>NC_143587.1:23768404-24084799 GCF_048544385.1 Mastigoproctus giganteus
AATGTGCTTGGGGGGGGGGGAGTAAAACGTTTTACCTTCTTATATTTTAACTTTTAACATTTTGACTGCGAATCACGTCAATTAACGTTATTCAAGTTTCAACTATAATAAATGAAAAACCATCTCAGTTGACGGAGCGATCATCACTTCGATTCTTCTAGTTTCGAGAACAGTTGCTAGGTAGCGTATGTGTATTGAATTGAAACTCCTAGAGTCGATTGCACACGTTTTACTCAGCTCGTTTTTCATTAGTCACAATGAATTTTTTTTTTTTTTTTTTTAATTTTCCATTCCTTTGTAGGCACTGGCACTCTGCTTGTGGTACCTAATGGGAAATCTGGCCCTGAATATTTATAAACAGGGTTGGTCTTGGTTGATTCACTCAATAAAAATAATCCTGTAGAATACATGATATATAAATCAATGGGTTTTTTTTTTTTTTAGAGTTTTCATGGGTCCCTTTGGAGCTTACTGATAAATCTGCCTCTGCACACTTGATAGGCTTTGGAGATACTGAATTTACAAAACCAAATTGGGAATTTTCTTGCAATTATCAAGAGCAGTCTTGCTAGCAACACAATTATTAGTTAATAATTTTGATGGGAGTCTGGGTTCAAATTCTTAAAGCCATTTTCAGCAGAGGCTGTACAGTTTTTGCTCTGTGAATTATTCCAGGTTTTTCAGCATGCACAGCATACAAATCGGCTTGTGAACACCCACCACTTGCTGGAATAAAAAACAATTTCAGGAGGAAAAGAATAGACTTTAAAAAGTGGATTTTTTTCTCATGAATTTTAAAGGAGTATAGAAGTTTGACCATCAGTATGGTTAAACCTGGTATTTTTGCAGACAGTTATTCTTGGAACTAAATCAATTGGAACTAAAATCAAGTAAAAAAAAATTAAGTATCCAGGGGTGGTATTTTTTTTTTTTTTTTTAATGAAAACCCCAAACACGAAAGGCATCAAAACCTATAGTACTCAGTACCGTGCATGGGTTGAAGGAGAAATATGGGGGGAGAGAGATGCCGGAAACTTTGCTCTAGAGACTAAACATGGGTTTCACTACTTCAAGCCTCCAATAAGCAAAGCGGTGGTATTTCACCGGTTGATGAAAGTCATCTACCAGTATCTCAATAATCTCCACCAGCAATAGAGCAATAGTCACCAGCATTATAAGATAAAACATTGCTTGTTTGTGTAAAGAATATATGTTTCTTATTAATTAATTGGTGAGATTTCAATATTTATGTGTCACAAATTTGTTCCTTTTTGTTTGTTCAAGCTGTATGACTCAGATGTAAGGAAAATATTAAAATATGTGGCAGTGCTTCTGGGGTCTTAACATTTGCATTAGTAGAGGCATACGATGCAAGAAAGCAAGCTTATGCAGCATCAGCCAAAAAAAAAAAAAAAAACACCCTACCATTTCACCCCTCCGTTTTTTTCCAAATGCCTGTCTAGCTCAGCCTTAAATTTATTTGGGCCATCAGTTTCCACAACAAAAGATGGCAGTCTGTTCCACCACTCAACTACCCGCTGGCTAAAGGCAAATTCCCACACATCTATATTTAGTGCACTAAATATAGATGCACTAAATCTATATTCTGCACATCTATTAGTTGGAGATAAAAGGAGTACTGCTAGGCAGTACTCCATTTATATCCACCTACATCCTTATACTTGACTACAACACATGTAATGCTAAGAAATTAACAACTAGTACTTAAATAAGACTGTCCATCATTTCTGATCTTTCCCTCATTGAATAGCTAGTGTGTAAAATGTCAACTTTTTGAGAAAATATTGCTATTCTGCATTAGTTTTTCTATTTTTATTGATTCTCAGATGACAGTGACAGAGCTTAGGCCTTTCTTACTTTATAAATGACTGCATTGTTCACTAGTCAACCTAAAGTTACTAACGCATAACAAAATGAAGTTTTCAGTTGGAAGTTTTTCTTGTGCACACAGCTGGACTCCCTGTTTAGATTCATTATATATATATGGGCTTGGCACACCCAGAGTCATGAGAGTTATTCTTCTTTTTCTTGGTGATTCCATTCTGTTTCTCTCTCTCAGGGTAACTCAGAGTTTTTTTTTTTTTTTTTTTCTGGTGCAGCATAAGCCTCAGGAAGGGATCAGTTTGAATTGGGGGGGGGGGGGAGAAAGCTTATAGAAATAAACAGCTGAAGTGTTTCCCCTTCTCATACAAGTAATTACTTAGCTGACCTCTGAATCCTCCCTCAAGCTCTCTGGTAAAAGGAAACTTTGTACAATCTTGTCTAAATCTCTTTTCCTGTAACTTGAATTTATGGCTTTATTATATATCTATTTAATCAAAATTTAATATTTTTTCTAACAAATATCTTTTGTTGATACATTAGAGATAAAAATAAGTCTATTTATTGTGTCATATTTATATTAAATAAAATTATACACATATCCAATAAGATAGCGAATGGCACTGCAGTATTCATAAAATCGATACTTTTAGATTTTATGAAAGCATTCATTCAAACAGCTAACACAAATAGTCTTTAACTGCTTTCAGTCAGAGTGAGTGATTGATTGTTGGAAGGAAACTTCTGTCTGATGTAGTGCAAATGGGTAGTTTGAATAAATTTAAGGGGGAATTAGAGGGGATGAGGTGGCTTCTTTTTTTTTTTTTTTTTGCTGCTTCTATATACGCTTGTTTCCTTGTATCATTTATTCTCTCTGTACATAGCATTAGCAAAGGCACATGATGCAAGAAAGCAAGCTTATATAGCATCAAAAAAAAAAAAAAAAAAACCACCCTTCTCATTTCACTCATCCACTCGCTCCAAATGTTTGTCTTGTTTTGTCTTGAATCTATTTAAGCTATCGACTTCTACAACAACTGCTGGAAGTTTGTTCCAGCAATGAACCACCCGCTGGCTAAAGGCAAACTTCCGCACATCCATCCTACAACTGCTCTTCCTCAATTTCAATTTATGCCCTCTCAGACGATTATTCTGAGCAAGAGGAAGAATCCCATCAACATTGAGCATGTTCAAACCATTCAAGACTTTATACAACTCGATCAGATCACCTCACAGGTGTCTAGTCTCCAGATCCTGTAATTTGCAAAACTTAAGCCTTTCTTTGTAAGAGCAACCCTTTGTTCCATTCACTAATCTTGTTGCCCTTCTCTGTATTCATTCCAACAGCTCTACATCCTTCTTAAAATGAGGCCTCCAGACCTGTATACAATACTCAAGGTATGGCCTGACCATTGCTTTATACAAGGGGATAATCACCTCCTTATCCTTTGCTAGAAAAATTCCTGTATATCATTGACAAAGACACCATGAGCTACTATTGCAGACTGTCTGCACCGAAGACAAGTTCATATCTGCCTGCACAATTAGCCCCAGGTCCTTTTCACTCTCTACCACTGTCAGTGTAGTACCACAAAGTTTATACATTTTTTGTAGTTGTTGGCGCATCGGCTTCTGTGGCCATAATGCACCCCCCAAGGTTTTTGCAGTACTTTGATCCAAACCCGAGGCGGGATTCGAACCCGCGACCTTTGGGTTGCCAGGCAGGCACTTTACCCACCTGGCTAGCCCGGTCGGCGTTTATACATTACTCTGGGGTTACTGCTTCCCATATGCAGTACTTTACATTTGTCAATGTTAAGCTTAATTTGCCCCCTCTCAGCATACTGTCATTAACAACCCTGCCAACCTTTGTATCATCTGAAAACTTGGACATTAAGCCTAATATACCATCATCAATATCATTTATAAATACAGAAAACAACAATGGACCCTGAGGGACTCCGCTAATAACATTAGTCTACGAAGAGCAGTGTCCACTGATTACCGTTCTGTCTTCTCCCACTCAACCATCCCTTTATCCATAACAGCAATATGCCCATATATAGTAATACTAAATTTCATTATATTAAAACTTATAAAATAATACATTTTAAACCAGAGGCTAGTTGTGTATCAGCACAGAGTAATTCTGATGACCTCCTGTTCTGTTTCCTACAAATGGAAACAGAACTGCATAAACTGTCCGAAGTGACTTATTTTCTGATAGCATTACCAAATGTTATTGGTAAAATAAGGTACCATTACGACCTGGAACCATTCACAAATGAGCCATGCCTTGTAATATTGTGCGCTATTCTGCTGATAAATGGGGAACCTAACATATGCAGTGAAAACACTCCCTGTATCATCACACTTGAACTACGAGCTTGTATCGTTGATGCTTGGCTGGCAGCAGTGTGGAACAACTGAAACAGGGATTCATCAGACCAGGTAACTTTTTTACACTTCTGAAACATCCAACTGATGTTTGCCACATGTGCACCCCGGCCAGAGACTTGTTTACTCCCTACTACACTCAGCATGCCTTCATGGGGGGTGATGGAAGGGCAGTGTGGGCTCTGTAGCTTAATGGCTGAGGAATAACACTATGCAAAACTATACAGACAGTACTTAAACTTCACTATTTCTGGTGTTTACAGAATTTGTACTGAGCTTGTTCACCACAGAGTATACTACGTGGAGTGTTGGGGGGGCCTGTGCCGCTTGACAAGCAACACTATATCCATAGCTGCTTGTTTTTAGCCAAAAAGAGAAGTAAAATTACTGTAGTATGAAACATGCAAAGTTTTTTAAGAATTTCAGGGAATAAACTAAAATTTATGGATGATATATTCTTTATTCCTAAATGCAAGTACAAAATATTACAGTCTGATATGAAGTTCTCCGAGCAGTGCAGACAGGCTGCCATGACAGCTCATGGAGTTTTGTCAGTGATATATACAGGAATTTTTCTAGCAGGGCTAATGAGGTGATTATCCCATTGTATGCTGCTGGAACAGGTACAGAGAAGGGTAACAAGATTGATGGGTTGCTCTTACCAAAGGGGTTGCTCTTACCAAGAAAGACTTCAGTTCTGCAAATTTCAGTGTCTGGAGACTGAGGTAATCTTATTGTGTTTAAGGCTTTGAATGGCATGAGCAAACTTGATACTGATTGGATTCTTTCTCTTGCTCAGACTATGCACATAGGGGGACAGATATTCAAATTGAAGAAAGATGGTTGCAGAATAGATGTGTAGAAGTTTGCCTTCAGCCAATGGGTGGTTGATTTTGCTGGAACAAGCTTCCATCTGTTATTATGGAAGTGGATAGTTTCAGTAAATTGAAGAACTGGACCAACTAATGGAGGGGTGGATTGGTGTTTTTTTTTTTTTTTTGGCTGATTCTATATAAGCTTTCTTTCTTGCATAATTAGTCACTATTAATACTAATAATAAGAGCAGTGAAAAGCAGCAGAGTTAGCAGATTTATATTATTTACATTATTGCAGATTCTTGCAAAGAAAGTGTTTTTTTCTATCCAAAAGAAAGTCAACTTTCATGATAGCCAAGCTGCCTTTACTAAGCTACTTTCAGATAAACATTTCCCAAAAATAAGGACTGTATTGATGATATTTATTTAAAATTATATTATTCATTAAAAGAGAGTTACTTCTCTTCCCATGTCATCAAACACTAGTAAATATAAAATTGTTTCATCAAAGTTTGATTTAGTGCAGTTACACTTTTTTTTTTAAGAATTAGCAGGCATGCAACACCACAGCAAACATTTGGAACAATTGCCCCACCTGTAGTCAGTAGTCACCTCCATGAGGTCTGTCTCATTTTGCAGTTTCCTCTAATATATAAATCATGTTATATGATGGGGAAGGAGAACTCTAAAATGAGGAGGGATTTATGGTGAACATTGTCTATAAAAATTTCCCCCATGTTGCATAGATTTGTGAGCAATAGAGCAGTAGTGGACTGGCAAATATAAGCAACCCTGAATATTACAGTAATCCAGCTTCAATCTTTATATAATAGCTACCTCATTTTGGGAACTGGAGATGCCTGGTCCACCGCTAAATAGGAGTTATCCCAGATTTTTAAGAACTGCTTTGTTTCGACTATTCTTTTGAAGAAAGTTGAGTATAACAGTAATACCATTCTTTTAACATCCAGTTCTTTCCAACCAGCAACAACTGATTGGGTGACATCACTGTCAGAAAGCAGATTGAAGGGTTGTGTGCTAGCTGTCTCTCTCTCCCTCCCTCCCCTTGTGGGTCCACCCGTACTTAAAATATTGCTGCTCATGCATGTACGAGATTCTGTAGGCATGTTATGCAACGTAAAAAATCAAATTAGAATGTGTAAATATCCCAAATACCTGGGATATTACACAAATTTTAATTTTTAAGATAAGTCAGACCAGAACTGTACAAAAAGTGCCCTCCCTCCAAAATCACTTTATCAGTAAAAGTTCCCCCTCCCCCCCAAACTAAATTCGTTTTTTTTTTTAAACGATTTTAGTGCAGTGGGTGCACTTTTACTGATAAAGTGATTTGATTTGGAGGATTTGAATGTTTTTGAGAAACACAACACGCTCACCCTTTCGAATTTCTGTCGGTACTGTCGAAGGACCCTGTTTTACCCCCTCCCTGATTAAAAATTCGATGAGCTATGTGATAAATTTATTATTGGTGTAATCATGGGTAACACACTCCTTTCAAACCTAATTCCAAATTCTTTAACTGTCACAGGAGGGGCAATATGATTGCCAGGCTGTGTAGACAAAATACGGATGCCAGTGTGAGCTTTATTTCTTAAACTTTTTCAATACCTGCGTTGAAATTGTATCTGGCTTCTTTGCTTAATTAATATAAATCTTTAAGGAAGTTTAAAATATAAAACAAGTGCAAATGACAACTCCAATTTTGTATTCCAATATTCTCAAAGCAGAGCAGTTTAAGAAAATATACTGTACTGTATAAAATTTCTCTTAAATTATAAATGCAAACTTATATTTCCTTATCTGTCAATGATTATTCTTTATTTAGGTTTTAAACGTATTGATTAATATGATTTTCTTTATGTTTTTAGAGTGGAAATTTGTTAAGCAAAGTAATAAATAGTTCTTATATTACCAATTATATTTTATTTGGAGAGATATTAGAAATTCATGGTTCTATCAAAATTCCCATTAAAATACTCGTAAATTTGTGTACATGATAAATATTGATTTCCACGAAGGAGATATAAAATAATGTTTGGTAAAAGGTAGGGGTGGCTTTGGATATTCAAAGAATGATTATCTACATGACAGCAGAACAATTGGGAATGGATAAATAGTATTCATCGAAAGTATCATCAATCTTTAAATGGTGAAAAATGGTGCAAAAAAAAAAAAAAAAACCGCACACCTGGACTCACAACAACTGATGCAAGAAGAGGTGGAGCCAAACTTTCTGGGTAACTTTCATCACGGGGCCCAAAACATGGATATTTTATGATCCTTGGGTAGAGCAAACATTGGAAGAGAGTTTCCCAAGCAAAAAAAAAAAAAAAAAAAAAAGGATCAGTAAATCAGAATTCAAGACTATCATTGTTTTCTTTGATAATGAAAAAAATATATATTGGCTACCCAGAATTCGTTCCCTAAGGGCAAACTGTCAATCAGACATTTTATCTTCAAATTTTGATGCATTTTAGGAAAAGGCACGAATTGTGACCACGGTCAATGGTGGTACAGTGTGTAGGCTCACTGAACTATCGGCAATACAATTTATGGCAAAAAAAAAAAAAAACTGGATTCTTCAAAGTAGAAAAAAGATTCCTACTTTTCTATTCCGAAATATCAAACTTGGAAACAAAACTGACCCCTTACTTCCTGTTTCCTCCCCTGAGCCTTCAGTCTACCTTCTACTCTGTTCACTTTTACAGCGTAAGCCCCGCACGGTCTAAATTTAAAACTTTCAAATTCCATTGTACAGGCTCTTGGCCTTTAACCCTTTCAGCGCTCAATCCTACCGCGTTTTTTTTTTTTTTTTTTTTTTTTTAGGACCTAGCCACTGAAATTTCGGGAAACTCGGTCGTAGGATCTGCCAGAGTACTTATTTAAAATTTAAAATACAGATAGTCCTAGCGCGCGCTCCTAAAGCGGGAATTATATCCCATAGACATAATGTTAAAAATAGGGGTTACGTTCTCAACAATGAAATTAGTTAGCTAATTAGTTTGTTTAAACAATGATTGATTTATCCAACGAAATTAAAACGTAGCCTGTAAAATCAAGCAAATTATAATAATAATGAAATTATTTATGACTTACAAATTTTAAAGAATGTTTATTCTTCATCATCGTCGACTAAATGCACACTCGTTAATCACTTATTATTTGCTCAGCACTCGTTGGTTTGTTGCACAAGGAGTTGTCGTCTTCAGAAATGCTTCAAGAGGCGTTTGTTTCCAAGATAATCTTCTATTTTCTTTATAAATTTCAATAGCATGCATAAGCATTTTTTAACTGAACGCACAAATTGCAACTAATGCGATTTGCGAGGAGTAACAAGTTTGCGAAGCTTAAAAAAAAAAGAATGAAGAGAAGATTCTGAAATTTTGTTTTTTATACGATTGAAGATTTCAGTAAAGGGGAAACACATTCGCCATAATAACGTAAAAAACCACACAATTCCAGCTATCGGTATTTTCGCAAATTCGATAACATCGAGTTTACTACCCGTTTATAATTGTTTGCAGTAACAGAAAAGCCCAATAAACCGAAAAGTGCAAATTGTTTTATGGTCGTGACCTCCAGAAATGTGCTTTAGAAAAATATCACAAAGGTGTTCAAAATTGGTTCTTATAAGAATATATGATAACGATGAAAGTGTAGTGCATTTTAATGATTTGAATTGGCAACTAATACAATTTGCACTATAAAAACGATCTTTTAGAGAGTTATATAGCGAGAATTTCAACTTCCGAGGTCGTGGAACGAATTACCAAAAAACAATGTGTCATTGGGTTTACATTACGATATTTTCACGATACCATGGTGTCTCTGGAACGAATTAATATCGTAAAGCGGGGTACACTGTGTCGTATAGCTACGCGCGTGGTTTGAAATGCGGTATTTATGAATGTTTAACATTCATTTTTTGCAATTAATGTTCATATTTTCGATTTTGTTGATACTTGATACTTTGAAAAAAAAAAAAAAAAAAAAAAACACAAACCGAAAACTGCTGTACTGGTGTACCCATGTCTGCTTCCACGGGACCAAGTGTGGGTAATGGTGGACCCGAATAGGGATCCAACGGCTAAATGGGCAGATCAACAGCGGTACATGACACTGCACTTAACAATATCCATACACTTTTAAATCTCTGGCTTTTACAGGGTAGCTCGGTACAATGTATATTACGCGGAGATGGGGGACCCCCCCTGGTGCCGTCAGACCCTATACACACTTTACACTTTACTTGGGAACAAAAAAAGGAACACATTCTGAGTCTTTGGAGGAAGTCTATCGGCACGTGTCAAAGGCAGTAAAATCGATACCAATAAACGAGTTTCGAAAATGCTTCTAGTCGTGGTTGTTGTAATAGGGTTTTAGGAACATCAGCGACTGAGGCCATATCGCTCCGTGTATATTGTTTGTAAATTGCGCGTGTTTTGTGGTCGATTTTCTGTTTGCTGGAAGAAAATCCCGAGTTTCCGGGAAGAAAAAATATGTAACCCTCGCCTGAGAGTCTCAGTGCCCCAATAAAGTCCGATTTATAACTTATGAAGCCATTCTAGGAACTTTCCAGCCACATCTCGTTAAATTATAATTTGGTGGAAAATTATAATTTTTTGTTATGTACATAAGATATAACGTTTGATCAAAAAATGAAAATTTTATTCAGGAAAAAAACATTGTTAATATAATTTCTTCTTCTACAACCAAACACTTGTTCCATCTTGCCTAGCACTGATCGAAACAAATTTTAGAAGTCTTTTGTAAAAGCTTTATAGGCGGTCTATGGTGTTTGATTGGATTTCTTGAATCAACTCAAATCGTTTTCCTTTTATGTCCTATTTTAAATTTGTTAATATACAAAAGTCGCACTGTGTCGAAACCGAAGAATATCGTTCAGTTGTATTTGGCGCCCCATAAAATATCAAATCATCATCCTCACCATTAGGCGCTCAAGGGTTATAAGATCATTCACGGAACTTTTTTATCAAACACGCAATCCACCAAAAACATTTTCATTTGCTTATTTGATTGTGCTGTAATGTGTTTAGGCTTGTGAAAACTACCAGTATGTAATGAACGAGTCCCCCACCCGCCCTCCCCCAAACAAAATTTCTGGACGCGCCACTGTTATGGCCAATACAATTGAGACATTTTCTCGTGGCAGTGAAAATGAACGTATAGTGACGAAAGCCGCTTGGAGTCCCTTCCAGATCAAATATTGAAAATATATAGAACCACCTTAAGAAATTTAGACTCCCTAGGCTAATAACAATGTACCCTCTTATAAGCGATGGAATGCATATTTTTAGTGAGTGAAACTAAATGTTTATTTGAAAATAGACTACTGTTCATAAATAAAAACAATTGAAATTCCAACATGAACAAGAAAATGGAAATTCTTGCTGTGAGAATCGCAATTAAAAAAATAATAATAACATAAACATAGATTGTTAACATCAAAATAAATTAGTTTCAAGCCATCGAAGAAGTCTAACATATTAACACACGCACACAAGAGGAGAGTGCCCTAAAAAAGGCTGACGCCTATTATGCCCACGGTTAAGGGTCAAGAAGTTTAAGTGATAACACTGTCGATAGAACAGTATTCTACCCCACAAAAATATGCTTGGAGTGCCTTTTCAAGTAACCATACCACAGGATTTCTATGGCCTCCTGTAAAGAACCTTGGAAATTCATGGCAGTGAGTGAATGAAGCGAGCGTAGCAGAAAACAGGATGGAACTGCGACTTGGTAAAGCCGAAGTTTGGAGAACTGTCACCAAAAAAAAATGATAAAAATGAGTTGGCCGTGTTCCAAAACATGTAAAAATATATATATATGAAGACCATGCTTATGAGGGGCACTAACTCTTATGTTTTATCAGTTACGTTCGATTTATGGTCTTTTCTAGTGAAATAAGCCATGATAAACTGAGTTAACATGCTGGTGGTGCAGTATTATAAATATAGATAGTCGTCATGGTGCAATACATTAATTTCTTTCTGTTCAGAGAGAACAGTTGCATTTGTAACGTATTTTACCTTCGACACTGGTAACGTTTTATGCAAATGAAAGCCCTTTTTATTACTTTGATTATCATTGGCATTCGGTTATTAAATATATATTTTATCATTTTCACTTAAAAATAGAAGATTATTGGAAAGCTATGCAGGTTGAAACAAAAGCTGTCACGTCCTGAAGAAGAAAAAAAAAAAAAAAAAGAGGGTGAACTGCAGCCATTATCAACTCACTGGAGGATGGAAGCCTCCTCAACAATTCATGCCGAGTGGCATGGACCATAATCTGCCATGCTGGTCCAGTGCGGGTTGGCAGATCGATCGTATTTAGCAGTCGGGCTTGAATCCCACTCCTGACCACTCCGCCACGGGTTCAAAGAGGTAATGCTGCAAGCATTAGTAGAGGCATATGGTGCAAGAAAGAAAGCAAAAAAAAAAAAAAAAAACCATCCCATTTCACCCATCCATTTGCTCCAAAAGTTTGTAAGCCATCAACTTCCACAGCGATCAATCGGAGTTTGGTATATTTATTCTACAATTGTCTTTCCTCAGTTTGAATTTATGTTCCCTGAGCAAGAGGAAGAAGAATCCCAATGCTGATGGAATTCTTCACTTGTCACGTGATGAATATACAACAGTGGGGGTGTTTATCTTACCAGTCGAGTTAGCATAATGCCGATTATGTTGTATTCCTGGCTGTGAGACTCGCAATTTAAAAAGAAAACAAAATAGATTGCTAACGTAAAAATAAAATGGTTTTGTGTCATCGAAGAACTCCAATTTCAGTACATCATTAATGTTTTACAACTTAAACTGCTTTAAGGTCTATTGGCTGACATTCTAGGGAAGAAAGGATTGTCCCGTTTGACTGAGTTTAAATGAATAGTTTGGTCGTTTATTCTCGCTTTCATGGCCTACGACGGTAAGCGAGAATAAACGACGAGGAAAACTTAACGTTGAACCTTATTTATGTACAACAGTGTTATTAACGAATAAGGTTGTAAAGAATAAGGAAATAGCAGCGATCAGAATACCTTCTTGCTGTACATGGTTGACCAGTAAACTGAAATAACTACTCAATTATATAAATATGGACCAGTGACAGATTTAGGTAAGCCAAATAAGCTATGACTTTCAGAGGGGAGTGGAGCCTTGTCGTTTCCTTTTGTGAGGATAAAATCTATAGCTACATATTTTGGGACCTTTTCACATTCCTGAATCTGGCACTGGGTTGACCAATAAAAGTTCAAATAAAGAAAACTGTGCCATGCAAAATTTTCTTTATATGAACTTTATTAAATTAAATAATTTTATTTAATTATCATAATTTTTGGATTAAATCTCTGTGTCCCTCCCTTATCACCTACTTTTGTAGTTAAGATGTTTGCAGGAAACCAATTTTAAACTGTTACAGTGTTAAGTAATAAGACATAATTCCGAAAAATTTAATGTTTCATGTGAGTGTTTCTGATGTTTATTATTTAATAGTGGATCCAAGGGACGAATCCCCCCCCCCCAGCCTAGGTAAAATATCCGTATTTTGTTTTTTATTAAGTTGTTGGAACTATATCGCCCCCCCCCCCCACCAGAAATAGTTTGGATTCACCCATACTATAATTTGAAAATTGATTTTAGGTCACTGAAGTAATGTATTCTGTCATTTTAATCAAATAAATCAATATCCCCTTCTCTCATTTTAATTTGATCTGATACAGTAATCGGGCTCACTGCTGCGAACATTTTTTTAACTATAAAAGCCTCCGGAGTATTGCCATTACCATTTTTGTTATTGAATACTGATCTGAAATTTAACTAAAACGTTGGGGTGAACAAAAATTTGAAATAAACTTCAAAACTAAATTTGAAAAGGTATTACTGAGATTTCTGTTATTGCTCTTCTCCAGCAAATTTTATTTTTATGCCTGCGATGGACCATTTTCTGGTCTCAAAGTTCTTAGTGACAAGAAATTTGATATGAATGTCTCTAGAATATTCTAAATAGGTTCTGAAAAGTATCAGATGCACCTACTTTTGTAGCACAATTTGCTGAAACCCTTCCCAGGAACCAAAGGAACGTACGCAGAAACTTGTCGATCCGACTTGTCGCTTCTCCAGTAATGACCGAATATCCGAGATGTATTTCGCTTATATTGTACATATATGATCTCAATATATCAGAGTTCTCTTTATTCGATTTTACTGATTGGAGTGGTTTGATAAATATTTCTAAAAGACCGAAAAACATAAATTTCGCGAAAAACATGTAATAACTGAACTTCCTTAAGATTTGGGTTGCTACGTGTGGACGGACGTACTCTTGACAACAGAGAGAAATCTTGTTTTCCAGCAGGAGCAAAAATGAAATTTTGTTGTTCTTTAAGGCGTGTTTTTTGACATGCCAATGCCAAATACTTTATTATTTAAAGGCTTATTTCATTTATTTATGCTTTTATCGTAAATTGACTCCGTTTTCAACTTGAAATTAGTACTTCTTAATATGATTTATAAATGACATTTAAACAATGTTTAAATTTAAATAGTGTTTAAATTTAAGTAAGCATCCATTTATATTACTATAGATGGATGCTTACTATATATAACAATAACGTTTTATTAAACGCGCTGATGTTTCAGATACATTTTCTTATCTTATTCCTGAGCAACTGCTGAATAAAGTGTGCAAATATAATTGAAAAAGCCAAGACAATTTAATCAGGGGCGGCCAGAGGTATTTTAACGATGTCGGTCAGATCTCATATTTCCACCCCTCGGTTTATCGCACATAAAAAAAAAAAAAAAAATTGTTTAAAAGATATAGTTTGAACCATCATTAATTCTTTTTAACTCCCTTTTTAACCATCATTAGCTTCTCTGTTAACAGCAGCATCCCCTGGTGATTTTAACTGGTCACAGCCAATATTAAGTATTATATATATATATATATCTCCCCCCCCCATTATTATTATTATTATTATTATTATTATTATTATTATTATTAATAGCCATATGATGCAAGGAAGCCTGAGGCTTATGCTGCACCAGGAAAAAAAAAAAGTTCCCGAGTTACCCTGAGAGAGAGAGAGAGAGAGAGAGAGAGAGAGAGAGAGAGAGAGTCAAAAGTAGAAGGGAATCACCAGGAAAGAGAAGAATGATGATATCCAGCTCAGGACCCTGGGTGTGCCAAGCCCATACTCACCAGATGTGAGCCCCCGGGGTAGTGAATACACCGTGGAAGGGAGCCTTAGCCCTTCACAGTGTACTCACTACGATGCTTCTCTTAAAATAAAACATTTACTTGACATTTACTTGACATTTATTAGAACACTGCTTTCTTACAATATTTAAATAGGTAAAAGGCTGACTAAACGTTTCATTTTAAATTTATCATCGTATGACAGCGAAGAAAAGTATTTTTTAATAACTTAAAAACTGCAAATAAACATTATGAAAAGTATGCAGCCATCCTTCGGGTGTGTAACAGAGGAGTAATTCCAAAGCTGCTAAACTCATGAATAGGTATCCGCTATATGTGATCAATGAGAGCCAATTTTGAGTGTCACGTCGCAAAAAAAAATTACTTTTTTTTTTTTTTTTTTTTTTAGTGTTACTTGTGGCAGTACCAAGGTTCATTTCATAACTATCCGCCACATCTGTTAGTAAAATGGTATGAATGAACTTTGTTTATTCATACCATCTCACAACATTGATCTTTGAACATTGTAAATAAATTAGTATATTATATTCGTAATGTATTGATTGAGTTCCCCATCCAAAAATTTAAACATATCTCCTTAAAATGCTTGAAAGTTTAAAGAATGAACATAATCAAAATAACTAGCACTGTGCTTAGAATTATTTCTGTCACAGAAACAGTACTAAGCATCGTGCTGGTCATTCAGACGAACGATAATGCGTTTGGCGTTATATGTTGTGAGCCTGCCTCTTCTCCTCCCCCAAGAAACTTTCTTTCCTTGGACTGGTTCTGATTCCGGAATAACATGCAATGACATTGGTATATGAGCTGCAATGAAACGGTTGGGTGAAGCAGCTGCAAACCCTCTAGCGACGGTGGCCGTATACTGGTCTTCATGGACGTGACCAAAGATTCAGAGAGGCCTGAATCTTTGGTCACGTCCAGCTTTTTGAGCGATGAGGCCCATGCCATGTGTCTTCAAATGGAATATAAACGGAAATTTATTATTTAGTTTTTACCAACGCCTTCGCATGCACGCTCAACACAATTGTATGCACATCTCATTGTTCAACACTGTTGTAATGTTTACACCATTCCTTACTTTCCAGATTCTGTGGTTTACGGCAGCGTGCCTTGTCTCCGTCACTTGTTTACGTGTCCTGAATGCGGAAAGACATTTTTAAACCGAAATGCTGTATACCGACACAGGAGAATACACCGGCCACACTTCCAGAAGCATCAGTGCCGCTTTTGCGAATTTTCTTGTTATCGCAGGGATAATCTGACGAGCCACGAGTGGAGGCGACACAGCGATTACATGAAGCAGATTTTTCAGTAGGACTATTTTGGAGAAGTTCCCAGCGTCTGGATGTCCGCAGGGGAAACAGAAATTTGGTAATTTCAATATTTCACCTTTGTGGACTATTAAGGAGTCCGATGTATTATTATTATCATAATGATTTTCTTGAGCGCTTTTTATTTTTACTGGCAAATCAAAGTTTGTTCTCCAGTCACTGAATTCAAGCATTCTCTCGCTAAGCTCCTTGAGTAGCTCTCGGATTGGACCAGAACAGCTTTCGGTTATTTCCTTAATCAAGGCTTCAGCTTACCAGTAATTTTATATAAGCGTCCTGGTTATGGTTGTTATTTATTTCCGACCGGAGCACGATTTTAAGTAACTTTGAAGAAGCTTCCAAGTGCTTGAATACAAGTGTGAGGCTGCGCCTTACACTTGTATTTTAAGGCTTACACTTAATTATCAAACATTGTATCAAATACAAGGTTTGATAATTAAGTTCCAGGACTAAGTCAGTTTAATCAAACCAGATATTAGATTGGAATAAGCTATTTTTTAAACCCATTTGAACAAACCTCCACCTATTCTTTGTCACATTTCTGTTAATATCCTCTGCATGCGCAAATCATCGTCCTTTCAGCGGACGTGATTTTGGAGAACAAGAAGTAGTCCTTGGTGAAAGGAGGGGGAATATATCAGGGAACAAGAGAGAGGAAGATGGTTTAGCTTTGCCAAAAATCTCTTGATTATCAGCGCAGAAAGGCTTAACGTTGTCGTGTAAAGGAATCGGCTTCTTCTCGAAGCTGAGCCTTTAATCGATGAATTCGTTTATCCCAATGACCCAAAACTTGTGTATACAAATGGGCTACGGGGATTCACCCAGACAACTTATAGAGGCCCTGATTGAGGTTTATAAGGCTCTGAGAGGGGATTAGTAAAATGAATGAAGGTGGAATTTTCACTAATACAAAGAATAAATTCAAATTCAAATTACAGAGGAAAAGGTTTAGATTAGATTGTAGCAAATCTTCTTTTAGCCTGGGAATCGTTTATTACAAGTTGCCTCCGCAGGTAGTTGAAGCTTTGAAGAAATTCAGAGGTCAACTGGATAGTTGCTTCCTTAGAACGACAGTGTAAAGGGCATTAAAAGAAATGTGACAAGGGAATTTAGTGGTCAGTTAAAATGCATTTAAAAAATGTGTTCCAAATTAATCGCTCAAGGCTATTTACTTTGATAGATATTAAAAGTTTTTATTTTTTTTATTATATTTATTCTGATATCTGGTTTTCTTAATTTAATATTCCCAATCTTGGAAACTTAATTGTCAAACCTTGTATGACTATAATTGTTATTATCGATAACAATTGTTATATAGCAGCCACAAGCTTTTGTAAAATAATTTAATAATAATTATTTTATAATATATTATCGAAAAATGATTTAATTTTTTAAAAAACTGAAAAGCATGGGCCATTTCTGATATTTAATCATAGGCGCCAGAAATCCTAGTTACGTTCTTGGTAGGGCGGATACGAGGGCACGGAAGTTCTATATAACGACCCTCTAGGGAAATGAGGAAAAGGGTCGTTATATCTATTGTTCATAAAATACCATTAGGTTAATGAGGCCAGGACCAACCACATAGGACGTTTTAATGTTTAGGACGTTAAAAAGAGGGTCGCTATAAAGAGCTTCAACTCTAATTGTATAAATAGCAGAAGATTCTCTTAGATTTTGTTGTCCATGGGGTCCGAAGCCGAAATCAATATAATTTATTTTTTCATCCCCTCCCACCCCAAGTATTTTTTTTAATTCCAGGGAACCGATCGCCAGTGGATAATTGCAAGTTAAACCCATTATTTATAATATCTGTAAATGTTGCTAATTTATAATCTGCATGCCGTTGTCGGTTTTAGGAATTTGAGACCTATACAGTCGGCGTCTGTGGCCAGGGCCACCCTCGCCATACTTTAGTTGCGCTTCTGCACCAGCCACTAGTAAAAAGAAAACGGATTGCGTTATGGCAGCCGATATAACAGTGCTCAATTAAGAACGAGCTTTTTTTTATGCTTGCGGATTTGGTCGCTAAACATGCGTACTCGTGGCGATGTGCGCTACTCCATGAAAAGAACCAGTTATTTTCATTAATAGCAGGAGTAATCAATGACCGAAGACATTTTAGCCAATGATGAGCAGGACCTTGCCATTCCATATAGAGGAGGAATTGATTGGAACAAACTTCCGTCTGAATTTATGTACAGATGAAGTGGGTAACTCGCTTCCTTGCATCATTTACCACTAATAATACTAAAAAGTGCGCTTAGTTAAGTTAGGGTGTTTTTTTTTTTTTTTTTTTTTTTGTGAAGGACGTGAGGATACACCGAAGGTTAACATCACTGTAAAGTTGCCAGACACTCCTAGTTTCTGGGAACTGTAGCCAGGACTAACTATCTTCCAGTGAAATTGTCTACAGAATGTCTCCCATTTTTTGACTGTATCCTCGGAAAGTACTGCAAAGAACGTATTTGAGATTACGCTTTTCCCAGGACCAGATAGCTATTTTTTGGCACCGACTTGGAATTATATGTAGTTAGGCGCACTATCATATTGCTTCTCGCCTTTTTTTATTTGCTGCCACTGGCTCTCAACAGAACGAGTTTCCTTGGTATTGCACTTTCTCAACCACATTTATTCGAAAGCAGTACAATTGGTAAATATAACATCGTTTGGCGATGTTTATTTGTGTATCGTTTGGCGATGTGATACTGTATTTGTTTAAAAGTGCAACACTATACGAAGGCAAGTGAACA
This sequence comes from Mastigoproctus giganteus, assembly GCF_048544385.1. Lineage (NCBI taxonomy): Eukaryota > Metazoa > Arthropoda > Arachnida > Uropygi > Thelyphonidae > Mastigoproctus > Mastigoproctus giganteus. The sequence goes on from NC_143587.1 coordinate 23,786,807, forward strand.
GATTATGCATTCTCGGCTGAAGTAATTCAGTCAATGTCCAATCAGCATGGCATGTTTATTTATCATCATTGGCTAGCATTGTCACGTGTGTGTGAAGCCCCTCTCATCTTTGACTAAAAGTGATCTAATAACCGTTGGTACAGTACTGCACAAAGAAATCGCGATAAATACTACGTTATGTAACATTCATGGACGAAGAGGCTGTCCAGTATTTATTTAAAAAGAATTTATCTCTTCAACGACTTTGAAATTTCTGTATTAGTTTTAAGTAAAACTTCTCTTTATTTCTTATGCAGAATAAGTGATTCAAATACTCATTCTTCTTTTAACCCTACCCAATTACAAGGAAGTACATGTATTCAACGGATGCCTTTTCTTTTACAGATTCCAGGTGGTTTCTTCCTGAGTCACTGAGAGCAGAGAAACCAAGTGTACTGTTCACTTTGAGGTGTGCGCGTGAAACTTTTCAATGGAAACATAGCCTTCATCTCTGACGAAGTAATCCGCTAGTTGTAGCCTTTAAGAAAGATGCGATCTCAACATATGTCAATAAACTCATAACTATGATGTATGCTAACCACATTTCTTAGCCGCCTCAGAATAAACGTGATATCTGTACATAATATGCAGATGAATAAATAAACCTGTTTGGTGGTTCTTGTCTAGTGTGACTGCATCTACAAATCGCAAACCCAACACAGTGGCTGCGGTATAATTCTATTCCACATGCTGTCACGTGATATAATGGTGAAGTCTAATGGCATTTTGGTGAAGTCTGCACAGTTTCCACAGAACGCCAGTGCCCATGAAAATAAAATACACGCCTTTTCTTTTCTTTTTTGCATTTTACAATAATTTAAATTATGAGTTATCAATAAATAAGATTTTATAAACTTACGTTTTTAATAGATAACTTTTTGGGTTTTTTTCGGCCAGCAGCAACATTTTATTCATTCTCGGGATGAAAATCTCGTTAGCGCCAATGCCTAGTAAAAACAACATACTTCGTTAGTTTGATTTAATTATTTTATTTTTATTATTAATTTATTTTTTTGTTTTTTAAATTCTGGTCTAATGAAAGAGTTTTTATTTCTGTAGTATGAGAAAGGTATGGGCACACAGCCTAAGAACTTGTTAAAGTGGATACTAAGTGGATGACTTGCTGTATGCGTTTTGTTAATTATTACCTGCTGTGTTGTAACCGGTGTGTATGTTTTGTTTCAGCGGTTGGTAGGATGCCAAACTCATTCTCAACTGTTAGTCAAGACATCAAGAGGAAGAAACATCGCACGACGTGCAAGTACTGTGGTCGGCATTTTTCGTTCCCCCGTAGTTGCAGGCGCCACGAGGAAACTGTGCACAGGAAGGATCGCCTTTTTTATCGGTGCAACATCTGCCAGAAGGCACTCAAGACTCGGGACTACATGCGAGAGCATAAATGGAGGTGTCATGGTGTCGATGACCCGCTATTCCTCTCCAACTAGACGTCGAAGGGGAAGGGAATTACTTTCTGTGCCTTGTGTTAAGTGTGTGTGTGTGCCCTGGAACGTGTCCACAGTGACAGCACACAGACCGAGACGTTTTTTATGCTTCCTCTTTTTACACGTACCCTTTGTGTGTATTTGTATTTGCTTTGTTTTGCGTCAACGATGCAGAGTTGTGATCGGTGTTGTCTCCTTTTTTTTATGTTTCAGACAACGACCTGCCACTAATTCTAAGCGGAACGTACCTCGAAGGAAAGTCCCTCGAACAGCAGTCCTCGTGTAAATACTGCGGTCGCCAATTCTCGTTTCGAAATAACTGCATTCGCCACGAAAGGACCGTGCACAAGGTCGACCGACGCATCTATTTCTGCAACATCTGCCAGAAGGCGCTGAAGACCCAACATTACATGAACGAGCATAAAAGGAGATGCCACGGAGTCGATGATCCCTCGATACTGCCTACGTAAATGGGGAGGGAGGTTCTTTTCATCAAACCATTTAACCGCGGTTCCTTTCAGAAAGACCGATGTATTTCTGTGTGACATTTCAATGGCATCTCCACAGTTTTCTTTTCTCACATTCGAACTTAAGAAACAAAAAAAAAAAAAAAAAAAAAAATCAGCAATAAACACACCCCCGTACTATATCTGTGGGACGTCGCAGATTGCGAAAAAATATCGAGAAACTTTATATTGAAGATTAGAAAAAAAAAATGTATTTGTTTGTATTATTTATACAACGTTTCTGGTTGCACGTTATGACTGGTTTGTATTTCTGTTTCAGGCATTGCCCTCCCTCTAAACATTAATCGGGCTTTCATCGGAGGGAAGTTAATGAGTCAGCAAACCACGTGCAAATACTGTGGTCGCCATTTTTCCTTCCGACGGAACTGCGTGCGCCACGAACAGACAGTGCACAAGACAGTACGCCTTATCTATCGCTGCAACATCTGCCAGAAGGCACTCAAGACCCAGCATTACATGAACGAGCACAAAAGGAGATGCCACGGAGTCGATGATCCTTTGATGCAACAAACGTGAGTGTCCACCCATATCTGGACCGTGTTCCCTAATCAGCTGAAGTCGGGTTGGGTAGTTTTGGAACTTAGAACACTAATTTATATATCAGGGGTTAGATGTAATTTTTCAGTAGTAGGTGTAGGAACAATAGCGCTGACTGTAACATTTGCGATGACCGGTGCCCAGGAAAACGAATGAAAATATTCTCTTTGATGTGCCATGTCTGACTCGGAGATGCTACTAGAAATTCCCGAAATTTTTCAACGCCTGGAGAGCCAAGAGGACGGTCCATTCAAGTTGTGTTATTGGTGGAACAAACCTTTGCAACTTTACTAACATCTGCGGTGCCAAATTCTTGATAAAGACTTTGTAAATATTTCTTCGTGAATGTCACTGAGTAGTCTACCATCTTTTCCTGCATGTAAATAATACAACTGCCTTGACATAGTGTGCTGTTATCAAAATTTATTTTTCTTACTATTTTAATTACTCATACGGGCTCATCAGTACTGTTGTAGCAAAGCATCCTCCCTCCTATTTTTCTTTCCTTATCACTTTCCTCTTGTCCGCCATCATGTTCAATGGCCTGCAATTGAAGAAACCACTAGTGACATTATATAGCCGTTTCCTGATGTATTTGTTTACCTTCCATTTTTGAATAGCTGTGCTGATTATGGTATTCACTTTAAGAAGCTATGCAAATACTATGACGAACAGAAGGAAAAAAAAGCATGTAGGAAAATCTTTTGTAGGTATTCTGTAATTGTAAACTGAAAAGGTATTTTTTGTTTGTCACTGGTCGCTGATATTTAGCATGCACGCGTATTAAACTCTACTTTGGATCTGAGGTCAATGAAGTCATCCATCTTTAGAAAAGCGTCAGTTGATGTTTTTCTTAGAGAGAGGGGTGGAGATAAATAGAGCAATATAAGGGTATCAATATCTGACTAGTTATGGAGTCCATTCTCTCCTTCCTCAACTACGCTTAATGATCAGTATTTTAAGAGATTTTATTACATATAGATGTACGTGTTCCCTCTTCAGAAAGAGAGAGAGAGGAATAAACCTGCTATCGAGGACATGCGTATCTTTATTTCCCGTCTTCCATGGTGATCAAAGAGCATTGCATTTCATATAAAAGTTAAACTACCGACTCTATTTTTTATTACTGTACATCCGGTACTAAAATATGTACAACTTTGCTATGCATATTTATTAAGTACAGTCATCAGCTCGCTTCCGATAGAACTATATTGTCTGTGAAGGTTTAATTTTTTTTTTTGGCTCGGTGATACAGAAATTGTTTGCAAAGTGTGTGCTGTAAACTTTTATATGTAAAAGACTTATTTAATTAGAGACGTTGCTTTTCACAGTTTTATACAAATCGAAAGTATGGACTCAGCTAATTCATTAAGTGTGTCATGTACTGGGGACAGCAACATCCACTTTCCATAAAAGATCTGTGCATCCCTGGAGTTCATTCATTCGAAATAACTAACAGAATTCCGGGATACCACTCTCATTTGTTGTTGAAGAATAAAAAAAAAAATATGTGTTTTTTATAGCCAAAGTATGAGTTTCGATTAGCTGGAACTTGTAAAATATGAAGAAATCAGAAATAAAATTGTGTACATTCATTTGTGTACTGTCTTATTTACTTCATTTGCCCACAAACGGTTTTCCTTGTTTTTCTATTTATTTTATGATAGAAAGTATACGAGTAAGTAAGGGGTCTCTCAGTGAGAGACCAAACTAACCCCGAATCACCAAACATCGTTGATGCTTGGTGACTCAGGGTTATGTGCTATCAAGGTATACTGCGGTTAACACACAACCCCAAATTAAAAGATCGTGTGCCATTAATTATTTGAATTTCTAGTAGCGCAGTTAGGATAGGATACTGAATCCCAAACCACAGCAACATGGAACCAAGGCCGAAATTTACTGAAGTACATTGGCGAAGTTGTCCAAGGAGTAATTATATATATAAAATTTCACCTACCTTGCTGGTTATGTTGTGTAAATGAGAATGAATGCCATGGTCACCTGTATAAACTATGCGGTGACTGGTATAAAAAAAAAAAATGACTGTCTATGTCAGTGGTTTTTAACCGGGGTGCCGCGGCACCTGAGGATGCCGCAACAACATTCCGGGGGTGCCACGTAATTTGAGTTTAAGTTACTTAAACTTATTATTATTTTTTAATTTATGTTTATTTCATTATAAAACGGCGTACAGTATCTTTTTTAATTTTGTAGTGATCTATAATTGCTGTTTACTTAGTACCTCTATATAAAGAATAAAATTATATACTGTATATATATAATTTGTATTATGAAATGTAATTTTTATAATTATATTATTGTAATAAATATCATATAACATATATATTTTTAATATTTTATATGTATGTGTATATATATATATATATATATTGAGAAAATTGAGTAGGGGTGCCGCAAAATAAAATAAATTACTTAGGGGTGCCGTTATTAAAAAGAGGTTGAAAACCACTGGTCTATGTAGTTGTCATATTTAAGTGGCACCTGCGTCCTGTCTCTGAATGACGAGAAGGTAAGATGGCGAATGTGTGAATGAGAGCTGTGCTGTGTGTTCTTCCCCTAAATATGTTTAAAAGGGGAGGAAAATGTCTCTTGTGCAAGTATAAGCATCGATTGAGTGCATGGAGTGTGTTGTTCTAGCAGGCTCCCAATCTAGACAGTAGTGGGGGGGGGAGAATCTAGTAGGAAGCCATCCGTCAATGCTTCTTCAGCATTGACGTCAAGCCCCCAGGTGGCATGATGTGGGATTAGCTCACACTGGCTGCATCTGGTCTGGCCGGTGTGGGATCACAAAACAGAGAAGCACTTTGCATAGTGCGAATTTCCTTCCCCTCCATATAGGGTGCCCTTGCCGTATGACTTTTCTCTCCTGCTTCCTCTTCCCACCTCATCCCAACTTCTGAGCCTGGTTGACTACCACCACAAAACTTTTACTGCTCTTGTCAGTTACCCCCATTCCATTTAATTTTTAATTACCGGTCTTCAACACTTGAACTATTACCACCCGCGCCTCCCCTTCCAATAATTTCTGGGGCCTTCTCTGACAAGCTCGGGCGCAGGGTCATGCCGGAGGAACAGCATACCAACCCAACCCAACCCAACACTACATACCGAAACTCACACTATCTCTGGCGTTTACAGAGTTTGTACTGCGATACAGTATACAAACGCGAGGTTGGTGGATTCCCGGTGCCGCTTGACAATCTACACTAGCCCAAGGGAGTCAGAATTTGCTGGAAGCTTAAAATATTACAGTTAGTATTGGTATAAGTCTCCTTGAGACAACCTTACTGTTAGCACCTCTAAAAATATATGGCCAGGGCCCCAAGACCATTTAAATCCGGTTATTACTTGGAACCTGTTTTTATGTATCATGTTGCACTTTTATTGCACCGAGATGACTCTTCTTCCAGTAAACTGAATAAATACATCGCTAATGTATTTATTTATTATGTTCAGAGTGTGCTTGATTTAAATACAGATATGGAGATATGTGGGGAGGCGTTCTGTTATTCACATTCAAAAATTCAACTGGAAAAAAGGAACTGGCTCCTCTTAAAGATTCGTGATATCAGAGATCTCCTTCGTTAATTGGATTTCTTACACTTACAGTATGTTTGGTGGCGGGTAGCTTTAAGGAGTCAAACATTTAGAAAGCGTTTGCTAGACTGGAAAATTAAATTCGTTATTTTTATTTTACTGCGTTCTGTACCATTTTCATTGCTCATGCTTGAGTTTTTTTACTGACACATCGTAGAGAACCAGTGCGATGAGACATTTTGTGACTCTTAATGCATCCAAAGCTTAACTTTCTCTCCGTATGGAATTTGCATTTAAATGTAAGGAGACTGTATTTGAATGACAGATTTAACTGTATAAATTCTTATTTTATTTTATTTTTTTACTTGTTTTGTTTAATTTATTCAAGGTTATTCGAATAATCTTATGTAAAACCTTAAGGTTTTTACGTTTGGCAAGCGATAAACTACACTAAACACAGTCAATTGTAAGCTTTGGCTTACTAAAAAAAAAATAATAGTAAATAAAATAAAATAATAATAATATATATCCATTTAACATTGGAATATATTCTTACAAATTAGACTGATTCGGTGAACATTTAATTATACCAGTCAAAGAAATATTAAAATAGGATCAGGTATTAACCGTTAAGAAGGTGCTTAAGGGCGAGGAAAATTTCTCAGAAGGACGCTGAACTTCGACCTACAGAAAGAATGTCAGCTCAAAATTCCTCGAAAAAGTCCGAGCCAGGAGAAATATGCGGAGAAGGTCAAGGACGGAGGAACTAATCGGGGATTATATTAAAATAAGGGGTGGGGGGATTTAGGACAAATGGGATATATTATTATTATTATTATTATTATTATTTGCTATGTGGTGCAAGGAAGCCTGAGGCTTATGCTGCACGATTTGTTCGGCTGGAAACAGAAAGAGTTGGTCGTTTAGAGTGAGTTGGTGGTTTGGTATAGAACAAAGGAATCCGAAATGAAGACCATAATGGAAAGTCGTTCTAAAACCAAGGTGCTGGCCCAACCTGGAGAAAGGGAAAATTAATTGTATGTACTGTTTTCATTATTATACCTAGCCAAGATATAGTCCCAGGGGAGAAGAGAATAAAATATAAGGCAATCTGTACTCCTACCTGCGAATGACATGATTAACCAGTAAAGTGGAAGGATAAAACCCAACTGAGGTCTTAAAAGAACTGTAAATTATTCTTCTTGGTAATGAGAGTTATAGTAAGAACTTTTGTAACGGTACATCCCTGTGGAGTTTGCCTGTATTGGGCAATTAGTGGAAATTTTGTATGTGCATGAGTTTGAACCCTTGTATTAAACGTATTACAATTAACTAGTGTATTTGTCAGTTTGTCTCACTCTATTCTAAATAACCCAAAATCCCTGGACCAGTATACGCAGTCAGAGGCCCAAGGGTAACATATAGTTACCGAAATAATAAATTGACAGTAGGTGGTAAAAATATATATATAAATTAATTAAACAATTATATATATATATATATAATTGTAAAGAGTAAAGAGTGTACACTTACACAATCCTGGAAGCCGCAACTATTCTGATTTCAAGAACTCAGCACTATCAAGTGAATTGCTGGGGCACTTGCACATGTACAAAGAAATAACTGAGATATTTCTTGAAAGCTTTGCTTATTTTAAACTCATTGGTATTTGAGTAAAGTTGCGAACGAAACCTGGAAATCACAAAGATAATTTCCGTGCGAATTAATTTCATCTTGTGAACTGAAAGCTCGTTCTTGGGAACTATTGCTGAACTTTAGAAGAAATCACATTTTGAAAGTACAATGAATGTGAGAAATACTTTCAGCGTTGGTTAGCAGCCTAACCAAAGATGCTCAGGTAATTACTAGCTTGTCAAGACAGCATTTTTTCAAGACTTAAATAACTAAATCCAAAGTTGGTTTCGAAACGTCGTAATCGTTAAGAGATTCTCAGAGTGGTAGAATAGAAATCGCGCGGTCTTGACCGTGTAACTGAAAACTTAAATCTTACGTGGTGTTAATTACTTGGTAATTTTGATTTAGTGATCGCAAATATTCTAGGTATGTTTTTCACACAATTAATCATTTATTCCCCCCCCCCCTTTTTTTTTCTTTTTTTTTTTATTACTATTGTAAAAGTTTTGTGGCGCTGATTTTGTTACATTTACTTACGTGTCTGAAATACCATTGTACTCGAAGCCAGAACCATTGCAAGGGCGGTGTGTGGCTGATTTTCACAATGGGTGCAATTCTACTGGCTGAGGCTTTGTTCTTAGGTCACTCTACTGAGTGACCTAAATTTATACACTGTCTGGCCACTTGATTAGGATCATGATCTAATAGTGGGTTGTACGCTGTTGACTCGAATCGCTGCTCCAACACGTGATCCTCCAGCGTAGTCAGTGTATGGGTGTGAGACATTTCCAAGGGTAGTATGCCAAGGAAATGTCTCACACCCATACATCTCCACGACCAGCTGTACTGTTGGTGCACAGTAGAATGGTTTCAGTGGCTCATGGAGTCTCCTCCATATACATAACCTTCCATCAGTGTTGAAAAGCGTAAATCGTGATTCATCGGACATGTCTTGCCTGCAATCCACCTGCGTCCATCCTCCGCATTCTTGAAAAATACGGTCGCATCCAACTCGACCATATTTTTCAGTTGGTGTCCGAGATCAGTGGCTTCCTTGGTCTCCTACTTCCGTAGTACAGTCTTTGTAGGGTTCTTCGCATGGGCTGGATACTAATGCCTTCTGATATGCCTACGTTAAATAAAGCGATTAATTCTTCTGTCGTTTGGAAGATTTCACTTAATCCACTCCAAATTTTGGGCACCTCTTTTTGTTACCTTACATTTTCGGCAGCATTTGCGTCTTGAAGGATATTTTCCAGGCATTTTGACATTCGTGAAAGGTTCAAATGATACTATTTTTTGAACGCTCCAAGTGCAGTTGTCCTCTCTGTTGTAGCTTCTGCTAAACGTGCACCAACAGTCGTACCTTTTTGGAAGTCCGTTATCTCCAGTCTATTGCCAGTGAAATGATTTAGATGCTAGATCAGATGGCTTTTTAGAGTGCTTTCTTACACAGTTCACACACCATGTGACTTCTTCCATTTACTTATTTTGGCATATAGCCGAAACATCCGTGGTCCTAATAAAGTGACCACGCGGTGTAGAGGGACGTTTTCAACATAGTAACATTGGGGAACGGGACAGTATTTAATGCGAATGGGCTTTTCACATAGTAAAATATAATCGTGATCATAGGTGTTGACTGTAGAAGTGGAGTGGGGGAGGCAAGAAAGGTATTTCTTCCACGATCTGTTGACTGAGGGAAGGAAAGCATTGTTTTGGCTCCCCTCCCTTTCCACTGCTGCTGGTGTCAATTATATTTCTAATTGGACTGTATTCCCCCCTCCCTCCCTTGGCAAAAAAAAAAAAAAAAAAAAATGTCGAGGCATGTGATCGTGATAACACAAAAAAAAACCAGTGAAGCCTACCTGGGTTTTTAGACTTCATGTTCCAGATTGTTTCATTCTCCTAAAGGTGTTGTCCTCGAAATGAGGTGGGGGGAAAGGGATAGGACAGTAACTTCGCAACGCCCATTACATTTACGTTGTTCAGCTTCCATTTCTATGTGCAAAGTAAGTGTAACACCGTGTATTCAATGACTGATAAGACCTCCACTATGAGTGACTGATTTGTGTTTTTGTTTCAGGCCTATTGGCAGCTTCACATGCAGTTCAAGGGACAAAGGAACGTTCGCTGTTGAACAAGCAACACTCCACCACCTGTAGATACTGTGGTCGTCATTTCTCCTACAGTCACAGCTGCCTACGTCACGAAAGGACTGTGCACAGAAAAAATCGTGTCACCTACTACTGCAGCATCTGCCACAAGCCCTTGAAGACGCTCCATTACATGAATGAACATAAAAGGAGATGTCATGGCATTACCGATAATTTAATCGAGATTTGATCTTGGTGTATACCTTGAAGACTTTTGAGAGGTGTTCCTGGAAGAAGATTTTGTTCGCGTAGATTGGCTGTGCACTCGACGCACTATCAAAGGGATTGGCATATGATGGCACAACAATAACTGATGCAAAATACTCCGTGGAGCAGGGGGGCAGCTCCAGGAATGTCAATTCTGTATTAGTCACGCACATATATCACGCAGTAATTTCGTAGTTTTTTCTAGATTATTTTTAAATGAGGGGAGTTAAAGTAATATTTGTTTCTCAGTGCCGCTTGTAGTAATTTATTATTATAATTGCGCGGTATTATTAACTATACCAATTCTGCAAATATAGAATTAGTATAGTTAATATTTACAATAGTTAATAATAGTTACACGTACCCGCTCATAATAATATTTATTTATTTATTTTTAATAAATTGATTTTTTTGAAACTGTCTTCTGTCTCAATGTGTATGAGGTTGTCTGAAATTTATTTTAGTTTTTCTTAAATATATAAAATTGATTGGATCACTGAGTGAAGGTGCGTTGTGTCTTTTCTTTTTGGTTAATGCGTATTCTTTGACGTTTTAGGTTTCGAAATTGGTAGACTTCTGATAAAAATCACATCCACATCAGAAATTTTCTTGGGATGGGAAAGAGCGTCTTATTTCTCCATTTGATTATGAGCGCAACATATATTACAATTGTGAATTCTTGTTGACGAAAATATTTGTTTTTATATATATATAAAATACAGCAAAGAGAATATTTGTGAATAATCAAATATTAGGATGTGTGTGTGTTTTATTTTGCTGTCATTTCTTACTGGGTGGAAGAGCAAACTCATTATGAGAATATATTTAAATAAATATATAACTACATCTAAAGGAGAATAGAATTTATGCCGCTTAAGGAACACGAAAATCTAGGATTTTAAGAAATGTTTTATAATTCTTGACAAGATAAAAAAAGCAATTTAAAGAATCGTTCGAAGGCAGTAAGCCACTCGTAAAAATCATAGGTAAGATTTAATTATAAATCTGGAAAGAATATTTGTGTTCCTCCTATACTAGGTGTTTCAATTAAAAGGCATCGGTCTATCTCGCTTACTTTTAGGGTTAGGCTATTTGTTATCTTAACCTCTTTTTTTTTTTTTTTTTTTCATATTTTGGCTGAAATTTTTGAATTTGATGTTAAAATTGGACTAAGTATTACGATTTAGAGATTTCTGAATTTTAATTTTGCCTAATAAATTTTTTATCTCAGTGGAAAAGTTGTTCCCCTTCTTCGGTTTAGTCTAAAAACGCCATCCGAAAACGAATGTAAACCGATTTCATTTGAATAAAAAAAAAATAAATAATAATAATAAACAAGCCGCACGCATGCTAAACGTATTTATGGAAGAGCGAACATCATTGCGCCTCCTTAGCCAGGTGGGAAGGAGCAGCAGTACGTAGCACACGCTTCTTGATTAGACCGGGGTTCGAGCCCGTCACCACCAAATACGGAGGATGCGGAAAGGTCAGGAAATGACCACCGCATATTCCCGGAGCAATATGGCCTTAGTTGCTAATGCTCCTAAAAACCAAATAACAACAACAACAACAACAGCGAACATCACATACAACCGCCCCCCCCCCTTGCTCAAATAAATCGGTTTACGTTCGTTTCAGATGTACACTGGTGGCGTTTTTAGATTAAATCGAGGACGGGGAGCAACTTTTCTATCAAGAGAAAATAAAATTCTGATTAGGTAAGATTTAAATTTGGAAATCGTAAAAACCTAAACCAGTGCTTCCAAACTTGTTTTTTTTTTTTTTTTTTTTTTTTTTGACATCGACACGGAGTGCACCTGCCAAAAAATAATTCGACATCCCACCTTTTTTGTTTCTTTAAGGAAGTAGTGGATATAACCGTAGGCAACTTCCTTTGTTTCGGGCCAGAAACATGTAAACAAGAGTAAGAGAGACGAAGATGTGCGGTACTAAGCTAAGACCATCTGAAATGATTGTTAGATGAGCTCACCGGCTACTACCGTGTATGAAGCCATTGAAGAAATAAATGTGCTTTTTACTACTCGTCTAAACTGCACGGGGGGAAATGTAGGAGCACATTCTACAGCTAAAAATAAAAAAATTCCTACAAACGCATGTTTCAGTCTTCTGAGACAATAATCATAATCTAAAGCAGTTATTTAAAGTGATCTCCATTTTGTTTGATGCACCATTCAGCGCGAAGGATCCAATTCCTTGTCATGTCTTGTGATTTCAGCACTTCAAAAATGCGATTTCTGTTTGTAATACCGTAGAATAAATCAGTGATTTCATTTTATCCTCACCCAAAGTAATCTAAAGGTGATGGATACTGCACAGGGACGTTCCGACCAATGCACCGGTAATGGTACTCCTAATTTAAAAAGTCAGAAACATCGCAGGAAAAGTGAGCCAGTGAGTGCACTTGCGTAGACTACTTACTTCCTGTGCCAATTTTTTAAAGAGTATCTTCCAGTAGTTCCCACAAACTGTTCCGCAGAAAACGCATCCTTTTACTGTCCAACTTCAAACTCACAGAATCAACTTTTCTTCTTCCTCATTTATTCCTTCAATTTCTGTTTTCTGGAACAACCTCCCTTTTTACGTATTTCCTGAAAATTACAATCTACAGACATTCAAGTCTAATAATGTCAACAAGTATCTACTTTCATCTTCTCTCCTATGCACAGTACTAAGTCCTATAAGTTCTTATATCTTTCATCCTTAGGGTTTTCATAATAAAAAAAATAAAGTACTTCCCACAAATTGCAGAAAATGTAGGTATGCTATTCTCGAAAGCCTTACTGGTAAAAAATATGGACCAACAAGATTGTCCCCAAGAACACCACACATAGAACATTAATGTGTTGATAACGAGTACTGACAATCGTAGTTGTTCAGCCCATGTATGAGTATTTCAAGACTTGAGAATTCCACTTCTTGTAAAACATGTAACCAGGACTTGGGCGATAAACTGGGGATCATGTGTATATTACAAAATGTGGGCCACTGACAAAAGTTTCTACGTTTATTCATATCTTGTGGCAACAGTTTATATCTGTTAAAATGGATTTTTTTTTGTGTTACCAAAAAAAAGTCCCTTTTAATCCACAAATGGAAGCAGTTGTAACAATGCGTTTTTGGGAAAGTATTTTGCAAAATGCGAGCGTAAGGATACATACATGTTAGTTCTTTAAAAGGATATCTAAAATCCACAGAAGAACAACTTTACTTAAATTTTGTCTTTTTATTATTGAAGTAAATGCAAAAAATTTTACAATTTACTCCTATCTCCCGTCCTCTTGTTTGGTTAATTTTTCAAAATGATAATGGAGTAGTTAAAATGTTTTTACCATTCTCTGTGGTAATTTCTTTCTTCATTAACGTTGCATTTTTCTAACAAATATTAACTGAGTTTTAAAAGTGTGATGTAACTTATTACTTCCCCTGTATGTAAGTGATCAATCATCATCAAAAAACTAGGGACCACAAAACATTAAGGTTTTTCATGAAACCTTTTGTAAAAATTGAGTTTTTTTTTTGGGAAAGATGGGATGGGGAGAGAAATTAAATTTTGAAGACCTTCAGTTTGACGAGTTCTAAAACTTGTAGAGCAAAGTTATATTAAAAAATATACTAAAACTGGCCACTGGCATATTAACAAAATGAATATTTTGTTAATACCTTGGAACCTGAGCCTTGCCGAATCTTGGAATTTTCTGGATGTCTGAATGTTATCATTACATGGAAAAATGCAGGAACACTGCATTTCTATACCATAGTTACTGTGTTACAGTATATGTACCTGACATCGACAAAAACAGTAATATAAGCTTTGCCATTTCTTTTTTTGTGTCGCCGCCTAAGAGGTTTTTTAAGCAACTTTAGTCTACTCTTCTTCAAACTAATTCTTAAACACGGAGATTCACAAATTGCCTTACCAAAGTCGACTGTCGAGTAACCTTTTTTCACAAATGCCATACTGCAAACAAAGTCAGAGCAAGCAGGCTAAATATATTGGTAAAATGAATAGAAATGTGTTTTTATGATGAATTCCCTGCTGCTAGTGTAAAACAAATGGGCATGCCATTAGCCAACTGGGAGTAGAGTACTAACTGGATGGAAACTCCGAAGACAAATAAAAATTGGTACGCTTTACTGCGTTCGATTTTCGATCATGAGGATCATTTTCATTTTACACCCACTGATGATCGAGGCCGAGTACTCAACACGAAGGCTTGGGCTTAGAGCCGACGAACTCGAAGCAGAACCATTTGGACTGGTGGTTTACTGGAGTCATCCATTTTCCTGGAAATGGTTGCTGGATCTTGGAGGTTAAACTGTACTAGGTTGGTAGAGAAACAAGTAAATGGTTTAAGAAAAATGAAGACATCTTTTCATGTTTTGGGTGGATGGGCGACAAAATGAATCACGGGAACAATTTTATTGTTTGAATCCGGTCTTGTTACAAGAATAGTTGACGACTCAGCCATTCCTGTAACCTGATGGCTGTTGTTTTCCTGCACTGAGAATACACGATTAAATGATCACAAACACCTGGCGCAACCAGGAATTTGAGGAGCCAGGTATAAATCGCATTTGGGCACCCTCCTCAAAGAATGTTTATCATTAGGTTTTGCTTCCGTTGGGGGGGGGGGGCATTATTCCTGCCAAATCAGGCTTCCTGCAGAAACTCGTTTTTCTCTGCCATAGTTAAATCTTATTCATATATTTGTGAATAAGATTTCGGCTCTTAACTATTCATTTATTTTCTTTTTGGGTAGGGGTACTTTGTACCTAATTAATACAAGCGCAAATTAAAAAAAAAAAAAAAAACCCTCCTAATGAAAAAATAAATTAATATTAATTAAAATACCAGAATAAATAAACTGTGTTTAATTATATAAATCATTATTTGATTACATTACGTTTAATTTACATTTTTAGTGATTGATTACCTCGACATTCACTAACGACTGCATACCCTTCCACTGTACACTGCCCCACCAATTTATTAGAAAAATCAGCATTGCTATATCGCGCACGCCTCCCCTCGTAATTAAGTGATATAGCCGTACTCCGACAGACCAATAAGATCAGTGGAATCATTAAAGGTGTACTTTTGGAAAGGCAGGTGACTTCACAAGAGATATGATCATAAGGTTGGTTTGTGGAGGGGGGAATAGTTACAAGCAGTAGCGAAGTGAGTGATTATCCATTTAGTCGCTGGCGGTGTTTAGGATTTAGGATTTATGGCTACTATAAGACAAAACCAGAACCGAAGGGTGCAAAGTCTGGCCGGAAGAAGATACTCCACAACCAAGACCGCAGATGTTTTGTCCACCATATAATCGTATATACGCCATAACCGGAAAGCAACATCGTAGGCAATTACCAATTAAGTGGTAATTGCCTACGATGAACCTTCAACGCTGAACAGTAGGAACCTATTTCCATCAACTTCCAGGATGAGTCTATTCAATTCTATAGCATTCGCAAGCTTCTTGTGGTAAGATTGGAATAAACGAATCCGTTTGCAAATTTTGTCGGGAATAGTAGGTGGCGCACTGTAAGCGGGTAATGTCGTTAGTCAAGCACTATGTGAAGGTGTGGAAGAAGCTGCACGAAGCAATAGATTCGGATACATGCTTTTCCTAGTACGGTTCACGTCCTCTGCATATTCTAGAGTGTGTGTTTGTACATTCTTGCGAACCAAAGTCATCTCAAGACATTGTAGAAGACGACAGTGCCATAGCCCATAGAACGTCAAATATTCAAAGCACGCGATACGCGACATCCATCATAGCCCATAATTGAACATGATTCCCTTCGAGAATCCGTTGGATGAGGAAGATCATCTGGGACGAAGTATCTGAGATGGGTCTCAGAAACTGTTGAGTCACTCTCAAAGAAGAACGCCATAACACTGTCAGGGATATCCGTGCATTGTAATTCATGCTAAAAGGATTTCCACTGTCAACAATAATGGCCGCCAAAAGTGGATCTATGTTTACTCTTAGATATTACCCTCTATATTTTGGTAGGTCAGTGTGTGTGTGTGTGTGTGTGTGTATATATATATATATATATATATATATATATATATATATATATATATATAGAAACTATCAAAATTGCTATATGCTGCTCCTTACCTTTCTACCACTCGTATGATTGATTAATAGAAAGACTAGGAGAAATATAGATGAAAATCCAGTAATTTTTTTCTGAAACGCGCGCGTGTGTTCTCTCATTTCAGTCCTCAGTTTAGCTATAGATGGCAGGTGTTATTGGCCGTGCCCTTATCCAGCGTTCCGGTTCTTCCGAAAGGTGTTTGATCGCGTCGAGGTCTGAATTCGGAGGTAGCCAAGCAAGCTGCTGGGGTTTTTTCCCAGATTTTTTTTGTTTACATTGCTTGTTGGTCAGAGAGCACTGTCCTGCTAGGACATGGGTGGACCTGTTTCCTGGAACTTCCAGAACATGGGGACCAACGGAACTGTCCAAGGTGTCAGTGTATAACTTAGCATTTACGAGTTTTGGCAATACAGCCAGCGATCCGAATCTGAACCAAAAAGTTGCCCCTATGCCATGATTTCGCCTCCATAACGCAAAACATGTCAGGAGTTCGTTTGCAGTGATGTAGGGCTTGTGAGGAGCTTTTCCTTGGAAACGCGTGCCGAGCAGCTTCCTGTGGACGTCTGGAGCTCCAACGTAACGTTTTCCAAGGATACCGTTTTATTCACTTTCATGACCTTTCTGCAAGGATCAGTGATTCCTGTCCGGCGGGTGTTTTTTTTTTTTTTTTTATAACCTGCAGTTGACTTTGTGAGGTTCAAATGTATGGCTGTTGTAAGCGGTACTAAGTTTCTGATATGGCATCTGAAGATTAAGTTCCACACCAGTGGCGGATTTCCGCACAGGCGCGCGCGCCTGGGACCTCAAATCTCAGGTCTCAAAAAAAAAAAAATATAAATAAATAAAATTGTTTCATTTTAAATTTTTACACTCATCTTTATTACTGTTACTGAATAAAACTATAATTTAATATGAGAAGTTAGTAAACTCTTATGCGAATATCCCCACATGTTATATGAAATATCTATGCGAACAAGAGAGAGGGGCCTCAAAATTGAATTGCGCCTGGGGCCTCTCAAGTGCTAAGTCCGCCACTGTCCGACACCTATTTCTATTTTGTATGCATATAGTTGACATTGTTCACTATATTGGGAAGGTGTTCGAATACTTTTAGTGGGTAGTATTTTTTCACAGCTGTTGATCGGTAATATTTTTAGATTAGTTTTATAAAGTTATTGGGCTAGGTGACTTTAAAATATTCAACAGAATTATGCGGATTAATGCAGTATTAGCAAAGAATATGTTGCCTCTACATAAATTATGAACAGACACGATTTGACCACAGCAGCCATTATGTCGTTAAACCCAGTAGCAGCAACAACAACAACACCAATTAGCAAAGGGAATGGCGTATATGAGTTTGATACCCCGTGTAGGAATCATAACGTTGAGGATATTAAAGAGAAAGATGATGGTAAGGCTGGAGAAAAATGTGGAGAGTGGCAGTTTGATTTTAGGAGAGAGAGGGAGAGGAACAATGACGAAAAATCCGAATTTCTGAGAGGGCATGCAGCTCTCCTGAGACCAACTAATTCGGCCACGTTGTGGAAAAAAGCCCATAAAAATTTCTAGCGTCATGGACCGGATTCGAACCTCGGCCTTTTTCATCCAGTGTGGGAAGGACGGTGATTATATCTACTATGCTACTGCATTAGCTAAGGAAAAGATTAGTAAAAAAGCTTGGCGTGCAGTCTGGTACTTTTTGGAACGGAGATGTAAACAGATCCTCACGATAGAATTCTCCGTCTTCAGCTCTCACCTAAGACGAAGGCCAGGAGAAGTCGATGGTTTAGGACCATTGACTTGGAGGCACTAATGATGACGAATCATTCAAAATAATCTAAATCCGTTGGGACAGGGGTTGACAAGATTCTGTGTATACGAGGTAAATTAGAGGAAATTCTTCTTAGTGATGAAATTCTTCACTTTCCTGATGTATGACGTCACAGTTATAGATTTATATATAGGCTGGTTGTTGTTTCAGTTTTCCCTTTTGTTCCATTCCAGAGTAGTATCGCATGTGATGTTGCGCTGATTTTGGAAAGTAATGAAAAACTCCCTGAAACAGTAACTGAAGCTTTATATTTCTATTATCCTCGAACTGGTTTAGTTGTTAATTTAGCCAATGTGGATCTAACTCATGGACAAGACGGTTCATCCAAGAACGCGATACTTCAGAAGAGAATAGATTCAGGTTTATGCAGCTCTGAGAGGTTTGTTTGTTGGTTTTTAGGAGCATTAGCAACTAAGGCCATATTGCTCCGGGATATGCGGTGGTCATTCCTTGACCTTTCCGCATCCTCCGTATTTGGTGGTGACGGGCTCGAACCCCGGTCTAATCAAGAAGCGTGTGCTGCGCACTGCTGCTCCTTCCCACCTGGCTACGGAGGCGCCTGCTCTGAGAGGGAACAGCAAAATGCATGAAGGCGTAATTTTCACTTCTATAATGATCACAAAACTAGGTGTCATAAATTCAAATTAAGAGGGTTAGACTGGATTACAGAAAGTTTTCTTTTAGTTAGCGGGTTATTAATTGCTGAAAAAGTTGCCTGCATGAGCGGTTTCCTCAAGCTGATAGCTTGAGGATTTTTTTTTTTTTTTTTTTTTTTGATAACTTAACCCCCACATTTATCATAGTGGCAAAATATAAAAAGAATTATTTACATGCTACGATAATACAGGGTCTAGAATCATAGGGAAAAATAACTAATTCATATATGTATTTTCAACTTTACAGCCCCAAGATGTCATTGAGTAAAACGAAGAACGGGGTCCAGATAATTCTTCTCGTAGGAAATCAGAGAGAGAGAGAGAAAGAGGTTGCTGCACAATTTAACACACTGAATCCAGCCGATAACACAGAGCTGTGTTAGCTAACGTGCAGAGTTTAGGAAAACAGGATCCACAGAGGATAAAGCCATCGAGAAGGGCCACCAACGATGCCCCTTGCCACCCTCGCTCATTTATGGGGGAAAAAAAATCAAAAATGTATGCAAAGTCTCTTCGAAGATTATCATCTGAGAGAAGTGTCGAATCCATTTATTATTTTTCCCTACGATTCCAGACTTATGGGAGACCCTGTAATTTGCTTCCAGCAAAAGGAACAGTGCCAGATTAAGTCAGGGGCTAGCAGGGCCCCTGCCCGGGGCGTCAATCAAAAGCAGAAGAACAATGAGGGAAAAAATATATATATCCTTGGTAAAGGGCGCCGAAAAATCACTGTGCCCGGGCGCGGAAATACCTTGGTCCGACACTGAAAAGGAAGCACACATTTTGATACATAAAGCTATTCAGTTTAAAAGGCTTCACTCAATCTAACTTCATATCAGACAAATCTCAGTCAGAAAAAAAAAAAGATTTTGGGTGAAGCGGGATAGCGCTCTTAGAGTCAATTCATACGAAAGGGATGTGTTCCATCATTGAGGTGGAATTAATGTCCTTAATATTCTAAAATTAAATTTCAAGAACGACATGTAATAACTGGTTAAAATCTAATTTATAGGTTCGATTTATAAGTATTTAAGTACTTGTTTTGGAAGAAGGAATGCTGAAGAATTCCTCCTACGTGTCAAAAGTGAAGGGTGTTATTCAAAAGCGGGTGTTTATTTTATTTTTAAGTTAAGGTTTAAAAAATACGAGAAAATTATTTTAAATAAAAAATGCAATAAGATGCACGTCATTTAAATAAAATGTTGACACCAAATCCTAAAAAAAAAAAAAAAAAAACCGTTTCCATAAAAGAATAAAAAATAAAAATTGAACAGAATTTGGCACCAAAATAGATTATTTGGTGCCAAATTCGTGGATATTGTGATTGGTTTTTCTGTGTGTAGGCTATACAGTATAGTTATGCATATGCATACTGTCCACAAAGGTTACGATTGGTGTACTGAAGGCCAAAAAGATGTTTCTGGACCACGAAGGAGAGGGGCGTTTAGCCAGTAGAAGGAGTCTTGGACTAGAATAATGCCAAGCTTTTTTTGAGTATACAGAACAGACAAAAGCCATGCTAATTAAGCAGTAATAAGCTCTATAAAGTGACTTAATTTCAGAAGGTATTGAAGCGGTGAAAAATTCCTTCTTCAGCATCTGATATAACATTTTGGGCACTGTAAAATGAAATAAACATCTCGATTTGTATACAAAAAACTGAGTGAGTTCAACATACAATGGAATCGTCCAATCTAGATTATGAGGGAAGGGGGGGGGGTAACGGAATGTCCCCTTTCTTGCATACGGCTCTGATTCAATCGATAATTAATTGAACAACTTGTCGAGGTTCTTTAACTAAAGTAACAAGGCTTTGTTACAGACTATGCGTATGGAGTTGACCAATGAAAATATAGTAATGATATATTGAAACTCAATTAATTAAAACAGTATGGAAATGTGTGGAATGTTGGGAAATAAAAAAACATTACGAATAGGATGGATTTAAATCGTTACACTTGTTACATTTCAGAAGGGAAAGAAGTCCCCATCCATAGTTATGGTATCTAACAATAGATCAGATTTATAGGAATCACTGAGTTTGTATTTTTGACTGTGTTTTCAGAGACCAACGCAAAACATTTCAATGTTTTTTCTTTTCTAGCTGAACGCAACCGAACCCTGGGAATACGTTTGCTGCACGGCATACGGAACTCTGCCACTCCCTTGAAGTTTTCTGGCTGCATAGCGCAGCTTCGCGAAGCCGAGGATCAACAGCTGGACCTGGACATTCTAGACTCAGGAGCGAATACTTTTTCCAGTTTCTCTTCAGCGACTCTTAAGAAAGGCTTTCCCAGGAAGAAAAGAAAACAGCAGGCTCGATTTTCATGCCGATATTGTTCGAAGAGTTTTTATTGGTCGTACGATCGCAATCGGCACGAAAATGTACACTCTGAGGTTCGAGATCTGTTCGTTTGTCACATCTGTAAGAAGGCTTTGAAGACCAAGAGATACATGGATGAACACATCCGAAGAATGCATCCAGTGAAAATTAGCAGCAAATGAGTATAACTGGAAATCCCGCAATGATTTTGCAAGTAAACATCGTCCACTTGTAATGTAGATGAGAAAAAAATAAAACAAAATCATACTGCTAAGTTAGTTTCTGGGGTTCTTCAAAATCGACCACAGTAATTGGTGTTTTTATGAAAACTGTACAAAAAAAAAAAAAAAAACCCTACATTTTACAGCAGGGAAATATTGGAATTTTCTGTGGTTACTCATGCAGTACTAATTAATGCCTCTTGGTTGCTTTCCTCTTTCTGGATAGATCTTCATTTGATTGTATTTTTGTGGGCATAATTTCAAACACCCAGATAAAGACGTGTACATGTTCACCATGAACAGCTGCGTGACCATTAAATATTTCACATTTATCTATAGAACATCTTTATACCAGAATGAGTCGATAAATATATTCTCTCTTTTCACAAGCATATGTACTCATCATATACTTATTACTATATAGTATACTCATCAAAAAAGAGCAGCTACTTGTGAGGAATATACAAAAGACTGGAAAAACTAATAGTAAAAATGTTTTACTATTAATTTTGTTAATAATAAATCTATCAAACATTTTCTTGTTTGGTGGAATAGAGTTAGGAGATGATTGCATTGAAAAATAACGGATCATCACGTTTCTGGAATAAACTGTTTTGGAGTTATACTGGAAACAAGTTCTTCGAACCTGGCGTGGCACCACCTTGCGTATGGCAGTTTTTTTTTTTTTTTTTTAAGAAATACGAAACTTATAACTATAGTGCTAACTCCTAACATTTACTAGCACAAGTTCAAAATTATTTTATTATCAAATTAATTATCAAAAATATGGTTCCACTTTAAAATTCAGTGGTTAGTTTATTTATGACTGTCTTATTTATTTGTATCGCTTCGTTCAGTTTTTTTGGCAAAAGAATCGAGGAATAATTAGCAAAAAGAAAAACTGGAATAAGTTGGGGTTACTAGTAAGACTGACGATGATTTAAGACATAGAGGATTGTCATAAATCTTCAGGGTGGACCAGTGCAAAGTGAAGTCCTTCAGGGATCGATGTTGGGTCCCCTACAGTTTCTAATTTTCATAAATGATATTGAAGAAGTTATCCAAGGGAAGCTGCCAAAGTTTGCTGATGATTCGAAACGGGAAGGGTGATTACAATCCAAGCCAAGCCATGTCGTTTCAAAAAGGTTTGGATTGGTTGCATATATGGCCAGAAAAATGACCTGTCCATGATTTATTGAACTTCTGCTGGGGAGAAGGACGTCATTATCTCCATCGCAACAAAACGATGGTTAGACTGCATTTGAAACATTGTATTCAGTTCTCTATACCGTAACTTAAGGGGGGGGGGACCACTACCACAAGAACTTCTGGAGAGGGTTCAAAGGGCGACCACATTAGTGCTGAATGCAAAACGATGCACATGTGAAAAACGGCTTAGGTGGGTTGCAAAGTTTGACAACTAAACATCTAAGGGAGGATTCGATTGAGGTATATAAGTTGCTGAAGAGACAGTAACATAAATGAGGAAAGTCTGATCTCCCTCATAGGTAAGCCATGAATCGGAGACACAAATATAAAGCTTTAGGGAATAAATAACAGATTGGATTGCATGAAATTCACCTGGGCAGTCAGTTGTGAAACACTGGAACAAGTTGGCTCCCAAAGTGGCAGAGGCAATGAGTATCAATACGTTCAAAGCGGAACTAGATTGTTACCTAATGGGAATGGTGTAACTATTCTGTGTTATTTTATTTTTTTATTTATTTATTTTTTTTTTATTAATTTTTTTTTTGCAGAAAGCTTCACTTCCTTGTATCATTTGGTCTTGCTAGAATTTAAGCCAGAATTTAATTCTGGCTAATATCATGAACTCAATTTCTAGGTGAGACTTTTCGAATGATATACGATTTATCTCTGTAGATGGAAAACTCGCGGCCAATATCATGAATAAACATACAAAGAACGGCTTTGATAATGTTTAATAAATTTGCTTTATTTACTTACTTCATAGTAAGAATACGCATTTCTTTTCATTCGGGGATGTAGTTAGCTGATCTCTAGCGAAGGGAGTAGCCCCCCACCCAACATCTTCGTGAGTTATTCCAGGTTTTTCAGCACGCACAATATGCAGATCAGCCCGTTTACAGACACATACAACAACCACACAACAGCTGGCGAGCCACGGGAACAAATTCGCTTTGTCAAGAATCCCACCACCAACAACAACGTGATTTGATTGGTTTAGACAGATGAACATAAGATTTAAACGTAAGAGCTGATGCAGTTAGTCAAGGTTATCAGTGACCACGTTACCTTTTCTCCCTTCCAAGCCAAAGGACACATTCATAGTAGTCATCAAGCAAAACTTTTGCATGGTACCAAATTTCATACCGTTACTGTGCCACAGGCTTCACTGGCTTTTTAATGGACAATGGTATCAGGAAATGAAAATGATATTTTATCTTTAGAGTTTGTATAGTGTTGCTGAGCTCTAAGAAGGACATTAATGAGCAATATCCATAACGTGGATATTGCTCATCGATCTTCAGGTGAATTATCCGAGCAATGTGGCTATGTGCTTTTGTATAGGCAGACAGAGTAGGCCTGAGCAGCGGTTTTTAACCTGTGGTGTGGACACCAGTGGTGATCCGCGAGCCCTTAATCTTGCATTGATCAGTCGGTAACTGATCTTACCAAAGGGCCGTATGGGCAGAGAGAGAGAGTCTGTTGTGGTCAAGAGAAATTTCTTATTCTGCGGTCTGAGGGTCCACTGGCGATCCGCGAGCACTTAACTGTGAATTCGTCAAAAACCAGTAACTGATTTAAATTTTTGTTTAAAAATGGAAGGCTATTTTCATTTATTTTTGTTGCAGGCAAATTTCTATTCTGGTCTAATCCATTCTAATAATGCTTTGATAATAATAAATTAAAATAATTTTAATCATCATCATCATTATCATCCTTTCATGGATTTAGGCCAGATGGCCTATTCCGGTCTCAGTCCATCTTTTCTTCGGACGTTCTGGGTCTCTTCTTCCAACTGGCCGATATTTCGTAATCTTCTTTGGTAATCTTACTAGATGCATCCTATCCAAATGATTAATCAATTTTCCTCTGTATTTGTAGATTCTATCTATTATTGGATCAATACATAATTCTTTATTAATATCAGAACTTTCTTCTTGTCCAATAATCTATAGCCATTGGTTCTGCGAATAAATTTCATTTCAGCACTTTCAATCCTTTTCTCATCTTTGATTTAATTGTCCAATAATTTTAATAAAACATCAAAAGGTGCAAAATATAATGATGGTCTGAGTAAAATTTATTAATCGCAAGGCGTGATCCGTAGCGTCAGAAAGATAACAAACATCGGTTTGAGAGATAATTTCGATTATTTATTATTATTTTTTTTTTCTTTTCAAGGGGTTACTTTGTGCACGTTGATTTTAGCATCTTATGGGTGTAGAGGGGGCGTTTTCCATTCATGTGACAATAAAAGTATTGCTTCGAATGAGGGCCTGAATGCGATTTTCTTTTATTTTCCTTTTTGCGTGCATATGTTAAGTGTTATTCATTTCCCGCAGCAGTTACAGTAAGTTCAAATATATTAGAGGCATTTCACTCACTAAGTTGATTCCATTCCAGTGGCTTACTGGACCTATATTTCCTCTTTATTTTTTCAGATCGCCGGATACAAATACTACACAAACGTTTCTTTCAGGAAAAGAAGACGGCAGATAATCTGCCACTTCAGTCTATCAATGATCAAGAACAAGAACCAACAAGAGTAGCTGATACAAACTGGACTAACAACAAGCGAGAGTTTTCACAAAAGAGAAGGAAAAAGAAGATGGCCACTGGCTTTCCCTGTCGTTATTGCACGAATACCTTTTACTGGTTTCAGGATCGAAGTCGCCACGAGAAACTTCTCCACGCTGAGGTTCGCGAACTGTACGTGTGCCGGGTTTGTAAGAAAGCCCTAAAGACGAAACAGTACATGGATGAACACATGAGAAGAAGACATCCCGAGGAGGCAGAATTTCGTGAGAGAGAAGAACAAGAGGACGTTCACGATGTATCGGGCTTTCAAGAAGAAGATAACTTAATATGATATTTTGTCGCTTAAGAGAAAAGAGTAATTGTTTTTCAAGCTGCTATATGTCATATTTATGTTGTTTATTGTACTGTTGCGAATTACTTGTAGCTCAAGGACTGAGTATGTTGATATGTGAATTCTTGATGTCCTTGATATTAGTTCCTATTATAAGACTGTGTTCATATAATCTTATGCTGTTAATGCTATGAGATTCTGCTCTACCTATAGGATTACACAGATATGCAATGAGTTTCCCACCCCTCGCCTCTCACTAGTCGTGATGAGTATTAATGCTGTATTTATTTACAAGTATTTTTGAGTTCTGTGAGAAATATATATGCAGATTTTGCATCAGGTCGGGGTGGGGGGGGGCTTGCTTTTCTTCCACAGCACGCTGAAAAGTCCTGGTTTCATTCGTTATCATAAAAAAAATCACAGTTACATTAAATTTTAATGACCACTCTTATACCACGTGAATATTAAGATAGTTTATTTAGCTATTAACTAATTCACTATATAGTAAGATAACGTTTCGGAAATCTTTGCCGGAACTCATCCTCAGACCATACATTCTGTCCTTAAAAAACAGCCTATGTGTAGTCTGAGGATGGGTTCCGTTCCGGCAAGGTTCCCGAAACGTTAACTTAATGTATAGTAATTTAGTTAATAGTTAAATAAACTATCTTAATATTCATGTGGTATGAGAGTGGTTATTATAGAAATCTATATTCCATGGAAAACCACGTAACATGCTTCTCCAACTACATAAAGTAACAAGTTTCATTTGCCTATTTCTTTCAACTATTTATCCAATCTCTCCTTAAGTTTAGATAAAATTTCCGAATTTCACAAGAGTTAGTAGAGTTCTAGCTCAGCCTAGTCACATTTCTTTCTTTGAGTTTTTTTTTTTTTTTTAATTTTATTTGTGTCTGTATGCGTCTTCAACAAGGGGACACGCCGCTCTCGCTAACAAAATGATGTTACTAAATTTACATAGTACCATTATTAAATTTTAAGTCAAATCTTCTCACGGTGTACTATACTTTTATAAATACAATAATTAATTTACACATTTGCCAAAGTTTCTGTGATGCGAATTATCCAAGTGAATTTATTTCTCACCTACCCCAGATAATTCGGGAGTCTAATGTATAATGGAATAATCACATCTTAACAAAATCCTAAAACACCAGCTGTTTTAGCAACCTGTCTACTAGTCCACGATCATTGTAACTATTCCCTGTATTCTACCACCTAACTATCCCTTTATCCGTAATATTAACTTGCCCTTAATGCCATATTTATACAACAGGCGTTCATCTGTATCAAAAGCTTTTCTAAAATATAAGTAAATGATATCAAAGTTATTCTTTTTATCCAATTCTTTACTGACAACGTCGTAGTAGCTAATTAGATCAATCAGACATGATCTGCTCTTAAGAAAGCCATGCTGTGATTCCATTATAATTCCCTACCTGTCCAGATGATCTTGTATTGCATCCTTAATTAAGGACTCCATCATCTTCCCGGGCACAGAAGTCAACTGACAGATCTTTTTAGTTACCCATTTTACCTTTTGTGAATAGGATATATTTGCAAATCTCATCTCTATCTATTGGGATACCGTCTAAATCCATGTATTTTCGGTATTCATCACTGAACTTGGAAAACTGTCACAGTAGGCAAGATCTGGTTTGTCGGGAGGGCGGGAATCTGTTTGCATATGTAGTGGTTCCTCAACAGTTGAGGTGAGTGTACTCTTAGTGATACAGTAGCCATCTGGACGTTTTCAAATCAGGCCTTTTTTTTGGTCAAGTTTCTGGTTCAGATACATATAGTAGTGAAGTTCTAAAGAACCCTCACTACTGTAATGTGTATCTGAATATGTATGCTGGTCCCAATAGCAGAGAGTATGATAGGATCATACTCTCTGCTGTCTAAATACATCGGATCTGGGTGCGCCAGATCCCCTCCCAATAGCTTTTTGGAAGTTCTCTTTTTTTTTTCTTTTCTTTTTTTTTTTTGTTAGTGGTGGCTTTCAGAAATTATTGCTGACGTGCAAAAAAATTCATCACAGATAACAGTTTTTATTAATAACAACTCTACATTTTGCGTAGTAAAAGTCGGATAAATATTTTTTGATCATTTCTAGTAGTCTCCAGTGGACTCAGACGCATGGCCACCCCTCCTGCACGTTCGGATGATATGCCCTCGTCTGATTCGTTATAATTAAAAGTTATCACAGTTTACATTAAAAAAAAAATCTCCTTACATGAAATATAGATATACATATAAAAGCAAATTCAATTTTGGTTTGTTATTTAAGTTGTTTGCAGATTTGATATGTTACTCCACAGTGTGGTTTCTTATCTGTAGATTCAATACTGTTTCAAATTTCACGCTTCTCTTATAAAAAATGTTTAAAAAAATTAGATAAATAAACCATAAAGCACCCTCACCATAAAGTGAATCCAAATTACTGATACTGATAATTCCAATATGGCGTACAGCCAAGAAGAAGAAGAAGAAGATATACCTGAGGTGCTTAAATCAGCTAATATTGACATCAAAGTTCTTCATGTACATAAAGAAATATGAGTAACATTATTAGCATTTTCACTCTCTGGTTTTTAAGAATATTGGAAGTCTAAAAAGAATACTGCATGTTTAAAAAGCCTTCTCTGTCTAATTCAAGTTGGGGGAGGGGAGGTTAATCATTGGTGGGATCGTCAATTTTCCAAAAACTTTCTTTCCGAATATACAGTATTTAATGGACCATCTGAATGAAAAGATGGCGTTTTCTATAGAAAAGAATGCCGGCACTTCTTAGGGCATATATCCTAGAATGCGTTTCTGATCTAAACTTACATTGTAACATTTGGGATGGTTCAAGAGATCTGTATAATCTCTCGTTCAAAACATTTTGTTATTAGTATAATTACCAGTTCGGTAAGAAAATTGTGTAGATATTAATGTCAGTAGAGAAGGTATAGAATCGAGCAACGTGGACTGTTGGAAATACTTGTAAAATTTTAGCATTAATCTTTATGCTTTGTGTAACGAGCAGAATCCATAGCATTTGAATAATAGTAACCCAGTGAAGGTTGCTATTGATCACAGTTACATACTTTATTCTGTGCTCTTGCAGAAAATGAATAATTATGAAGGCGCGTATCGCGGGTAAAAAGAATGTTATTTTTTACATTTTTATTTTGCGAAGCAAGAGAAATAAAACCATTTGTTGAAGACTTTGTTTTTCTTTTTCTTTAGATGTCCTAAGGAACGAGATATTGAAGACAAACTTAATGACTAGAAGATATGTGAATCCCATATCCATCCATAAGAAGGTTTCTCAATGTATTGCCCGTCTTCGAGACATGCCTTCATCATCCTCTGATGCTGCTGATGATAATAATGATAACCAAGGATTTAAAAAACGTTCTTCCAATAAATCGCTTCCTGCTGTTTCATCAATCGGAAAATTGCCCTTACCTAATTTGTCATTTGCCGCTGTTCAGCCCAATGTAAAGCCACTTCAGGCTAATTCATTATCTCGAGGATTACTTTTCAGTGGTATTCTTAAGGCAGATAAAAGCAAAACTAGTCATAAAACAATTCATGGAAGGCACCATAGGAAGAGAAGATGCTATTCTTTGCCTCCCAACCAGAGACGCTACAGAGCTTCCGCCGAAAAAGCCTCTTTGGTTATTAAAACAAGAATTTCTAGAAGTACTGAAGACTTATATACATCTTCATGTGATTATTCAGATCTAGTACCAGAAATTTTCAAGTCACATACTGATACGAGAAGCCAAACAACAAAACATTCAATGATACCTTCTAAACCTTTAGCTCTGGATTCAAAAAGTACAACTAAAACTAGAGAATTGCATATTGTATATTTAGGAACTAAATCACTTCAATTTCGAGAACAGCTGGTATCTAGTTCTTTGAAAGAAGATTCTGCAAGTTCGCAAACACAGGATGGAAAATTAGACGATGATAGGCCCGCTGATCCTGTAGTTTTGGAAGATAGCGGTAGTTTAAGACCTATTGATATAACAATTCCGCAAGTTTCACTGGATGTATCTTCAGATACACTGGATGTATCTTCAGATACACTGGATGTATCTTCAGATACACTGGATGTATCTTCAGATACATCCAGTGAAACTTGCGGAACAGTTGCTTTTTCAACTGTGCAAGAGCTTCAACCTTCAGATCTTTCATCCACACAAGAAAAAGCCCCCAAGTCTACATCTATTGAAACAACATCTCTAAAAGAAAAAGATCCAGCTGTACACAGTTTTCAGCCTGATTTATCCACTGCTCAAGAGACAGGCCCAGTTTTACGTAGATCTAGACGCCATTTGTCAACTACACAGGACACAGGTCCAACTTTATGTAGCTCTAGACGTCGTTCATCAGTTGCACTGAAGACAGGTCCATTTTTACGTAACTATAGAAGTCATTCATCGACTGCACAAAAGAAAGGCTTTAGTTCTAGACTAAAATCATCGACTATGAAAAATAAATGCCATAGTGGACTTGATTCGTCAACTCCAAAAGAAGAAAGGCCGATTTTACAGATTTCTGCACTTGCTGATACATCAGCGCGACAAAAGAAAAGTACAATTTCACATAGTTCTACAGCTATTGATACATCAAGTCCACAAAAGGAAAGTCCAGTTTTATGCAGTTCGAAGACTTCTGATTTATCAGAACTACAACAGAACGAGTCAAATTCGAGCAGTTCTACATCCATTTATACATCTTCTCCAGAAGAGAGAGATCCAATTTTATGCAGTTCTGGATACGATTCGTCAACTCTGCAATTAAAAGGCTCTGTTTTACGAAGTTCCAATACGGATACACCAACTGTAGAAGAGAAAAACTCAACGGTACAAAGTTTTAGGTCTTCTTGTGCATTAACTCCAGTAGAGAAAGTTCCCATTTTACGCAGTTCATGGTTTTCTGATACAAGCTTACAAGCACAAAGTCCAGATTTAACCAGTTCCACACTGGTGGATAAATCAATTTCAGAAAAGAGAGATCTCTTTTCTGAAATCTCAACTGCACAAGACAAAGACTCAGTGGTACGCAATTCCACTATAGAGACATCAACTGAACAAGAGAAAGACTCAGTGTTATGCAGTTCTAGACCTGATCCAGAAACTCAACAAGCGAAAGGTTCTGATTTAATCAGTTCCACCCTCGTGGATACAACAGTTCCACAAGAGCGCGATCCAGTTTTACGTCGTTCTAGAAGTGATTCGTCTCCACAATCAAAGGACCCAGCTTTACACAGTTCCACTATGGATACATCAACTGCACAGGATAGAGACTCTGGTACTTCATGTTCACAAAAGAAAGGTCCAGATTTAACCAGTTTCGTTGATACAAAAACTATACACGACAACGATCCAGCTTTATGCAGCTCTAGAAGTGATTTGTCAACGCCACCACCAAAAGGCCCATTATTGCAGAGTTCTACTATGGATACATTAATTGTAAAAGAGATAGAGTCGGTTTTACACAGTTCTAAATCCACCGGAGAATCAACTCCAAAAGAGAAAGGATCAGTTTCAAGCATTTTGATACCTTATGATTCAATATCTCCACAAGACAAGTACCCAGATTTAACCAGTTCTACAATCGTTGATACGTCAGTTCAGCAAGATATCGATCTAGTTTTACGTAATGCTAGAAGCGATTCTTCACCAGAATTAAAAGACCCAGTTTTAAGCAGTTCCACTATGGAGACATCAACTGAACAAGAGAAAGACTCAGTGTTATGCAGTTCTAGACCTGATCCAGAAACTCAACAAGCGAAAGGTTCAGATTTAATCAGTTCCACCCTCGTGGATACAACAGTTCCACAAGAGCGCGATCCAGTTTTACGTCGTTCTAGAAGTGATTCGTCTCCACAATCAAAGGACCCAGTTTTACACAGTTCCACTATGGAAACATCAACTGCACAGGATAGAGACTCTGGTACTTCATGTTCACAAAAGAAAGGTCCAGATTTAACCAGTTTCGTTGATACAAAAACTATACACGACAACGATCCAGCTTTATGCAGTTTTAGAAGTAATTTGTCAACGCCACCACCAAAAGGCCCATTATTGCAGAGTTCTGCTATGGATACATTAATTGTAAAAGAGATAGAGTCGGTTTTACACAGTTCTAAATCCACCGGAGAATCAACTCCAAAAGAGAAAGGATCAGTTTCAAGCATTTTGATACCTTATGATTCAATATCTCCACAAGACAAGTACCCAGATTTAACCAGTTCTACAATCGTTGATACGTCAGTTCAGCAAGATAACGATCTAGTTTTACGTAATGCTAGAAGCGATTCTTCACCAGAATTAAAAGACCCAGTTTTAAGCAGTTCCACTATGGAGACATCAACTGAACAAGAGAAAGAGTCAGTGTTACACGATTCTAGACATTCTGGCACGTCAACTACACAAGAGGCATGCTCAATTTCAAACAGTTCTGGGCCTTCCGATTCAAAAAGTGCAGAAGCGAAATGTCCAGTTTTAACCAGTTCCACACTCGTGGATACATCAGTTCCAATTTCGCATGAGTATGATTCAGTCTTACGTAGTTCTATAAACATGTCTCCACAAGAAAAGAGTCCCATTTTGCGCAGTTCCGCTGCAGAAACATCAGATGCACAAGAGAAAGACTCATTGATACACAGTTCTACTCCTCTTGGTACTTTACCTCCGCAAGAAAAAGGTTCAGATTTAACTAGCTCCGCATTCGTGGATATATCTCCTCCACAAGAGAGCGATTCAGTTTTATCTACTTCTAAATGTGATTCGTCTCCACAATCGAAAGGTCCAGTTTTAAGTAGTTCCGTTGTGAATACATCAAGTGCAAAAGAAAAAAACCGGGCCGCTCGCAGTTCTGCACCAAGAGAAACATCTACTTCACAAGAAAAGGGTCGAATTTTACGCAGATCAACACGTGAATCGTCAACTTCAAAATCAAAAGGCCCAGTTTCAGGTAGTTCAACTACAGATAGATCAACTGCACAAGAAAAAGGTTCGGTTTTACGTCGTTCATTCCGAATTATCGCTGCAACTAAGTCGACTCCGAAAGTAGCACTGAAGAGAAAAAAGAACGAGAAAGAGCAACGAGCATTTCAAACCAGTTCTCCTGCCATTTCTGCAAGATTGGATAAAAAACTAAAGGCTTCGGTTACACACCAGAAAAAACCACGCAAGGAGTGAGATAAAGTTGCAACTAAACAAGATTCATACAAACGAAACATTGTGAGAGAAATCACTGGGCTGGGGGGTGGGATAAAGTAATACACTAGAAAACTTGGTACAGTGGTTTCAGTTTTTATTATTTTTTATAGTTTTCTATAGATTCAGACGTCAAGAGACAAAAACTGTTCAGAAGAAACAGTACAAATTTCTAGAATGGATTGGCAGTCTATGACACTGATGCTAAGTAGCACCAGGAGGCCATTTTATCTTTATCATTCAATAAGGCATCGCTATGAACCAAATTGTACAAAAGAAGGGTGAACTAATGAAGTTCGTGCCTCCGACATGAAAGGAGCTCCAAAAGGAACCATGCGTTCCAGGAACCATGGAGTTCCAGAATACCATTGCACGGTCCTGGCTCTGAAAGTCGCCAAAAACGACACACAAGCTTGACCGTGTTCCACTTTAAATTTATACAATACACCTGAAAGGATTCAAAACCTGTTATACGGAAGTAATTTTAGACACCCCTCTTCACTATACCATCTCTGCATATGGTATTTCCACAAAATTATCTTGAAAAACACATTTCTTGCGATTTTTTAATATAAAAAAATATATGTTATATATATACAGTATATAAGTTTAAATATCACGGAATAATTGAGAGTGCAAATTTTATCTTATTCTTTTTTTATGAGTATAGCATGAACAAACTGTTGTTTCCTGTGGTGATCATGAATGATTATAACGTTGGAAGGATTGTGCTATGTGTCATATCCAACAAAAATTATGGGCTGTAGCAGCACACTTACTAATATTAGTGCCGCTTTTGTAATAATAATAATTATTATTTTGAACACTTTTTATTGACAATTTTGTGTAGCTGATTACTTTGATCTTGTTTTAATACTATATTAAATATAATCATTTAATTTGATTTTATTCGATTTGATTTGTATTGAGATGCAAAAATAAAGGCTTCTATTTCAACGACTTTTATTTCATTAGAGGGGCAATTGCACATGGGCTGATGACAATATCTATCGTATACACGTTGTCCAACATGTGGTCTACACATTTTATCTGAATGAATAGTTAACTCCTTTGGTGCAAAACAAGAGAATTTATCGGAGAGAAAAAAATGCACCTTGGTAAACAACTCTGAAATAACATTAATTCTCAAAATGTATATTCATCTTTTCTAAAGAAGCGCACAGAACTTCTGTGGACAGAATGGTCTGAGGTATTTAAATTTTTGTCATGAATATATAATACGAGGTATTGCTTAGAGGTGGTCATTAAGTAGATGTGATAACTATAACAAATGACTGTCGATATCCTACGTTCCATAAAGCTGTTTATTCTATCTACGAATGATATGTCGAGAATAGAATATATACACTGTGTTATCAAAAGTATTGAGACACCAGAACAATTTTGTATGATGTGTTTTCAGTGCAGCAAACATTCTACGCGGAAATTTTTCCACCTCTTTTTTGGCAAATTTCAATCGAAACCTGCCAAAACGAGGTGAACCCTGAAATCGTCCCCCATCGTATCCACAATTTCGCATACGTCTCTCATCGATTACCAAGCGACGTAAGATATTAAGTACCAAGGCAAGTAAAGCTAGAAGGCATCAGTATATTGTGGTTATACACTGCGCGTTTTCTATGGTTGTTTATTTATTAATCTTATTTATTATTATTATTTTTTGTTTCCTGTACAAAAAACTCGTTTCTAGGAGAGAAAAGGGATAAAAATCCATGCTATCTTCACCTAAGACAGAATAACTGAGCCAAGTTGTAAACAGAAAAAAAAAAAAAAAAAACCATAAAACTTCCTAGCATTATTCATGGTATTCGAACCCATGCTTTTTCCATCTAATGTGTCTAATTCGATTCACCAGAAACGCTTAGCGGGGTAAAGGTGTTAATTATTAGAATAAGTTGATCCACCTGACGCAACCAGTCTTAGGCTGGTTGCCTCAGGTGGATCAACCACCTGAGGAGGCTAGCCTTGATGAATTCAAAGGTTACCCGAATGCTCAGGCGTGTGTGAAACAGATATTTTATTTTATTCATAACATTTCGTTTTGATTTTTGTTTAATTAATTATTTTATTATTTTTATTTTTAATATTTGGCTGGTGTAGCTAAAAATGCCGCTTCCTTGCACTAGTTCAGTGGTTTTCGACCTTTTTTTAATAACGGCACCCCTAAGTAATTTATTTTATTTGTGGCACCCCTACTCAATTTACTTTCTGCCTGTTAGATCCGATTCTCTGTCTGTGTGTGTGTTAATTTTTGTTTATATTTTGTAATTTTGTTTATATATATATATATATATAAACAAAATTACAATTCATAATACAAATTATATATACTTATATAATAATTTTATTCTTTATATTGAGGTACTAGATAAACATCAATCATAGATCACCACAAAATTAAAAAGATACCGTACACCTGTTTATAAGTAAATAAATATATAAATAAAAAAATAATAAGTTTAAGTAAGTTAAACACAAATTACGTGGCACCCCTGGAATGTTGTTGCGGCACCCCAGTTGAAAACCACTGCACTAGATGATGAATATTAAAAATTAGGGCCCGAAGCCATCCATTACAGTGGTAGCCCATTGTTCTGTTCATCATACATTGCCTGTTTTAAAGAATTTTTTTTTTTTTTTTTTGTTTTATAGAAAGACCGTAGGGTCTTTCTATAAAACATGAATGAATAATATCTTTAAAACAATCTATTTTATACTGTCTACAAAAATCAGTGTTTCAACACCACTATTTCACAGTTGTGACGTGCAACCCGCATGGAAGCGTTTTTCTGGCTGTAACCAGACCAAGATTCTACCTCAGATTGAAATAGCGTATACCATGGTTCATCACTCCAAAGAACGTATTTCCACTTTAATGTCCAGTTTCTGCAAGCAAGACAACTCATCTCTCAGCAACATTGCAAGAGTAACTGTTGCTGAGAGATGAGTTTTGTGATTATAGTTTTTGTGCCCATGCGAACTGCACTCCTGTACCTCCTGAGTGATTTTGCTGCAGCTGTAGCGACAATTTTGTTTGGCAACACGTTTGACCATTTTGAGGCTGCTTCGTGATTCAACTTTTCCTTTTGCCTTCCACTTACATATGATGTTCCATAAAGAAGTCCATTAGAACTTCAGAACCTCCGAAATCCTTTTAAAACGAGTTCCCACCCAAACGAATGAGATAAACTGACGTTTCGGACAGGTTATTTTACCATCCTTCTTCTGACTACGTTAAAATTTTGTCGGTATGAGAGGAACTCTTGTGGGCTGTTTTCACGTCACGATCGAGTTATTTGGGCGAGGACTGCAATGTTTTTTTTTTTTCTCCTGGATACTTGGTTTTCATATAGCAAAACATACCAACCGATTCTACAATAAACGCAGTTTACAGTCGTTTAAAATCACAGTAAATTGTTCACAAATTCTAAATACTAAAACATTAACACAAATAACTGAACAGCAGGGTATATACAACAGATGGTTGTCGGCTATGTATATCTAATGTCAGCTTCACCAAGAAATGACTGTCCTTTGGTTTTAATTGCTCTTCAGAATCGACGTCTGACTTCTACCCAATGCGAGTTCCCTGCTGCAACAGCAACATAGTATGCATATACTATGTTGCTGTTGCATAGTATGCCACTAGTTTTCAGAAATATCCGTGTGGACCAGTGCAGTCAAGTTGGCAGTTGTATAGACTTCTGCATCATCGAGAACAGATGGAAGGTGCAGAAATAAGGTCCTGTGACAAATAATCCTTTATCTCAGAACGTTGTTTCTTCCTCACTGGACATGATTGGTTAACAACTTGATCAATCAGGAAAGTATTGAGCATCGAAATCTAAAACACTTATATATACGAACTATTTACTTAACAAGAAAAATTTAAGAAATAGAAATCGCAAAATGTTCTATTTCTTAATTTAAAACTTAATTTCTGAAGAAGGCAAATAGCCTTCTTCAGAAATTAAGGAAATTTACAGAGCTGCTATTTTTAATACCAATTTACTGTAAAAAATAAATAAAATAAAATACGTAAATGAAATAAAAATTTGCGCATTATGGTACAAATATTTTGTTCACTTGATTTTCTGAATTAATCCTATTGCAAAATCGCTGGACAACTATTCCAACGATTGTGCCACTAGGAGAATTCTGGTTTCTTCTTTTTTGAAATCTTAATCTTAAAATTCCGGAAGTTGTATCACAACTTCCGGCGTTAGGAGAACCACTTGAATGTCAAAGAGCAAGTTAATCATAATTTTTATTTTATTTATTTAATTTTCTATCGATGTAACTCTTCCTCGTGAATTTGTTCCCTTGTATTAAACTATCAATTAGTACTTCTACAAATCAAGTTCTACAGAGGATACTGGAAGATGAACTGCTATATATTATTTTTGATCAATATTTATTTATATTTTTGTGACGTCTTTCAACTTCTTAAAAATATGCTAAAAGCGCCGGGTCAGCCAAAAACGTTGGATAGGGCTGCTCGATGGACAACATTCTAGCTGTGTCTTCTGATATGCGAGCATGCATGTCATGGTGAAGCTTTATTGACGAGATAACTATCTTTTCACTTTTTTATCCAGAAATATGTGGGTGAAACACGTCCATGGTTTCTTTCACACATAGTTTGACACAAATGTTACTTTGTTTCTCATCCTTTAAAGTGTAAGATGTGTTTTAACATGAAATTTTTCGAGAGTTATACTTTCAGGTCCTCTTTGTAATATGATTACACCACTACGTGAGATGCCAAAGATGACTACTTAACAAGAGGTAGGGCCGG
Source organism: Mastigoproctus giganteus (assembly GCF_048544385.1). Lineage (NCBI taxonomy): Eukaryota > Metazoa > Arthropoda > Arachnida > Uropygi > Thelyphonidae > Mastigoproctus > Mastigoproctus giganteus. The sequence continues at coordinate 23,824,218 of NC_143587.1, forward strand.
TCAACAGCAAACAGTGGAGTATGACTATCAAAGAATACTGAATGACAGATTTGAATCATCGAATTTAATGGTGTATGACAGATTCACCAGATACATCTCTTCACCGAAATTCTCTTTTGAAAGCTTGTTGAACTTCTGAATTGAGAGAAGAAATTTTTTAAAAAAACAGTTCCGCTATGTTTATTAGGTCTGCAGATTCCGAGGTTCCACGATAGACGGTTGATAATTTCTAGCTGATACATGCATATTATTATTAGACCATCAATGTTTTAAAATATTTGATAATTAGAATTCGAAATTTGAATGATCATGGTCTTCAGCTATATTTTTTGTTCGTAAATAATGTGAATTTAAATTATGCTGTATAATTCAATTTTGTATGTAACAATTTGTTGCTTTGAATTATGAATGTAACATATACTTTTGTATTAACAAGCTAATAAATTTTTTTTTTTTTTTTTTTTTAATCATAGATAACGAGCTGTATCGGTTACTTGAAACTGCTATTGATCCCACGAAAAAGAAGGAGCTTGCAACCAGTTTAAAAGTTTCCAAAGTTATGTCCCAGATTCGGCTTTCCAGTGCTGTTACACCTATAGTCAACCTACCTGATTTGTCAATCGACCTAACTAAAAGGGGAGCGAAGAAGAAAATTGATAAGAGCTACTTTGTCAAGCAGTTTCACTGTCGATATTGCGATAGGCGATATTTATATCCGCAGAGAAGAAATTGGCATGAAAAAAATGTTCATCTCGGCCTCCCCCATATATGCATGATTTGCCAAAAGAAGTTCGCATCGGGGTCCTTTCTCTACAGACACTTAAAAAAAATGCATCCATCCGAAATACGACCTGACCAAACTGAGCCGCCGGAAACAAAAAAAATGCATCCATCCGAAATACGACCTGACCAAACTGAGCCGCCGGAAACGCATTCCCTTGAAACTCAGCTTCCCAAAACGCAACCTCCTAAAACTGAACCTCCCGAGACCTTCCCTGCCTTTCAAACTGAGTATTTTTCCCCACGTACAAATTTTACCGAAAAAAGCTCATACGAAATGCAATTCCTTGAAACTCAACTTCCCAAACCGGTAGTTGAGTTTAAAAAGGAAATTGAACCTCCTAAGAACCTCCCTGCTTTTCAAAATGAGTATTTTTCCCGGAGTGCAAATTCTGGCGAAAAAAGCTCGTACGAAATGCAATTCCTTGAAACTGAACTTCCCAAAGCGGTAGTTGAGTTACAAGAGGAAATTGAACCTCCTAAGAACCTCCCTGCTTTTCAAAATGAGTATTTTTCCCGGAGTGCAAATTCTGGCGAAAAAAGCTCGTACGAAATGCAATTCCTTGAAACTCAACCAATTAAAACTGAACCTTCTGAGACCCTCCCTAACTTTCAAAATGAGTATTTTTCACCACGTGCAAATTTTGCCGAAGAAAGCTTAGACGTGCAGATGAGTTCAGATACTGACCTTTCTGAAACAGACGTAAAAACATCGCATTTGTCTCCCGAAATCGTGCATCTTGAGTAGATGTAGTCCAACACAACGACAACCGTCCACTGTCTGTGGATCCACAGACGGCTGACGGGCCTAGCGATGTTCCGCGGATATTGATGTGTTAAAATAGCTTTTAAGAATTAATAGGTATTGGTTTTAAGAATTAATAGGTATTAATTACTCTTTTCGGTAACGAATTTTCCGAGGCAGTGCGGATCTGTCCTGAACTACTATTGCCTGTGGGTTTGAGGTCAACCCTGGCACGGATTAGTATTAATAGTGGAAAATGATGCAAGAAAGCAAGCTTATATAGCATCAGCCAAAAAAAAAAAAAAAAAAAAAAAAATCGCAATTCAGCTATCACCCACTTCAAATGTTTTTCTAGTTCTTCTTTGAATTTATTAAAAGTATCCACTTCCACAAAAACGGATGAAAGCTTGCTCCAGCAATCAACAACCCGTAACTAAAGAGAAACTTACAACCACCTACAATCATCCTTCCTCAGTTTCAATTTATATCCCCTCATGCGCATACTCTGGGCAAGAGGAAGAATCTCATGAGCATTGAGTATGCTCAAACTATTCAAGCCTTAAACATATCAATCAGATCACCTCGCAGGTGCCTAGTCTCCAGACGCTGCAATTCGTAGAACTGAAACCTTTCTTGGTTAGAGTACCCAATTTGTTCCCCTTACGAATCTCTTTGCCCTTCTCTGTACCCATTCCAGCAGATCTACACCCCTTCCTAATAAGAGATCTCCAGGCCTGTATGTACTCAACATGTGACATGACAATTGTTTATACAATTGAGTAATCACCTTGTCCTTAGTGGCAAAATTCCTGAATATCATTGACAAAACATCATGAGCTGTTCTGTCAGCATTGCCTAGAAAAATTCATATCATTTTACACTACCTGAGTGTCGTACCACACAGTTATTACGTTATTCTGCGAGTACTGTGATTTTTTTTTTCTGAGATTCCTTTTTATTTTCAATGTGAAACAGTTGCCGTTTCTCAGCCCACCTGCCTAATTTTTCTAGCTGTTGTTGCAGCAGCAAACCTTCTTTACTGTCATTAACCACCTTGCCAACCTTTGTATCATCGCCCTCGTGGGTAGCACAGCTGGTTGGATCGCTGCCCTTCCCATAATGGTTGGCAAAGACCTGAGTTCAAGTCCCATTGATAAATACAGAAAACAGCAAGATCCTAGCACCGCACCGAACCCTATGGGACTCAACTGATAACATTAGTCTACGAAGACCAGTGTCCTCCTCCCAATCAATCATCCCTTAACAGTAATTTTTCCTTAATGCCACACTGCTCCAATTTGTAGAGGACTATTTTATGCGCCTACTTATAACTGGATAGAATCAATATCAAAGAGATTAATAAACTTCTGGCATTCACGTCCGCAAAGAATTCCTTATGTTAAATGTAGATGCAGAATACCTATTCAGCCTGCCAGCAACCGGAGCAAAATCAACAGTTAAACCATCGATATCAAGTGGACCAATGTGGTTAAACCCCTTGCTAATATATGTAAAGAAGTCTCTGCTGCTTTTCTTGGCATTCTTTGCCAGAGACTTCTCATAATCTGCCTTGGCTTGCCTAACTTTCTTTGCCACTTGATTGCAGACTAGTTTATATATACCACAGGCTTTTGTATCACCTGATAATTTAAATTCATCCCATGCATTTTCTTCTCTGCCACTTATCTCATAAATGGTAGTTACGTTTTTAAGTAAATTTAATTTAAGTTAACGCACTGTGATCACTGTCACCTAGTGGTTCTTTTATCTGCAGATTCTTAATGCATGCAGAATCACTGCTGTAATCAGATCAAGAATAGTACACTCTTTCTCTTTCTCTCGTTGCCTCTCATGCTGATGTAGAAAACAGTCATCCAATAAATCCACAAACCCTTGCTAGTGTGTGAGTGGCCAACGCCCAAGTTCCAGTCATTGTCTGAAAAGTTATGATCCCCCACTATAAGGCATTGTAATTTACCAGCCTATTCTGTTTCTCTGTGCAGTTGTTCGTTGTACTCATCAGTCATTTTGTCTAAAACGCACTCCTACTATCAATTTTGTTTTCCCAGTGCTTATATTTCACCAAATTGATTCAACATCGCACCAGGTACTCATATTAACTGGATTTACCGCTTTATATTTTATGTGCTTCTTAACTAAGAACATAATCCCACCCCAACTGCCCTTTCTGGATACATTGCACACCCCCATTTTCAAATTCTGAATGCCTTATATCTGAGTGACACCACGTCTTTGATAACCACATAATGTTTGCATTTGCTGACTTGACCAGTATTTCAAATTCATCAAATTTATTTACTGTGCTCCTGGCATTAGTGTACATGCATCTGTTCTGACTCTTAGTTACTCTAACACAGCCCATGTATCTCCTTGTTCCCTGATGACCTAGTCCTTGAAATTCTTTACTGTACTTTGCTTTCTGGGCTGGTGCATGTTTCAATAGAAGCAGTGCAATAATCACTTTCACTTCGGCCTTGCAGTTACTTTTAATATTTTTAATTTATTTGTCTGTGTATCCCCAAGCTAGAAGTTTTCCGACCCATCCAACACTGCCTCGATAGCATTATTATTATTATTATTATTATTATTATTATTATTATTATTATTATTATTATCTGTTTATTTCTCTTTCGAGACACCCATAGACAGCACGTGGCTGGAGGGTGTGGTTACATTATTTCAGTATTTACAAGCATATTTACATGAACTTATTTACAAAATTTGGAGATGAAAAAACAGTGTGGTTAATGAATTAATTGTTAAGTTGGTTTAATTAATTGCGAATGGTTGTTAAATATTATTATATAAATTATTAAATTAGTCTTCTTATTATATTTGTACCTGCCGGTATACATTTTGTCTGTACATAGTTTCTCTGGATCTATATTTAAATTATTAAAATAATTCACAGTATTTGCTGGGAAAAATCTCCCCAGAGAGTCCAATTGAGTCAATTGGCACTTGAGACTTGGTTCTTCCCTGTTTATTCTCGGTCGTATCATCCGACGGCGAGTGATCACGTTTCCCACTTTCGACGCATCTATCCTCTCAGTTAGTAGCTTTGGTTATGATGATATACTTCCAGGATGTGATGTTCAGATTGGCAGATAAGACCGCTCTTGAGATGGTAAACGGTTTTCCGGCGATCTTGTTTAGCCATCTCAGGAGCCAGTATTCTACTCCTAAGAAGGCCTTGATGTTGTTCTCGGGGGCCGATGCGTACAACGGAATCGGTATACCGCATTTAAGGATATATTGAATCATAAGATGAGGGCTTCGGAGACCGGTGAGTTCTTGTCAAGTGCTCCAGGGTGCTGCGTATGTCTTTTTCTTAATGTGTTCGAAGTGAGGTATGAAGTTTAATCCTTCATCCCACTTAAGGCCAAGGTCAACATATTCTTGCACCCTTTCTGTTTAAGTGTATCCCACCCCTGAGAAGTAGTCTCTCCTGTTAACAAGCACAGACCGCGCTGGGAAAAATTCTACCCCATGGGCGTTGCACAATCTCTTCAGGACCGAATTGTTTGACTGGGCTCTCATCTTGTACTCCCTCCTATCGTGTCTGGGCAGAATTGCAGATACTTTCAAATTTAATTCTAACTTGCGACCTTTTCTCAATATTGCTTTATACTTGTTAAATAAGTCTTCTGATCTCCTCTCTTAAAATTATTAGTATCAACCTGTACAATGATAGCACCTTTTATGCCCTTAAAAGATGATATTTGCACTAGAACGTCATCACTTTTACTCCTGGCAGCTATACCTTTTTCCTATTCCACAATAGAGCCACCGACAATAGCGATCGCCTGTGGGACCCTCGCATTGTGACTTGGGAGTTGCCGCAGTGTTGTCTGATGAGCAAGTGCAAGCTCTGGCAATGAGGTGGGCAGCTGACAGCGTGATGGCCCACAATTTAATTCCTTCAAGGGCATCTGCCCGGTTCTTCAAGTTCTCATTAATGCCCATCAGAACGCCGAGTTGGCACCTAATATCCTCACACTCTTTACATTGAGTGTACACAAAAAAACCCTGCCCCTTGGCTGTATCACGTCCCGTTTCACAGATCCGAAAATATCATGCAAGCAGTACATTTCGTGAGGCCCTGCTTCTCAGGACATTCGCGCCCCTCTCCCTCAGAGTGTGTTTGTGTGTGGTGGCTCCTAGGCATATGCCTATCTCTGCTTAATGTCTCGGTGATGGTATACAGAAACTCTGTAAAACGGGTCTGACATACTTAATGTGTGTATTAGTGTACGTACAGTAAGTGTTGTTTAAGTTAGGCCACTTTCTCACCAGGGAGCAACCAGCACCTGAATAGCTAATTCCTAGTGCCCGTCCCTCAGCACGTGTATCCGGACCTGGTCCAGTATTCTGTGCTAAGCACAAGATCCCGAATCCACTGGTGGGTGTGCCATACCAGTGGATGCTAGCAATCTCATTAAAAAAAAAAAATACTCGTGGAAAAAATTAGATACTAGAATTCCCCTACCACGCACAACAGTACAAATGTAGGGGGTACAATATTTGCGCCAAATCAGGGATACGAAGGTTCTACGTATATTAAGTAGTAGCTTCAAAATCTCTAGCTAAATTTAAAAAAAAAAAAAAAAACCTAACAGATGTGACTAGGACTAGAAAGCTGTTTGTAGAATACAATTTAATATACTAATTAAGTAAAGAAAACGGCTAAATTTTTCAAAAATTTATCCGTTCACAGCAGCAGCTCAAAATTTTTCTACTAGAATGTGGTTACTCTCCATCCAGAGTGTATGATAATGCAGCTATTATTAATTTATCAAAGGTTGGATATATCTTAATTACATATTTTCCTTTTTGCTGGATATATAAAAGGATGATTAAATATCAGTTTCCCAAGAAATAATTTATATAATTTAAATCTTGAAATTAACTTCATTACCTATTATTTTATATTAATATTACATTTATATGATGTTATTTATGCATTTAAATGAATTTTTTGTTTGATACATCTCAGTAAAGTAACATCGAATATCCTTTCAATCGAGTTGTTAGATGCGGACGGACAAACAGACATTGGTGTTCTCTATCAATGTGTGTGACTGACTGAAGAGTACTTTAGTAATTCCACCAATAATCGACGGGACTCAAATCCCATCTCTCCACACGAGCTAGAAGTGGCGAAATCACTATACCCCTCACGTGGGACTGTGAACAATCACTAATATTGTGATCTGTGTTAATGTTGACCATTTGTGTTAAAACAAAATTAGAAATGAATATTAGAATTTACAATGATGCTTCAGTATATTGTGTTGAGAGATTTCGTTATTTTGTACCACTGGAAAAAAAAAAAAAAAATCCGACTTTCCAATATAAAGGTAGTTAAATTTAATTTTTAAGCATTTTAACATAATATGCATAATGAGTTTATTGTCATCACCATGTCCGTCCGACTCCCAATGGACGAATTTTTACATTTTTATATATATTTATACATAGTTCCCATATACCATATATTACTCGTTTATTAAAAATCATGAATTATTACTATTTGCTAATTCACTGTGTACATTAACTAACTTATTCAATTTATGCACTGTATAAACAATCAATAATTCTAACATGACGTACATCCAAGAAGACGATGAGGTGGTGCTACAGCTAATATTAACATCAAAGTCTTTCAGTCTAATAAAGAAATAGGAGTAATATTAACATTGTCACTGTATGGTTTTTAAGAACATCTCAAACGACAATGTATGATGTTTAAAACGCCCTCTGTGTCTAAATTAGGGTTGGGGTAAGATGGTTCAAGAGATTTATGTAATCTTTCATTTTGTTAATTATTATTAATATAATGACCTGTTTGTTTATGAATGTGTATTGTATAGATATTAATGTCAGAAGACAAGGTATACAATCAAGCTACATGAACTATTAGAAATACATGTAAAATTGCAGTATTAAGCTTTATGTTTCATGCTTATAATACTTATACGCTTGTAAAATCTCCATTAACCATATATTGCTTGTTTGTTAAAAACCATGAAATTGTTTGTTAAAAGTGCATTTGAATCATAGTAACACAGTGAAGGTTGCTATTGGTCAGAGTTACATATTTTCTCCTGTGCTCTTTCAGAAAATGAATAATGATGAAGGCGTGTATCACTGGTTAAAAAGAGTGTATCTTTAAAATTTTGTATTTTGTAAAGGAAGAGAAATAAAACCATGTGTTTAAGACTGTTTTTCTTTTCTTTAGATATTCCAATGAACGAGATATTGGAGACGAACTTAATGACTAGCAGAAAATATGCGAATCCTAAATCCATTCATGAGAAGGTTTCTAAATGTATGGCTCTTCTTCGACACGTAACTTCATCGTCGTATGATGATGATGATGATAATAATGATAACCAAGGATCTAAAAAAAATTCCAATAAACCGCTTCCTCTTGATCCATTAACAGGAACGTTGGCCTTACCTAATTTGCCTTTTTCCGTTGATCAGCCAGATGAAAAGCCACTTCAAGATGATCCATTATCTCGAGGATTACTTTCCATTGGTATTCTTAAGACAGATAAAGGCAAAACAGCTAGTTACCAGACAGCTAATCAAATGCATCACAGGCAGAGAAGATGCTGTTCTTTGCCTCCCATCGAGATAAGTTACAGAGATTTCCTCGGAAAAGCCTCTTCGGTTATTAAAACTACAACTTCTAGAAGTACTGAAGACTTATATAACGCATCTTCATGCGTTATATATGCGTTATATATTCAGCAGATCTAGTACCAGACGTTTTCAGTTCACACATTGATACAAGAAGCCAAACAACAAAACATTCATTGGCGCGTACAGAACCGTTAGCTCTGGATTCAGAAAGTCCAACTAACACTAGAGGACTGCATGTTATATATTTAGAAACCAAATCACTTCAATTTCCAGAATGCGGATTGGTATCTAGTTCTTTCAAAGTAGATTCAGCAAGTTCGCAAACACAGGATGGAAAATTAGATGATGATAGGCATATTGATCTCGCAGTTTCAGAAGACTGCGGTAGCTTAAGACCTGTTGATATAACGGTTTCGCAAGTTAAAACTTCAGATATATCCAGTACCACACTTACTCCTGCATCAAATGTAGAAGATTATGGTTCAAGATCAAACCCTGTTACACCTATTGCTATATCAACTGGGCAAGAGAAAGACCTCACGTCTACATCGAGTGACATAACATCTCTAAAACAAAAAAGTCCAGCTATACACAGTTTTCAGCCTGATTTGTCGACTGCACAGAATACAGGTCTAACTTTACGTAGGTCTATACGCCATTTGTCGACTGCACAGAACACAGGTCCAACTTTACGTAGGTCTATACGCCATTTGTCGACTCCACAGAACACGGGTCCAACTTTACGTAGGTCTATACGCCATTTGTCGACTCCACAGAAGACAGGTCTACTTTCATGTAGCTCTAGACATCATTCATCAACTTCACTCCAGACAAGTCCAGTGTTACGTAGCTCTAAACGTCATTCATCAACTTCACTCCAGACAAGTCCAGTGTTACGTACCTCTAAACGTCATTCATCGACTGCACAAAATAAATGCCATAGTTCTGGACTAGATTTGTCAACTGCAAAACGAGAAAGGCCAAATTTACAGATTTCTGCACCTAGTGATATATCAGGCCGACAGGAGAAAAGTATAATTTCACATAGTTCTACAGCTATTGATATATCAAGTACACAAAGAAAAGACCCAATTTCACCCAGTTTGAAGCCTTCTGATCGATCACCACTACAAGAGAAAAGGTCAGATTTAAGCTGTTCTACATTCTTCGATACATCAACTCCAAAAGAGAGCGATCTGGTTTTACACAGATCTACTACGGAAACATCAACTGTAGAAGAGAAAAACTCTGCGTTACAAAGTCGTAGGCCTTCTGGGGCAGCAACTCCAGTAGAGAAAGATCCTATTTTATGCAGTTCTAGGTCTTTTGATACAGCAACATTACAAGGAGAAGGTCCAGTTTTAACCAGCTCCACTCTGGTGGATAAATCAATTTTAGAAGAGACAGATCCAGGTTTATATAGTTCTAGAAAAGATTCGTCAACTACGCAGCCAAAGAGCCCAATATTACGTAGTTCCACTATGGGTACATCAGCTGAACAAGAGCAAGAGTTAATGTTACACAGTTTTAAACCTGGAAAATCAACTCCACAAGAGAAATGCCCAATTTTAAGCAGTTTAGGGCCTTTCGATTCAAAAACTACACAAGTGAAAAGCCCCGATTTAACCAATTCCACACTTGTGGATACATCAGTTCCAATTTCACAAGAGTATGATTCGGTCTTACATAGTTCTATAAATGATTCGTCTCCACAAGAAAAAGGTCCCATTTTGCACAGTTCCACTGCAGAAATATCAAATGCGCAAGAGAAAGATTCAGTGATACACAGTTTCAGACCTTCTGGTTCTTTATATCCAATAGCAAAAGGTTCAGATTTAACAAGCTCCACATTAGTGGATATATCAACTCCGCAAGAGAGCGATTCAGTTCTATGTACTTCTAGAAGTGATTCGTCTCCACAGTTGAAACGCCCAGTTTTAAGTAGTTCCGTTGTGGATATATCAAGTGCAAAAGAAAAAAGTCGGGTCACTCGCAGTTCTACACCAAGAAAAGCGTCGACTTCACAAGAAAAAGATCCAATTTTACACAGTTCTACACACGATTCGTCAACTTCACGATCAAAATTATCAGAAAAAAGTCGGGTCACTCGCAGTTCTACACCAAGAAAAGCGTCGACTTCACAAGAAAAAGATCCAATTTTACACAGTTCTACACGCGATTTGTCAACTTCACGATCAAAAGGCCCAGCTTCACGTAGTTCCACTAAAGACATATCAATTGCACAAGAAAAATGCTCGGCATTACGTAGTGCCAGGACTTGTGATCCATTAGTTGCACAAGTGAAGAGTCCAGCTATTTGCAATCCTCCAGTAATGGACACATCGAGTTCACAAGAGAAAGGTTCGGTTTTACGTCGTTCATCGCGAATTTTCACTTCAACTGAGTCCACAACAACAGGTTGCTCCTCAAGTCTAAAAGCATCACTGAAAAGGAAAAGAGACGAGAGAGAGCAACAAGAATTTCGAACCAGTTCTCCTGCCATTTCTGCAAGAGGGGATAAAAAACTGAAGTCTTCAGTTGCACACCAGAAGAAGCTACGCAAGGAGTGAGAGAAATCAGTGGGCGAGTGAATGGAGTAATACACTAAAAAAAACGTGTTTCAGTGATTTCCATAGATTCAGACGTCAATAGACAAAACTAAACAGTTTTGTCTATTGATTCAGGGTTAGAAGTTTAATTTTAGGTGATTTAATTTTTATCATTCTATAATGCATTGCTATGAAGAGAACTGTACAAAAGAAAGGTGGACTAATGAGGCTCCTGCCTCCGACATGAAAGGAGCTCCAAAAGGAACCATGCATTGGAGTTCCAGAATATCATTGCACGGTCCTGGATATGAAAGTAGCCAAAAAGGACACACAAGCTTGGCTGTGTTCTAGTTTAAATGTTTTTTTTTAAATCACTGACATTTGAGAATCTACCCAAGGGTTAATCCAACACTCAACCTGTTATAGCAGGGTAAACATAGTACATCACACCTGAAAGGTGCAAACCCTGTTGTACAAAGTAATTTTAAACACTCGCCCCCTCCACCACCAAACCCATCTCTGCGTATGGGATTTCCACAAAAATAGCTTGAAAAACATACATTCCTTGCTACTTTTTAATATAAAAATATCCCTTGACGTGCCTTACACATCTGTACAAATAAATATACACACACACATATAATAAATTTAATAGATATATGTATCTGTAATAATAATGGTCTATAGAAGTTTTATTCGACTGCATTAGGAATTTGAAAGTTCTAAATAAGTATAAATAAATATCAGGAATCTTCGTATTTTATCTTTTGTTTTTAAGAGTATTGTATAGGTTTGTTTTAAGCAAACTGTCGTTTCCTCTGGTAATCGCGAATGATTATCAAGCCTGAAAGGATTGTGCCATGCGCATTATTCCTCAAAAATTATGTATTTGGTATAGCAGCATACTTACTAGTATTATTGCCACTTTTGTAATAATAATTTCTCCATTATCGATTGATTATAGTTGATGTGCATTAGCTGGACTTTTTCATTGTACTTCTACTAAAGATTGTTAATGCCTTTCGCTGTTGAACTGTTTTTCCTGAGTGACAGTTTTGTATGTAGATGAGTACTTTGACATTGTTTAATGTATTAAATATGATCATTTGATTTGTATGGGTATATAGCAATAAAGACTTCTGAATCAACGACTGTTATTTCATTAGAAAGTACATGACAGGAATTGCATATGGGTCGACCACATTTACCGTGTACACGCAGTGCAACATGTGGTGTACACATGAATGGATAACAACTCCCCTTTGGTGCAACATAAGATAATCTATCAGAAAGAAAAAAGGCGTTTTGATAAACCACTTTGTATACTGATATATGCACCTTAATTCTCAAAATTATATTTTCCAAAACAAATGACTGTCGATATCCTACGTTCCATAAAGTTATTCTATCTACGAATATTCTGACAATATAATAGATACACTGTGTTATCAAAAGTATTGGGACACCAAAATATATTTATATAGATGAATAAGAACAATTTCGTATGATGTAGACATGTGATATAAATTAGAGATTTCAATACATACAATTTAATATGGTGTGCTTTCAGTACAGCATATACCTTCCTCAAAAAAAAATTACCTTTTTTTTTTTTTTGGTAGATTTTAATGGTTTAATGGAAGTATTTCGTATTCCTCAAGAAGGAAATCGCAGCACAACTTGTGAAATCGTTCCCTCGATTTCGTACGTCGTTCACCAGCGATGTTAAGTGCCAAGGCACCTAAAGCTATAAGGCATCAGTATATTTTGGCTGTAAACTTCGTGTATTCTGTGGTCGCTTTTTCTGTTTTCTGGAAGAAAAACTGAAATCTCCGGGGAAAGGGGAGCCATACTATCCTCACCCAAGACAGTCTGAGTCAGACCGTGCTCCCCTTCCCCGAGTACTTTGACATTGTTGAAAAAAAAACAATTACATTTTCTCCATCATTGAATGGAATTCGAACCCAGACTGTTTCGATCTGTCGAGGAATAGTGATTGAGATGTTAATTTATTAACAATTTGCATCTCCTCTGTTGAGGTGTGTGCTGCCAAGATCCAAGACTTTGTCTGTACTGTATTCTGATTTAGTGATCATACTTACTTGTACTGCTGATGACGGGTGGACTTAATTTTCCTTATTTCGACTTGTTGCTAACAAACGAGATGTGAGGATTATATATTTGATGCACCCATCATTTCTTTTGGACTTAATTAAGTCAACTAAGGTGGATTCGTCTTTCTGGTAGCATCTTCGTTAAGTTCGAACTTGTGCACTTTTTTATAATTGATGGACTGATGGCGTTTTAGTAATCTAATGGGGTTGTAGTTCCTGGGCATCTTTGAGATGTATTGGAATATCATTAATTACATTATCTACTGGACTGGACTAAGTGGATCTATGCATTAACTATGTGGATTTATGTATTGTATAAGTGGATTCATATATCTATGTCTTTAAGTACGGTATTGTATAATATGGCGGGGATGCCAGTTTTTGTTAGAGAACGCCTAATATAAAAAATAAAATAAATAAATAAATAAATTCCATATACTGGAATAACAAAAGTAACAGTCAAATAAACAGTTCCTACCCCCGCTGGAGTGGGCTCTCAGAGTGGCGTTATATTTATTTATTTTATTTTTATTTTTTTGTGTCCCACCGGACGGAACTGGCCAGCCTTCCCGTGGTGTGAACGGGAACTCAGAAGCAGCATTCCAGGTGATTGCTGCTTCTGGGTATCTAAACGTCCAGCACAACACAAAATGCATTAATCATACAAAAATGTACTACATGCCTGGCCCATTTTTAAAGAGTCTGTAAAAGTTACAGTAAAACGAGGCGGGATTGAAATAATGTTCTATTAGAGCCACTACATTAATAAAAATGTAAAAAAAAAAAAAAAAAAAAAAAATGTCCACACAGACATTCCATACCGTGATGGACTACTTCCAAGGAAGGCGAAATCACTAGAAAGTTCTTCCCTTTCATTAAAAGGGTGTTCCCCAGGCTTTCCCCCTGGTTTTCACCTGGTATTTAAGCTACATACCTGTTAACTGGCCATGGATCATTAAAAGACGGCCCTGGGAATCATCGATGATTCCACTTGCACCTGTGGTGGGACTGAGAGTTGGTCGCACCTTATGTATGACTGCTCCCTGTATGAGGATCTCCGCTGCACCTTCATCACTTCCTTGACCTACATACCCAAAGACCAAGAAACGCGCCTGCTTGATAGTAGGGAGGAATATACAGCTTTTACGCGTTTCGCACAAGAGCTCTTCAGCCGAAGGAAATCTTTATCTACAGTTCCTGTACCGGCATCACAACGGTCCCAAGGAAGACCACAGACAGTTTGAGACCATGATGGACTTTCATCCAGACTAGACAGTCATGAAGTTGACCGTCACACCATCAAACGGGCAACTATCCGACGATTGGAGTTTGAAAGCTACCATTGGATTGAATTAAACCCCTGGATTGGACACCACCCGATGTCAATGACAGAGGCGCCAAATGGCGATCCTATCGTGCTCCCTTGTACAGTCACTTTAGACCCCATTCCTCCCCCTTTCTTCGCCTTCGCCTGAGTGTCCACTGATTGGTTGGGGATGCCTTCGCCTATATCCCCTTACGCTTACTTTCATTCCCCCTCTTCTTCTGTACACCCTGCACTACATCACTCTATCTAATCGCTTTATTTATTTTATTTTTTTTAAGTTATTTATTTTATTATTATTTATTATTTTTTTTTTTATTATTTGTATTGGTATTTTTTTTTTTATTTATTTATTTATTTTTTTTAACTTGGTCTCCGCTCAGGAAGCTGAGGCGACCCTGACGGAGACTAGCCAGAGAATTATGAGCAGCCTGGCTACCTCCTAGTGGTGTGTGCGGGCAACGTGGGGTTCCACCAGGGGCCCTGCGGCCAAATGCCAGGACACACAACAGAACCCAACACAATACTACACATCCAACACACAACACTTTTCTGGCATCTACAGTAGTACTGTATTTCTTCACAGTGTACATATGGCGCAGATGTGGGAAACCACAGGTGGCGCCTGACCCTAACACTATGCACCATGATCCTTGAGAACCTCTAAAATTCGTCTGAAACGAGTCTGAATCCAAGCGAATGAGACGCAATCTGAAATAAAATTTAGTCCCATGCGCTACTGTATAACTTCACCATCATTAGCAAGTCGATATTTCGTACATGTGATTATCCTATAGTGTCCAAATACTTTTGACACAATTATGTATAAAGTGACATTTCGAATAGTTTATTTTACCATCCTTCTGACTACGTTAAAACTTCGTCGGTACGAGAGGGACTGTTATGGGCAATTTTCACTTCACGACCAAGTTTTTGGGCGAGGGCTGCAAGGTTCTGCAGAAAAGTTTCAAGTTTCTGCTCCTGAAAAAACTTGATTTTTATATAGCAAAACATATCAACCGATTGTAGAATACACGCAATTTATAGTTGTTAAAATCAAATCAAATTGCATGAATTCTGGAGAGAAAAACATTAACACATATAACACAACCGATGCTTATTGCCTTTGTATACCTGATGTCTGCTTCAGCAAGAAATGGTTGCCCTTTGGTTTTAATTGTTCTTCAGAGACTAGCCAGAGAATTATGGGCAGCCTGGCTACCTCCTGCAGATGCATAGACTTCTACATCATCGAGAACAGAGGCGCCTCCGTAGCCAGGTGGGAAGGAGCAGCAGTGCGTAGCACACGCTTCTTGATTAGACCGGGGTTCGAGCCCGTGCCTACCAAATGCAGAGGATGCGGAAAGGCCAGCGAATGACCACCGCATATTCCCGGAGCAATATGGCCTTAGTTGCTAATGCTCCTAAAAACCAAATAACAAACAAACATCGAGAAGAGATGGCAAGATCCTGTGATAAGCAGTCCTTTATCTCAGAGTCTTGTTTCTCTACCTTCCTTTTGCATGAATGATAATTCCCTCCCTCACTGGACATGGCTCTTTAACAAAATGGGTTCTTCTTATTTGAAATCACATTTACACTGGTGTTAGGAAAACCACTCGAATGTCAAAGAACAAGTTCAGGTCGAGATTCAGTATCGGGTACAGCCAATGAGAACGGCTCAGCCGACTCCACCCAGTGGGCGGAGTCAACTGACGTCTAGACGATCACAACTGACACGGGTGCCACGCAGTGCGTGTCACCTTGTGCCGCACCTGTTACTTGTGGTGTTTTGATATCACGTGGTTGCGGTTAATCATCGGTCTTAATTACATTCGTAATTAAAAAAAAATCCTACTTATCAGAATTTAAAGTTGAAATTAAACTAATGGGTGAGGGGGCCGAACCCCCGCTGAAACGGGGGTTTGGGGACAGAGCCCCCAGAAAAAAAAATTAATTTTGAAATGTGGATTGATGAAAGGCAACACGAGGCACGCTGATGTTTTCTGGGTTACGAAACCCAATACGAAACTGAAATATTAAAAAAAAATGAACTATTGTTCATTGGTATTGTTCTCGGCTGAATAATTCCGGGGGTGTGGGGGCTGGAGGACCCACATAGGGGGGGTATAAATAACGCCCCCAGACAAAAAAGTAAAAAAATAATAAAAATTAAATAAAAAAAAAATAAATAAAGTAACAACTTTGTGATTGGCTGATTACGATTGCGTAATCACATTTTGGTCAGTTCTTGATTTGTGCGGGTGCCTGTTGCTTGCTGCCGTGAAATCTCCTTGGTCACAGCTATTTTTCACAGGAAACGGGCAAACTCTAACAAAATCGAGGGAGCATGGAGTGCTATTAAACGGCAACTGTCATTAAGCGAAGTAAATGATCAGTTCGACTCCTATCTCGAAGAGTATATGTGGCGAAGAAAACATTCCGGCAGCAGCGATTTAACTATGGAATTTTTAAAAGCTGTGAGCTTAGTGTATAAACCTGAAACCGAGGATTGAACGAGGACACCCGACCGATGAGGTCAGTGGTTTTTCTTTGTCTCAGTTCAATCTGATTGTTTTTCATAGAAATAGCATAGAAAAACGTGCGTTTTTGTTTTGTAAAATTTCCCCTCTATTTACCCTTAAATTACCTTTTCTTTTTCAGCTCCAATTTTGTGGAGGGGAAATAGCGGGGGGTAGGGGCGGCAGCCCACACCAAAAAATTTAAAAAAAAAAAGCATTTATGTGTTCACTCGCAAAAAAAGAAGCATTTATGAGTTGACTGGCATCAGAAATTATCGTTGTTAATGCTCGCGAAATAGTCTAGTTATGTACGGGCGAGAAGAATCAGTGATTGCATTTCGTGTAAATATTTGTTTCTTGGTTTTTTAAAAATTGCTTTTTCTTCATTTGTTTTCAGCCGCCATATTTGTTGCTGTGCCAAGTGCCGTCCGCGTGTCATTTCAAATCCACCGGGCGAGGAGAGGGGGGGAACGCAGTGAGTGGGCGGAGTCACAACCCGTCAATCATTGCTTTCCCCCCTCCTCTCCTCGCCGCCATTTTTGGTGGATGTACCCGATATTGAATCTTTACCAAATTAAGAAAATGAACCTGAAAATATAAACTAAAATAGCAAAACTGGTATAGGTACAGACAGAAACGAGTATGAGGCATTACGTCGAAAAGGGCTGTCAATCCACTCAAAGCCCCCGATGAAGAAGGGGGATTGATGGCCACGTGGTGTAATGCAATACGTTATATTATTATATAAATTTGTACAGTCTTTAAGATTTAGTATTATTATATAAATTTATACAGAAATTAAGATTTAATAATTATCATGCTACAGATAAAATGTTTTCATTGGTAAAATGTTATGAAAAATCATTATCATTTAGCATTATACTTTTTATCTTAACTCAAAATGTATATAGGCCATATGGAATGAAGATAACCAAACTAGGTTAACTTGATTACAAATTTGTATGAACACTAATACTTATATGAAAAACACCAATAATCGATAAAAATCTACAATTAAACGTGTGTGTATATATATATAATAAACTGGGGGAAAAAAAAAAATATATATATACTTGACACAAATATACTTCCTTTCAACGTCAAACACAAATTATTGTGTTTGACGTTGAAATTCTTCGAGAGTTACATTTTCTTATTTCTGTAAACCCGAATATGTCACTTGTGACTTTCTTGTACATTAGGACAATATGCTTACTTACACTTACTACTTTCTTTACAGTTTACTATAAAGTTTAATGATATAATGTAAACTTTCAAAACAAAGAGCAGAAATATCTGAATTACGTATAAAAAGTAGACTGTGGTGGTTAATGCAGACTTTTATTGTAATATACTACTATGCAAGATGCGAAAGATGAAT
The DNA here is from genome assembly GCF_048544385.1 of Mastigoproctus giganteus. Lineage (NCBI taxonomy): Eukaryota > Metazoa > Arthropoda > Arachnida > Uropygi > Thelyphonidae > Mastigoproctus > Mastigoproctus giganteus. The sequence continues at coordinate 23,842,305 of NC_143587.1, forward strand.
ATAAGAAGGGGAAGGGGTAAAATTGCACGGCAAAAAGTGGAGAATGACTACTAAAGAATCCTCACAACACCGAATGACACATTTGAATCATCGAATTTGTTCGTAGATCACAGAGTTCACCAGATACATCTCTTCGCCGAAATTTCTCTTTGAAAGCATGTTGAACTTCTGAATTGAGAGAAGCCACTTTTAAAAAACACCACTATGTTTATTAGGTCTGCATATTGCGTGGTTCCATGATAAACAGTTGGTTATTTGTGGCGAACATCTGCATATTATTATTAGTATCGATTTTTTAAAATATTTTTTTATAATAAGAATTCGAAATTTGATGATCATGACCTCATATAGATCTTCAGCTATATTGTTTGTTTATTCTCAAAGAAAATAAATAATGCGAATATCAATTATACTATGTAATTCAATTGTGCTTTGTGTGTAATTATAACTATTTGTTGCTTGAATTATGAATGCAATATTTACTTTTGTAACAACAAGCTAATAATTTTTTTTTTAATCATAGACAGCGAGAAGGAGCTATATCGGTTGCTTGCTAAACTAAATCCCTAAACTCAACCTGTCTGATTTGTCACTCGACCAAAATAAAAAGGGACAGAAGAAGAAAATTAAGAAGAGCTACTTTGTCAAGCAGTTTCACTATCGATTTTGCGATAGGAGACATTTATATCCGCAGAAAAGAAAGTGGCGTGAAAAACAGTTTATCTCGGCATCCCCCATATATGCATGATTTTCCAAAAGAAGTTCGCATCGGTGACCTTTCCCTTCAGACACTTAACAAAAATGCATCCATCCAAAATACAAACTCAACCTCCAGAACCGCAACCCTCTGAAACTCAACCTCCAGAAATACAATCCCCTGTTACTTGTCCTCCCGAGACTCAACCCTCTGAAACTCAACCTCCAGAAATACAATCCCCTGTTACTTGTCCTCCCGAGACTCAACCCTCTGAAACTCAACTTCCTGAAATCCTCCCTGCTTTTAAAAATGTGCATTTCGTTCCTCACGTGTGCAAATTTTGCCCAAAGAAGTTCTCAAGAGATACATAAGACAAATGCATTCATCCGAAATGCGGCCTCTCGAAATTGTGTATCTCGAATAGACATAGTACAGCACAAGCACATCCGCGTACTGCCCTGCCTTAGGATGTTATTTTACCAGCGGGATTGAGGTCAACCTGTAAATTATGACATGTGGCTCTTATGAATAGTTAAGAAAAGTTATGAATAGAAAATGGTAAGCATTATTCTTTTAAGTAACGAAGTTTTCAGAGGCAGTGCAATTTGTCCTGATCCATTATCGCCTGTGGGATTGAGGTCAACCCCTGACATATGGCTCTTATTATTTTTCAAAGGCATTGTCGGTCCGCCCTAAAATTTGTTTCTTTTAAAAGGATATATCCAAAGGATTACATTTTTTTTTACTTTTTGTTGGATAAATAAAAGGGCGACCAAGTATCAGTTTTCCAAGAAATAATTTCTATAATTTAAATCTTGAAATGAATTTTATTACCATATTAATATTATATTTATATAATGTTATGACATTTAAATGAATTGCTTTTTGATACTTCTCAGTAAACTGACACCGAACATCCGTCCACTGGGTGTGGAGTTGTTAGATGCGGACGGACAATCAGACAGGAGAAGAGATATGGTGAAGACAATAGGAGGTTATGCATGTATATGGTACCTGTGTTGTTTTGGTTACATATGAGTCAGAAATGTAGCAGTGAACGGGTGTTCACTGTAGTAGGTTTCTTAGATATTAACAGCGATGTTAATCATTTATTAATTTATAAATACTTAAATCTGTATCTAAGGATGCGGCCATTTGCTAGAACCGTGAATTATTTCTTATAACTGTTGTCTACAAAATTGTTGCTCTCTGTCAGTGTACGTGGCTTATTTTCAGGAGTGGAGATGAACAATCAGTGATAATTATTATTATTTTAATGATCCTCGGGTGTTCGTATATTCGTATGTGTGATGTGTCTGCAGAAGTGTGTGTTCACCGATTTGCATGTGGTGTGGACCGAAAAAACTCGGAACAACTCACGGAGAATAACCATACTCCCTCCTCATGAGATTGGCTAACTACAGCCTCTATTGAAGAGGACTTTAGAAATTCCTCCAGTGATCGAACGAACTCCAACCCCAATCTCACCCAAAGAGTAAACGCCACTTAATAACACAAAAATATTACACATGAAAACAAAGAATATCACAAAGGATTGTATTTAAATCACTGATTGCTATCATTGAAAAATATCAGTGGATGTCATGGACATTAAGAGAAATAACAATTTGTATTGGGACATCAATTAATATTTGGCTATGATAGCAATTGCAGCCAAACATCACTGGATGGTGACTGAAATATGATCCCCCCCCCCCCTTTCAGTGTTTACAAGTGACAGTCTTTTGAAGAGATTGTGCTGCTTGGGAGCTCTTGTTTCGATTTGTGTTATTTTTATGATTATTTCAGTAGTGCTCTGTCTTTGGGGGGTGGGTGTAGGTGCACCTTTTTGGACAATGAGCCATGCATTCACTTCCCCAGAGGTGAGTGCTGCTTTCGTTTTTCTATTCTTACTCTTAGCTTTGTTTATTTTCATTTCTTTATTTTTATTTTGATATAGAGGTGGTTAGGTTTATAGAAGCAAAATAGCATCCTGTCTTATCTATAATCCTATTAACAGCATTTCCTAACTTAAAGCCACAAATGCGCAGATAAATAATTAAATAGGTAATTAGATTTTTATTACCAATGTAATTATTTCGAAAATCTAATCACGAAAAAAATTCTGATTAGATTTTTTCGATCAGTGTGTTATAATCTTAGTATATTAGTATAATTTATTATTATACAAATAATAACATTATACAATACAAAACTATACAAATGTTTACAAAACGCTAAACTACTGTATTTACAATCATACCTCTACTATACCGGGACGATGGGTCCCTTCATCAGCTGACATTAATATATAAAAAAGCGTTACAATGGAACATCATAATACATGATGGTCGTGTATTAGACAGTGAAGCACATGCACAAGGTTGATGAACGTTAAATGGAAGGAACACGAATGGGTTACCGGGCAGAATCAGACACTTCGTGTTGAGAATGTAGAGCGGGACGCATGCCAACGTTCGTCTCATTGAAAGACAACTGCTTCAATAACGTGAGTATATTTGTAAATGGTTTAGTATTTTGTAAATATTTTAAATATTTGTACAGTTTGTAAATATTTTAGCTCTGCTCTTTCGAATGCGACAATATTCCTCATGCATTATGGAACCCCAAACAAAAGGCCTTTTGCTAAGTCACCTATGTAAACGTAGGTAAATAATTACATAGTTATATTTATTCACCCTTGAGAATGGTGGGGTAGCCAATGGGAGAAAAGGGATGCTGATCACGTGGTGCAAGTGGGCGGAGAAATTACGTCAATTAAATCACAGGTAAATAATTACATAGGTCATTTCCTGATTAGATATCGATCAGTGCGTTTCTACAGGTCTCTCTTTCACGTAGAAAAGCGTCGAGGGGGTTGTCGAGCAGGGTGCGGAGCCTCCTAGTAGTTAATTAAATAATTTTAAAAAATCGTGCAAAGACATTTTTTTTAAATCATGGAAAGATTTTTTTTTTAAATCATGCAAAGCAGCAACTAAATTACAAGTACTGTAGACAAAATACAAAGAGGTATGGGGACAGCTTGAGGTGTGATCAAAAAGTTTGGTAACAACAAATATTTGTAAAATGGAGCTTACCCGCTCTTCGGATAGATCTCCTTCAAAATAACCTCTTCGACATCCATGCACACTGATTCCAATGTCTAATGCTTCTGAAAGTATTGACTCCTAGGATTTTTTTTTTTTTTTTTTTTTTTGAATTGTTAATAGTTCCTGTATCGCGTTCTAAATAATTTTCTCCGTCGTTGCAAAAATATTTGACCTCTCCAGGGGATTCTAAGCTTGGTAAACACAAACACACACAAATCAGAAGAGGCCAAACCCGGCGAGTATGGTCGATGTGAAACCACGTAGATCAGGTGTTTCGCAAGAAATTCTCGAATGAAAAGCGCCGAGTGTACATGGGCGTTGTGATGCCACCACTAATTTCCCGAAGCTCACTTTTTCGGCTTTACTCTGAAGGGCATTGCGCAATCGCCGTATAACTGTTTTGTGGAATTCCATTCACTGTTTTACCATACGGAAAAAAATAATAAGAATATCCTGTGAATCAAGAAACACAACGTGCATGGTCTTCAGATTTGATCGAGATTATCTTGCTTTCTTGGACCTTCAAAAAGACAAGAGCCTTCTGTTGATTGGACTGGGCCTTTGTTTCCAGACTCACGATTCTTCATCAGTAATGATGGCAGAAACAAAGTAAGGGTGATCAGCAGCGTTGGCAAATATCCAGACATGCGAGAACTCACCACTCTTTGTGATCATCTATTAGGATAAGAGATATAAAATTGGCTGAATCGTGTTACCCAAATGTTCCTTTTAATATTTATTGGCATGTCCCATAAGAATTATCAATTTCACAAGTAATTTCGCAGATAATTAAATGTCGATCACTCCAGATCAGATCACGAAGACTAGCGATTAAACATCGGTTTTTCAAGTTGAAGATCAGCCAGAGCGAAGATGATTTTCGATGGAGAAGAAGGCCTCTTTAAACTCTGCGAACCACTGAAAAGTCTTCGAACGGCATGTAGAATCTTATCTGAAACTGTTTTTAATATTTCATGAGTTTCTGTTACACTTTTCCATAATTTAAAATAATGCGAATTATTTAATAATTTAAAATTATTTAAAATGCGAATTCTCTAATGAGTAAAATCACCTGTTTTAAAATGCAATGAAATAAAACATCTATTCAACGTGCGCTAATTCAGAATGAGCGTGGATAAATGGGCGTTTCAAACATGCTGCGACAAGTCAAGTCACTACGATGCTGCAATTTCATGATAAAAAGTTCCCAATCTTTTTGATCATACCTCGTATATTATGGGCCTACTTCAATGAGGGTAGTACTTTCATTTTAAATATATTTTTATTCACCGGCTTCAACACGTATCACTCTGGAGAGGTGTGGATAAAAATCACATCCGAGAGTGGAACAATTCTTAAAGTCCTCTTCAATCAGCTTGTAGCCGATTTTGGGTGGAAGTAGTGGGATTTTTAGCCTGCACAGTATTCTAATCATCCTTTAAACACACTCCCGCAGACAGTAAATTTTAAAAAAATGCTTTTATTCTTAAGGTAGGGCGTTGGGGGAAAAGCACAGATACGTGGTGCCCAATTTTGTCTGATCCAGTCGTGGAATTCCCAATCGAGGAGTTATTAACCGTATTTAGTCACTTAAGCTCCAACAACGGTCAACTCAAACGCGTGCTGCTGCACTCGTGCTTGACCACTCGGCTACGTCATACAAAGGATACGGCCCTCAAACCAGCCATGCACTCGTGTTCCGGGATACCACTACACAGTCCTGTATTATGGCTTCATCCTCGATGCGTTTATTTTTTCTTGCGCGGAAACCTATTTTACCCCACAAAGGGAAGGAAGGTGAGGAGAGAGGACCTTAACGAGGTTCCTTACTCTCAGTGTACTATTTTTATTATTTATTTATTATTTTGTCTCCCTGTATCCCTCTAGCTTTGTCTGAAGTAGCTGCTGATGTAAAAGCTTCTGGGATGATGTAAAAGGTTTAAAATAATTGAATTCTTTGTAACACTGTATTTTAATACTCCAATAAATAAATATACATCTTAATCGTGTGTATGGGTGTTTTATTTGTTTCTTGTTTGACGTAATATTGATTGTTTTTTTTTTTTTTTTACTTAGGTTCAACAGCGAGGCTTTATTTAATGTTCACGAGGAGCACACGGTTATTACCTACATAATGCAATTATGCGCACAGAATACAATTCTATGGATTACAAATATTTGATTGATATACGAGAGAAAATACAGATATGAAAGTTGAAAATATGTTATCACATCAGAGGCACCAATAGGGTTATAATCTGTATAGTCAAACATTTTATACTACGGTTACACCAGTTTCGTCCATGCATGCTCCCCTTTTAGAAAGTTTTTAACCTTTTGTTTATCCTGTGATTAAACTGAAAACAAAACAAAACATTAGCTATGTTTTCCCATTACTTCTGAAAAAGGACTATAATCCATTAAATTTGGATTGTGGTATGCAGCATCTTGCTAACTAGGTTTCAAAAAAAAAAAAAAAAAAAGAAAAAAACCACAAAAGCAACACACAAAATACCAAATCAGCACCCACTAGGTAAACGCAATTCCTAGTTAGACAAATATCTTGATGACATTAGGACACGGTGTTCTGCTCACAACGTTTAAAGTTTATATTAGAAAAAGTTTTTTTTATTTCTCTGTTCGAGCTGTCATTAAGGACAACCATTTACCATCCCATTCTGTCGCTGATAATACCCTCGAAATACCACCATTGCAATGGTGAAGGGCGTTTCTTTTTATGAGGGTTTAATGCGATTATTAGAGGAGGACGTAATTTTTTTTTAGTCAAGTAGGTGTTTAGTCATTTATCCTAATATTGCAGAAGCAGTATCGTAATGGAATCATAACACAGAAGCTAGGGGAATGCTTTTAAACATTCATTACCGTGACAGAGCAACCTGCTAACAACTTGGATAAGCCATTCATTCATCACCGTTGACTTTCTGGTCTTGTAAGGCTTGTAAAATGTAATGTTCTTTTTGTCTACCAATCATATTGTTATTTATATTCATGGGCGGAAACAATGTCCATATATCTCTCAGAGTTTACACCTGCAACTCGCAAGTGTAAACTTAGACAATTAGGACCGTTAAAACTTGCACCTAGGGCAGCATCTTAGGTGTTCAAATGCAAACGACCATTCTTTTTAATAACGTTCTTTGGGGTCCAATGGTCCATGGGAGGCAGCAGTTAATGCTTGGGTATTATTGCCAAGAACTGGAGCGTCACCAACACCTTTAAAGATCATGGCTTCTCCACACAAGTCCATCGTCCCTCGAGATCCGCGGACATCAGTTGTCTATCATCGTGATCCTTTTGGAAGTACATTAACGCCTTATGGAACGATGTCACCAAGTCCAGCCAGAGGTAGTGCAACGTATTATTTGGCTCATGTGTTATTTTGTGTTTTGTAAATCCACTTCAAATTGTCTTGGAGTAGTAGTTAAGCACCAAAGAACTGTGATTATCAAATGTAATTGTGTACACTGTTAGCACTGAGTAAAAGTTGTTTGATGTTAACCGTTTTTGTTATCAGTGTTACGTAGTGTAATAAATTATTGTTGCATATGTGTAATTTCTTTTAATAAATGAAGCAATAAATAGGCATTTCCAAACCTTTAAAAGTATGTGTGTTTTCCCAGGTCTCCTAAGAAAGCAAAGCAGCGAAAGACCTTTTGTTTTTTGCTGGAAGAAAAGTCCTTCTTTTGCCGATGTCTCCCCAGGAAGACTTACAATTACATCACCTAAATCGACTAGGACGAGGAAAAAGAAAAGTTTGCCAGCTAAGAATAAGACATTTCCGTGTCGTTATTGTGAGAGGCGCTTTTCTGATCAGTATTACCAATCGACTCATGAGAAAACAATCCATGCTCCTGTCCGGGACCTCTTCGTCTGCAACATCTGCAACAAGGCCTTGAAGACGGAGCGCTACATGGAAGAACACATCAGAAGAGTTCATCCTACCTATACATAAGTTGGAGCAATAAAATGTACTGACGCATTGGTTGTATTGATGTGTTTAGAATAGGTGCTAAATAATCTCTCAAAGATGCTTTTATTACTTTACCGAAGTTGTTTTAATCCTTAATCATAAATGAATTCATTTATACTGCAAATATCATTTTCACTTTGTAACTTGCAATGAACGAATAAAGGCGTTATCATAAAAGTGATGTTTGTTTTTAATACTGATTATAAATGAATTCATTTATATTAATTACAAATGTCATTTTTATTTTGTAATGTTCAACATGATGATCGAATAAATGCGTTATCTTAAAGTGATGGTGCTCTTCCTTGTTGATCTCTTATAATACTCCTCTTTATAGCGCTGTCTCGCTTTTAACACCATTCTTCTGACTCCATGGTCAATCCTATTAAGTACCATGCATTTTTTTAACGTTTAAAGAGCTTTACCCTTGATTTTAGTTTTGGGAAAGAGATGTTAGAGACTAAATTTTTTGAATAGTTTATGATGTATGTCACAGAAATCAGTTCCGGTGCCGATTTTTGGTTTATTTCATTATTTAACTTGAAGCTTTGGAGGTTTACTATTACTATATTTTATGACATATTTAGATACCTGATCGAAAAATGTTAATAACAAAAAAAGAACACAGGTGACATATACACAACGTATAATATTCACTGAAGTCTGCATTTTTCTTCACCAGTGAGATGGCAAGTTACAGTTAACTGAGGACATCTGTATAGTGGATTTGGCGAAATGATAAAAGAGTTCATGTTTGAATTGATTGAGGATGCTTCTGCGATACCTGGGCTCTATGGAAAATCTTACGAGATCAAAATCGGTATAAAAAATAGCCCCAAAGGAGGATTCCACTTATAATGCTTTTTAGGATTAACCCCCCCCCCCTCCCGAAGCGCTATAATGGGAGTTTAAATATATACGAGGAAGGGGAGTGGATTGGAAAAGTTTTTAGCCAATATAGATCGCAAAGGCTTTCGTGAAAAACAATATTGCCAGTCTCTGCTGTGACTTTTCTTGTGCTCACAGAAAATTTCAGGTTTGTAACTATAGTTTTCTCCTTTACAGAGGAGGTTGAAGTGCGGAAGGGGAATGAAGATGGCGACTATTGGGAGAATCAAGCACAGTGCATTCATTGAGTACCTTCATTTAAAATTAATGTCACCGAAAGAAATTCAAGACGATCTGCAGCAAACATTAGGGATACCTTGTCCTTCATGGTCAAAATTTAAGCGTGGATGAGACAGTGGTGAGGATGCACCCCACAGTGGAAGTGCTGTGGTCGTGTTGACACCTTCAAATGTGGATGTCATTCGTGATCTGATCACGCATGCAACAATGGAAACAGTCGAAGCATCTCCCCCCCCCCACCCCAACTCCTAAAAGGTTTCGAGTGCAGAAGTCGGCTGGGAAAGTTCTGGGATGCAGGAGTGATCATGGTTGATTTCCTGGAACAAGGTGCCGCTATCAATGCCGAGTATTATTCTAACATACTGAGATGTTTCCGCGAGAAATTAAAGCTTAAGAGGTGGGAAAAATTGACAAAAGGAGTCATCTTGCATCAAGACAATAATAAATAAATTTTCTGTTTATACTCCGGGACGACCAAACGGTCAGAGGAGTTCGCAAGATAGATTGAATACAAGAAACAGCACCGTATTCAGCAGTCACGGGCTTGAACTCCGGTCACTCAAGGCACGTGCTCATGCACAGCGTGCCTGACCACTAGGCTACGGCAGCCTGCACCGGTCCACACTGTTTTTGGCTGAAGCAGCACTACGTGACTGGGTTAGAGCTATTACAGCATTCGCCCTACTCACCGGACATGGCTCCATCGGACTATTTTCTATTTCCAAATCTCAAAAAAGACCTTGAAAAGACAGAAATTTCAGAAATTCGTGTTACAATGCTGTGATGGATGCAGTCAACAACTGGCTTGAATCAAAATCTGAATTTAATTTGAGCAAGTTACGAAAACTAGTGGATCGTGCCAGAAAGAGTATTGACTTAGTGGGGGGGGGGAACTATGTTGAAAAATAAATGGGTTTCACAACTTGAAGCACGCTGTAATTTAGAACTCAATTTAGTTAAGAGGATAATTCAAAAATTAACGAACTGCTAAAAGAATAAAATAAATTATATATAACACTATACATTACACAAGATCGCTGTTCCATAAGATGCCCGGTTCTTGAACCCGAGAATTTCACTTATGCATCTGCTATAATGCCCATTAGTGCATGTGTATGCTGTGCACCTGCACTACCCATCATGTGACATTTATATGTACAGTATTAAGTTTTGCAGTGCATGTGAAGGTTGTTTGTTGTTATTTGGTTTTTAGGAGCATTAGCAACTAAGGCCATATTGCTCCGGGGATATGCAGTAGTCATTCCCTGACCTTTCCGCATCCTCCGTATTTGGTAGTCACGGGCTCGAACCTTGGTCTAATCAAGAAGCGTGTGCACTGCTGCTTCTGCCCACTTGGCTACGGAGGCGCCTGCATGTAAAGGTCTGCCAGAAACTTCACTCGAACCAGTAACATAACGGGCAAGTTATATGTCATCAAATCCAAATGTAGGCGTTTTCTTTTTCTTCTTACCAGTATTTTCTTCTTACCAACTAATATAGTTCACCTAAGTAATATGCTCTGCCTAGAAGTCGACAAGACGTGCAGTATTAAGATATGCAAAACCAAATTCTTGTCAGAAACATTTCAACGTAGCTAGTTCAAATAAAAGTTTGACAGCTGAGTTGCATCATATTGAATTTACACCCACCGATTCTTGTTTAGCATTTTGTTCATATTAAAGAAGACTATGGAAATGTGAAACACGTGCTGAAGATCCAGGGATGTCCATGGGGACTTATATATTCTGGGGTTCCTTCTGGGCTTGCAAAGTGGTTTCACTAAATTCTCCTTGTTTCTCTGTCTCTAGGACAGTAGATCAGCCCTACAGAAGAGAATGGTCTGCCAGACTTTAGTTGCAGCCTGGCCCATACAATGTAGCAAAGAATCTCTTGGTTCCGAGAAACAAAATCTTGCTTCAACCACTCCATATCAATTTGTTAAAGAACTGAGTCCTCAAGGTGACACCTTCACGCATATACTTGTCTAGTTCTATGTTCTTAAAATTGCCTGATCCAAAAGTGAAAACTGGTATATTTATTAGTTCACAGATTAAACGGATGTTGGCTTCACGAGAACTAGGAAACAAAGTGATTGATGCTGAAGCAAAATGTGTGGCACATTCGTGAAAGCCTTGTGTTGAATGGCTTTATTGTTAAAATTAAGGCTGAAAATTACAAACTAGTTGATAAATTAGGATGTACAATGTTAATCAAGCTCCATTTTTTGCACACTCGCCTGGATTTTTTTTTTTTTTTTTTTTGTGAAATCTGAGTGACGTTAGTGAAAAGCACGGAAGAGATTCCAGCACGACATACATCCAATGGAGAAGTGGTACTAAGGAAGGCGAGATGAAGCATGTTGGGCGATTGCATCTGGTTCTTGGATTGGGGTGATCACACTAACCACAGAAGTCAAAAACCTTCAAATGTAAATTAAAAAAAAATTTTTTTTTTTTTGATTAACCAGAGTAGGGTTTCTACTTTTTAATTTGTGATTTTTTTTTTAGCTTATTGTTTACAGCCGTATTTAAATACAAGAGCATTGTTTATTCCAGAATCAGAGAATTTTAGTAGGTTGGAGACCTGTCTACTCGTCATAAGGGATATCACACACACACACACACACACACACACACACACACACACACACACACACACACACACACACACACACACACACACACACACACACACACCACAATTAGATGTGAGCAGAGAATAATCTCCAAAAGAGTGATCTCTAGAATTTTGCCCAACCTTAATTAGGTTATGATATGAGGTGCATTATATTTAGTCTACTTTAAATTTACAATTGGGAGCATTACACAGAAGTCCTCGTTTTAGGTTGAGGTTAAGTTCCTAGTACCGACTTGCATATGACTCGCTTCTTGATTAGACCGGCGTTCGAGCCGGTGACCACCAAATACGGAGGATGCGGAAAGGTCAGGGAATGACCACCGCATATCCCCGGAGCAATATGGCCTTAGTTGCTAATGCTCCTAAAAATCAAATAACTAACTAACTAACATCTTTAAGATCACCTTTAATAAAGTATAAAAATGTTATTAATTAACTAAACAAAAAAAAAACAACTCCCTCTTCATTCCGCGTGCGTCTTGCCTCCTCTTTAACACAAATTCGTATTCTCTCTCTCTCTCTCTCTAGCCGCCCACTATTTTTCTATTTAATATAAACTTTTATGTAATGTAAGCTATAAATACACAAAAAAGTCACCAGATCATTTCTGCAAGGACTCAGGTACCACGGCCACAATTTTCTTAAAGAGAGAATTGATCTTTTGTTTTGTTTGCTTTTCTTTCTCTTTGTAAAGTTCGTTGTAACAGGAAATTGCATTTAAAGAGATCAAACCATCCAAGACTAGCATTAAAAACTTCATAATTTGCACTTTCGTGCTTCACACATATGTAAACTCGCTGCCTTGTCCATAACTAACCTTACTAATGGGGCCTATGTTGTTGATTCATGTCCTAAATCCAGATTGCTAAAAGTTTTCCATTCTTTCCATAACATTGCTTCTTGTTCTTGTTATATTGGAGGTATCCTGGAAGTAATATTTTATGTACCGCTCCTAAATACCGTTTCTTTCTTTTTTCTTTCCCAAGCAGAGATCTCCAAAGTTAGCAGCATGGATAAATCTTCTGCAATGTCCACCGGCTTGAAACCTGCGAATAATGTTCAACTTCTTGCTCCAATTGAGTCATATTTTCAGCCTTTTTTCTTTTCTAATACAAAATTATCATTTTGTTTATGAAACCTCCAAACACGAAAGGTATCACAACCTAGGCTCACATCTGGTGAATATGGGCTTGGCACACCAAGGCTGAGCTGGATATCATCATTCTTCTCTTTTTTGGTGATTCCTTTCTACTTTTCTCTCTCTCTCTCTCTCTCTCTCTCTCTCTCTCTCTCTCTCTCTCTTTCTCTCTCTCTCTCTCAGGGTAACTCGGGAATTTTTTTTTTTTTTTTTTTTTTTTTGGGCTGGTGCTGTGGTTGTTGTTATTTGGTTTTTAGGAGCATTAGCAACTAAGGTTATATTGCTCCGGGGATATGCAGTGGTCATTCCCTGACCTTTCCGCATCCTCCGTATTTGGTGGTCACGGGCTCGAACCCCAGTCTAATCAAGAAGCGTGTGCTACGCACTGCCGCTCCTGCCCACCTGGCTACGGAGCACCTTGGCTGGTGCAGCATAAGCCTCAGGCTTCCTTGCACCATATGGATACTAAATATACTACTACTACTAATAATAATATATTAAAGTAATAAAATAATACATGGTCAGGTATCTGTTACTGCGTACGTCATGGAATCATGATGTTTAGTCGCCTTGATAAAAATGATGATGAAATTTTTCTTTTGAAAAAAAAAAAAAAAAAAAAAACTACTATTTTTTTTTTCGGTGATGAAGTCAAATATCGTGTTTTCTGTAGCCGATTTGCTGTTTTCTGGACGAAAAACCCAGTTTCTGGGAGAAAAACCCATGCTGCCCTCACCCGAATAACAGCCACGTTGTGAAAAAGACCCATAAAAATTCCTCGGGTCATTGAAGAGATTCGAACTCAGGTCTTTTCCACCCGGTATGGCATGCTGATTACACTAACTGTGCTACCCACGAGGACTTCTTTTATCGACGCAACTGGTTGCACTATGTACAAACCTTATGGATTTCAGTTCATATACAAGTGGTACATAATGAGAAAAAAAAATTTTGTGAAGAAAATACAGACGGTGGAGGACTTGGGTGAAGATGAGCCCGCAGAATATATTTCTTTGGACAATATAATAAAAGATTGCCAATCGTATACAGAAGAAAAAAGGACAAAATTAGCCGCGAAGGACTTCACTGCCCAGCAGAATACAGTACACCGATTTAGGTCAGAAAACGTCAGTCGGAACTTATCTTCGATAGAAAATTTTTGTCTGTCTAAAAGCACAATCAATGTGCAAAACTGATTGATTATTTCCCTGCGCACAGATTATTGAAGAATGTTTTCGAAATTTTATGATAAAAATTATTTACGCAGTGAGGGTTGGATGCTAAAAATATGAAGGCCATTCATTTTAATAAAAACATGTAGACGAGTGCAGCATTAACCCTCCTAATGTACACGCTGTACAGGGGTTAAAAGTGAATAAATAAATAAATTTGAACAAAACGATATAACGCGTGAAGATGAATTGAGATGGAAGAGACAGAACAAGTTCAACAAATTTCCATACCCTCTTTTTATTAAAATCACTGCTTGCATTCTTGGTTTTATGTTCTTATTATATTTTTATTAAAAGTTTATTAAATTTGTTTTATTATTTTTTATAAAAGAATTTTAAGTTTATTTTTTATTAAATTGGAAGTTGTTTTAATTTTTTAATGCGGTTAGTTTTAATTAAAATTATCTTTAAAAGCCTTGATAAAAAATAATTATTTTTTTAGTCTGCCTAGAGAATATTTTATCCAATATACTTTAAAATAATAATGTAAATAATAATTCATATAAAACAGTAATGTTAAATAAAGGTAATATCATTCTAAATAAAATCAAAATTCATACGCGTTATCTGCGGATCATGGAAAACTGTTCTCCATGATCGAAATCAAAGGTAATGCGTATGAATTTTGAATTTATTTCAACTACTACGTTGAAATATCGCTCAGTAATACAGTGCAACCTCGATATAACGTTCATACCCGCGATTTCAGATATAGAGCGAGTATGATCACGTCCTCCAAATCGAATTATGAAAAAAAAAAAAAATTAAAAAAAGTGTTATTCAAAGAATTGACAATTTCATATTGGAAACTGGAAAAAGTGAATACTGTATTTAGTACAGTTGGTAGAATCGCCGTCCTCCCCACACCAGATGGAAAAGACCTGAGTCCCATCGATTACGGGAGGAATTTTTATGGGCCTTTTTCACAACGTGGCTGAGTTAGTCAGCTTCAGACTAGGGTAGATTGGTTTTTTCGTACAGAAAACCGACCTCAGAACACACGCAATTTACAGACAATATACACGGAGCAATATAGCCTTAGTCGCTGATGCTCCTAAAAAAACTCTACAACAACAACCTCTGGAGTGGAACATGGCTAGTATTTTTCGTCAAGTGCGTTACAAAGTAAATTTTTGTAAACAACAGTGCATGACATCGTTTAGAAGTTACACTTAGGACAGAAAAAAATGCTAAGGGCTAAACTAGACAAAAATATATACGAACTGATTTATGGAAAAATCACGTGACTTTACTTCGGCACTATGATAGGCCAGACAGTTTGTTTTGATTTAGTTTTCTCAAACACGGTAAATTCTAGGGCATCAGAAATAAATACACGACAAAATTTGTAAATCAGTAGAACTGAAGTAATGGGCACCAAAATAAAAAATTATTACAGTTGAGTAAAGTTAAAGAAAGAGTTAAAAGAGTGGCGAAACAAAATGCAGTATATTTCGCGAATGTGGAATTCCAGAAGGAACGATCCAAGGTTGGATGGAAGAGGAAGAATAATTGCGTCCATTCGTTGACTCCGTAGAAGATGAAGTAGACCTCCAAAGAAAGAAAAGCAGACTTTTCAAAAACAATGATGTGGGCCAATGCTTATATTTGTACAAGTGGCTTCTACAGAAGCATGATGAAGTACCGATAAATGGGGTCATTTTGAAAGCACATGCTCTTAAATTTCATAAGCTACTTGGTGGAGATGACACATTTTAAGCTTCTCAAGGGTGACTCTGGAATGGGATGTCTCAAGTTAGTCTTGTAGGCGAATCCACATTTGGTGACATTACAGCAGCAGCAGAGAAGCGTTTACTGAATTTCTGCGTGATGTGATCCAGGATGGCGAATTCACAGATGAACAGCTATGACGACGCAAGTCCATAAATGCATCAGTATAGTGTAAAGGGAACAATATAACCTTTAATATTTTGTCTTTTAGTGTGTATACTCATAAAACATTAGTAAATAAAGTTTAAAAATTTTTATTTACCAAGTAAAGTGTATTTCTGTTTAAAAAAACTGGGAAAAAATGATAAAAAAAATTTGGTTATAACGCGCTTCGCTTATAACGCTGGTATTAAAGTTGTCATCCGATACCCGTGTTATGTCGAGGTTGCACTGGATTATTCTTAAAACGGTTTGTACAGTACTATTATTTAACAAACTTATGAAGTAATATTATTTTTCAATGCAAATATATCATTATTTTACTGTTTACAAAAAAACAGGTTATGAATTAAATGGACCGCGCTTCTCACAAAAGGGGGCTTGAGTTCGATTTGGCTTTGTTTGTTTAAAATCATTAATAAAATGTCTTCTATCCAATCTCCTTTATCTCATAAACTTCCGTATCCCCTTCTAGATCAATCAGACAGAACCACTTATTTGTCTTTCCGTGCCGACAACGGTTGTTTTAGCCCCCTTTTTTAAATTATTAAATTGAATCAACATTTTAGAATTAGACCATTCAACAGATTGCAATTCTCTTTATTCACTCGTATTTATCTTCGTAAATATTTAAATTCTATTTCTCTTTTGAGTCTTTTGTTGTTTATCTTACTTTACTTGCATTATTTATGTAGTCAAGTGTTACTTGTTCTTTTAGACTTGTTTTGTTTTATGTTGTTTTTTACTATATCAAATACTATTGATTGTATAATATCGGTGTAAATACACCATAGTTTACCCATAGTTTAACTCCATACACTTAATGTAACAGCATCGTTTAGATTTTATCTCATATTGTGGCTACCTTCACAACGAGATATCAGGTATTGCACTACTTCAAATAAATAACGCTTCTCTAGTAGAGGAGATTACTGTTATTTATTCTCAGTGGGCACCACCACTCAGGCGCGTTTCGGTAAACTATGGTGTATTTACACCGATATTATATAGTTAATTTCTATCCATAACATATTGTGCATTTAGTCTTTAATATATCAAATAGTGTACATTTTATTATATTGTACTAAACTTTTATTACTTTATGTAGTTCATTTATTTGATTTTATGTATTATGTATTTTATACAATCAGTTTATTTATGCATTGTAATTGGGATTATCCTGTATGAATCTAAAAAGTCATAAAAAAACACATTGAGAAGAGTAAGTTCAGGTGTACACAAGGTGGATACTCCAGGTGTATTTTATGTAGTTTTTTGTTGTTGTTGTTGTTGTTGTTTTTTTTTTAATTCCGTATTTGTGTTTAATAAAATTTAGTCGTACTTTAAAGTGAGTTGGCTCTTAGTTTAATTGGATAATCCTGTAGATGTTCACTATCCATTTAGTAGGAAACGGGCCTCGTCTGCCTGACCATAGAACGTTTCAAGGGCATGTTTCCTCAACTATCATACTTGCTCTCACACTTCTGGATAGAATATAATTTTGTACCGATACCACTGAACTGTGGTTTAAAGCATACATTCAACTCTTCGACCACAGCTTCTGAAAAGTATATGACCAATCTCTGCCAGTATACCCATTTCTTCAAACTTTCTGATTATTTTACGTCATTACTTGGAAAAAGAGTACTCTTTTCATTCTTTCGGAAGTGATATGCACAGAGCGTAGTTGTGGTGTTTGTCTCTTGAGAAAAAAGCTTGACCAGCAAGGAATCACTTCAGATGGCCGTCGTAGTCCAAGGATGCATAAGCCGAGTCAGGAGCCGAGTGTACATAAGTACACGTGCTTTGAATGACCGGGGTTCAAGCCCGTGATTGCTAAATCCGGTGCTGGGTTAGTTTCCACAATCTGGTACCCCTTCCGATTGAGCATTGCGAGTAACAGTGATTGACACATGATTAGTCTTAGGGTTTATCTCCCCCCCCCACCCCTTGCTGCTGTTTTAAAATAGGAAAAAGAGTTCCCGATTTTCATGTGGCCTGTGTCAATTCAGCGTTCATTCACAGAGTGATGTTCATGAAGATATTCAGAAACAAGTTTGGTAATATGTGCACTACGTTACATTTCAGGAGAGTTCGATTATTAAATAACGTAACCTGAGGGGAGGGGGGGGGTTCAAAATTTATAACCGGAATTAAAAAAGTGTTTATCCAAACTTTTCTACACGATGTTCAAGTGATGACGGTGGCTTCTTTTAGAATATTCTAAATAAGTGCTGAAATTTTGAAAATTTTGCTGGACACGGTTTGTAATTTTAAATAAATATATTTTTTGTAAAGTTTTTAGGTGTTTGAGAATCTGGAATGTTTTCTATTCTCTATGGTTTGTTCCCTGTTGCGATCTCTTTCATTTTGCCTTCATTAAAAGTTACTGTTCACTCAACGCCAGTTTCGTGCTAATAGGACTGAAAAAGTAAATTATATTAAACCGAATGCAAGTGGAGGCCCTTGTTACAAGTCTCTATAGAAAGGTGACAAATCGAGGGGAATATATGTTATCGGATTAACAAATAATGTTCTGAGCAACAGAACTGACACAAACGTAACATTGGTTTTCGTTCTTGAAACAGATTTTTATTATCAACACGTAAACAAACAGGGCCACGCTAAGATACACAAGTGTTTTATAAGGAGAGAATAAACGATTACATCACATAACTGTTGTTTTGTATATTTATCAATGATATTGATGAAGGTATATCAGGCTTAATGTCGAAGTTTGTAGATGATACAAAGGTTGACAGGGTTGTTAATGACAGTGTGCTACTGCAACAGGATCTAGATAATTTGGGCAGATGGGCTAAGAAGTGGCAACTGAAGTTTAACCTTGACAAATGCAAAGTACTGCATATGGGTAGAAGTAACCCCAGAGAAACGTACCAGCTGTGTGGTACTACACTTAAGGTGGTAGAAAATGAAAAAGACCTGGGAATAATTGTGCAGTCAGATATGAAGTTCTCTGAGCAATGCAGACAGGCTGCCAGGGCAGGTCATGGGGTTTTGTCAATGATATATAGGAATTTTGCTAGCAGGGAAAAGGAGGTGATTATCCCTCTGTATAAGGCAATGGTCAGGCCACGCCTTGAGTACTGCGTACAGGTCTGGAGGCCTCATTTTAGGAAGGATGTAGATTTATTTGAGCGTGTACAGAGAAGGGCAACAAGATTGGTGAGGGGAATGAAAGGATCCTCTTACCAAGAGAGGCTTAAGTTCTACTAATTGCAGTGGCTGGAGACTAGGCACCTGCGCGGTGATCTCATTGAGGTATATAAGGCCTTGAATGGGTTGGGCACGCTGAATTCTGATGGGATCCTTCCACTTGTTCAGATTACGAACCTAAGGGGGCATAAATTCAAATTAAGAAAAGACAGATGTAGAATAGATGTGCGGAAATTTGCCTTTAGCCAGCAGGTGGTTAATTGCTGGAACAAACTTCCATCTGTCGTTGTGGAAGTTGATAGGTTAAATAAATTTAAGGAGGAACTGGACAGGCATTTGGAGAGAATGGTGTGATGTTTTTTTTTTTTTTTTTTTTTTTTGGCTGATGCTGCATGAGCTCATACACTTGCTTTCTTGCATCACATGCCACTACTACTACTACTATAACACTCAATCAATATAAACCTGTAGCCATAGGAAAATTTAATGATAATCTTATTATTTAGAGCTGCATGTTGGTACTAGAAGTCAGCTGGAAGCCTGCGACAAATTCTGTTGGTCCTATCTCCAAAATTCAAAACCAAGCCTCGTTACTGTGCATTTCCTATAACGTTTTAAGGATTCTAAGCACTGCAAACAAGCCGCATTTTAGACTTCCTCAAGCATATAATGAGATGCTAATGCTCAGATATTTTAGCCAAAGTGCAAGTAGCCTGAATCGGTCTGATCGAAAAGTCGCCAAGAAGCAGGAGTTATTTACTAGTCTATTGTGTAAAGAGTGCTAAAAATATATAAATTTCATCCTTTCGAATTATGTGCAATCAAGAACTATACGGAAATGGCAATGACACGTTTAAATTTTTCTCGTAGTTGTCATCACTGTAGACGCAAAACTTTCTTTCAGATGAAGTGTGTTTTCATTTCGATGGAACTATAACAAATAATTATGCCGGGATGATGAGAATCCTCACTGTGATTTGTAGTTTCAAACCGATTCGCATCGGTGTGTGGGTAGGAATTCATGGACAACTAACTGTACTCTTAGTTTCATGCTTTGCTGATGCATCTGTTAATCGTGACTCCTACCTGATAAATAATCTGCAAAGGATGCCGGAAACTTACATCGATGAAATGTCTAACAACTAGAATGTTTCTGATTTATACAAGATACGGTGAGCGCCCCTTCATTTCACCTACGTAGTTAAAGAGTAGCGGGATGTGAATATCTTAGGAAGTGGGTACATGAGACGTCGTTGAACAGCTGAATGACCACCACGAAGCCTTCGATTTGTTTTTGTGCAGATACAAAATTTACTGGCCAATACAGACTTCGGAAGCTCAACCAAATGAAAGATAACTTCACAACAGAATACAGAAAAAATGAGGGGAGAAAAATTATTTTCACTGGTTCGGCTCCAGGACCGATGAAAGCGTGCAGTGCGAAACGGTCGAATTGAGGGACGGTTTAAACGCCTACTTAAGAAATTATTTTTCACTGAAAAATAACAAGGTCGAACACTTGCAACCCCAATAATAATTGTTCGTTTTTTATATGGAATAATTAACTTAAAATGATGTCTAGCAACATCTGATAGGTGAAAGTCATACTAATGCTGATGCAATTTAATTATTCACAGAAATTAGTAATTATTATGTATGTAGAAATGTGTCTTTAGTTTAGAAGGTGGTAGGTGACTTTCATCAACCGGTGAAATACCACCACTTTGCTTATTGGAGGCTTGAAGTGGTGAAACCCATGTTTAGTCTCTAGAGCAAAGTTTCCGGCATTCCGCTTTCCCCATACTTCTCCTTCAACCCATGCACGGTACTAAGTACTATAGGTTTTGATACCTTTCGTGTTTGGGTTTTCATAAAAAAAAAAGTATTGTTTTTAGTAACTAATGATCTACATGTACAGTAAACGCTAGTTTTAACGGACTTCGGAAACAACGGACAGTGTCCATTGCCGTATCATCCTATAGTCTTGTGATGGTGCGACTGCACCAGGCTTTTGAGTTCAGCTGGGCACAAATGAAAAAGAGAAAGCTTACCTTGAGGGTCAATAAATAAACGTTGTACCGGAGCCCACACTCGTGATAATAAACCAGTATTGTCAATGGACCAGGATTTCGTTCCTATAGAACCCCGTTATGTGATTATCTCAGTCTGATGGTGTTTACCATAAGCTGAAATATTTTAAAAATAAAGCAAATTTAACTTACAATTAATGAGAAAGCTCACCCTGCTTTTGTTTATCAATATAGTCTCATATAAACAAACAGAACAAAAGAAATACATACGAAGCAATTTTGTTCTCTTTTATGACCACTGAAGTAGCCTGTCATTGAAATACTATGTCTAATTCGTATTTACAGTTCTTGCTGTTGTGGAAAAACTCTCGGGATATTGGGAGGCAGCATCGGAAAACTGCTCGGCTAAAGCTTGCAAGCTTCGAGCCTACGCCGATTACAAGATTTACATCAGTACAGAATGGTAGGTAGGCAGTATTTTCCTTACAACCATCCTTCATCAACCTGCCGAGCATGACAAACATCATGTGTCATCTGAACCCTCACAGAGGGTACTCGAGAGCTTTTGAAACTCTGAATAGGCTTTAGTCAGAGTCATCACTGTGAACAAGGTAAAATTTCAAATTCTGCTCCACGCAACTAGTAAGTGCAGTAATGTCATAATACAACAGTTTTTCATAACATTCTAGCAACTTCGGAATAAATCGAGGTTTTACTATCGTTCCCAACATTGCATCTTTAAAAGTACTTTTAACTCTGTCTCTCTTGAACAGGTGAAAGACGGTTCTCAGAATTAAAGTTAATAAAACGAAATAAATATATATATATTTAAGGTAATCAGTATCACGACAAAGCTTTCAGGCTTGGATATTATATTGGGCATCAAATAGCTAAACGATGTAAGATGCTGTTATTTTAAAGTCGAGGGGAATGATGCTAATAAGTATTTCTCTTTGTACATTTTAAAATATTGCTACATAAAATTGTATCATACTTTAAAAATTGCGTTATCTATTATTTAAAGTTTTAATGAAGAAAAGATATTTGCTTTATAAAAATTGCGGTTATTCTGTATAATCACTGTTTAGTAATTATTCTATACAAATAATAATTTTAAAAATAATAATAACCCTAATCGATCAAAGTAATACGAATGTTATCTCTATGGATACATAATAGTTTGTACAGAGCAGCCAAATTCCTGGAGATGACTCAAACTTCGAGGTGTAAAGTTAAATAAATTTGCCTATGGCAATCGAACTATATGACACTTTGTATATAGGCTAGTATGTGGATCAGCAGTGGACCGAATTAAGTGGGTAAAAAATAATTATTATTATTAGAAATTAGTCCGAGAGCAACTGTTATAATCTGTAGGAAGAACTGAAAGCTTTTAACCTAACCCATACAGTAAGAGGTAAATAAATATCATAAGGGAAGGGCAGCGTTCTTGATATTTATTATGCTAATGCATTATCTCTGAAAGGAAATACAAGTTCTTTTGATTAGAGTTCGTACAGCTTAAAAGCGCTTTAAAACAGTGTGTCGTTTTATTTTTCTTTTGGTTCCTCCCCATCTTTAGGAACCCCTTTGTTCGGAAGATTAAGCCAGGCAACTGCTGCTATTGCAATGACGTCTCTTCAGCTTTCTCCAGCAACAGAAAGAAAACCATCTATTCGTAAGAACAAGACGTTTCCCTGTCATTACTGCGAGAGACGTTTTTCTCAATCCCAAAACAGAGCGGCCCACGAGAGAACTATCCACGCCCCTGTTCGCGATCTGTTCGTGTGTGACATCTGCAAGAAACCCTTGAAAACACAGCGCTATATGGAGGAACATAGAAGAAGAGTGCATTCAGCAAGTAATGCAGGCCGCAAAACCAACCCGATTCGGTTGGATTAGGTATGAACGAACAAAGGCAGTCATTTGGGATTGAAATGCAACGGTCCTAGAGATGTCTGCCTTAAAATAAAGCGGGTCTATGATTTTATTTCTTATCTTGAAACATCTGTTACATTGTGTGCTTTTATAAGATTATTATTATTTATTTATTATTATTATTTTTTTATTTTAATAATATCGGCACCTCTATAATGTTCGACAGAAAACAAATTAAAATTAATTTATGTTTAAATATTAAAACTAAGTTGAAAATAGGAGAAAAGCTAAAAATCTCTAAAGAAAATCAATATTTAATTCTGTATTAAGAGTTTTTAAATAATTTAACTAAAGTCTTATTTAAATTAAATTTAAATATTTTATGTAAATTAAATTAAAATCGAAAATTTATGTTTTTAATAAAAAAAAAACTTTAAGCATAAATTTTGGCGATGGAATTCTAAATATTACTCACTTTACACCGATTGTTCTTCATTCTAATTTAATTGTGTGGTGGGGGTAAGAAAGAATTCCATCAAGATTATCATTGCATGTAATTTCTGAATTAAAATGATTTTTTTTTTTCGATAATTTTCAAACGTTTTAATAATATTTCACTTTATTTTCACTTCATTATGCGTTTAATTATTTTGTCTGTGTTTTTGATACAGAAAATATTTTTGTAGAGAATATCAATAAATGTCTACTGAATATCTCAAATCATTGCTTCCGATTTGTTCTTCATTCTGATATACATACATAAACATTAAATTTATTGGGGTATAGTTGATTCTTAAGATGAAAGATGAATGAAAAAGTAAGATAAATTATAGAATTACAACGTCAAGTGCAAAGCAGTTTAAGAAAAATGTAATGTAAAGATATGTGATGAAAAAATGAATGAGGAAAGCAGACAGGCTAGTGTAGATTGATAACATATAGTTGGCACAAATTGTCATATACAGATTGACCATTATAGATATTAATAATGGTACCAGGGATGGTGTATTAAATTTAAATTTAAAAGTCAAACGAGGTGACAGAAGAATGCCAGGTAGTATAAAAATCAATATCGATACATATTGAGAGGATAGAGTATTATTTCCAACATCTTCAGAGGACTACAGCCATAATAATATATCTGGGACAACTTAGCGTTTCGATCCTCCATGCCAATGAATAAAAAGAGACCAAATAAATACATGGTTTCTAGCAATGTGCTAGTAGTATAATTTTACTTAGGACCAGTAGTAGAATGGAGGTTCCACGGCTACATAAAAGCGAAGAATGAAGTTATGGCAGACTTTGCAAAATAATTAAGATAGAAAACAGTTCTCTATTGATAAATATAAGTACTCGGGCATGCTGGGAGCGTAAAATCCAATCTCTAACTAGAGGTGGCATTATTAATACAGTATATACAATTTATTTCGAATTTATTGTTAATATATTTTCTTAATCCTTTACTTCGCATAGGACTGGTAGTCTATACATTGACCATTACGCCTACCTACGAGTATCTATTTCCATACTTCATTTATTTTTAATAATTCTCTCTTCCGTTATGCAAAACATTTACATACCAAAGAAAATGTAATTTTACGATGGGAGAAAAGATGGCCCTCGTACGTAGTACGGTGGATATAATCATCGTCAATGTCACTAGGAATTTTTATGAACTTTCTTCATAACGTGCCTGAGTCAATCGATCTTAGGTGAGGGTAGCATGGTTTGCCCTCCGGAAAAACTCGGATTTTTCGTCCAGCAAATAGGAAAATCGACCACAGAATACACGCAATTTGCAAACACAATACACTGGCGCCTCAGAGTTATTGTTGCTTTTGCTCTTAGACCATATAAAATAAATAAATGCATATATGCAGAAAAGGATTAAGCCCATTTTAATGGAAAACATCTCTTTTATGACTGCATTTGAGCTAGGCCTGTGAAAAGTGTGGTACTGGTTAACATATATCAGAAAAGAATTTAAAAAAGAAAAGAGAAGCAGCAGTCGTGATAGCCTGTTCTCCGCATAAAATACGTTGGTCGTTCGTCAGTGGCGTGCTCTCAATCGTTTTATACCAAGCGGGCTGTCTCCGCTGCTCATTATATTTTTTTCCTCTTGCTGATTAATTTACTTTCAGATCTTTCTCTAGGATGTCTCTGCTTTATATGCTAAAAGAACATAATCTGAAGCATAACTAGTACCATCTGCAAATGCAGTTTTGCTTGATGTATTGTAACAGTAGCATAATATCAATCTTATTATAATTGCTGTAATTCTTTTTTTTTTTTTTTTTTTTTGAAATTTGGCTCACACCTTACACCAAATTTTGGTTAAAGGATAATGAAGTTATATATGAACTATAGTGAAAAATGACAATTTTTCATTATCCCTTAATCAAAAACTTTTATAATACCAGCTAATGAAAATAATATACATGTTCAATAATTGGAGAAATTAAACTACTGCAATTCACACTGAAAAGGCAAATTTAATAACTTCATATACAACAGTAGGATTTCAATGTTTTCCAAATGTGAATTTCTCTCAAGACTGATTTA
Organism: Mastigoproctus giganteus; assembly: GCF_048544385.1. Classification (NCBI taxonomy): domain Eukaryota; kingdom Metazoa; phylum Arthropoda; class Arachnida; order Uropygi; family Thelyphonidae; genus Mastigoproctus; species Mastigoproctus giganteus. The sequence goes on from NC_143587.1 coordinate 23,867,778, forward strand.
CTCAAAGTAAAACTGCTGGAAAAAGTTCTAGGTTTTTACCTAGTGCTGAGTTTATCGGTCTAAGGAAATAATAAGGATCGCATCTCTCAACCAGTGTACATGAAAACTATAGAAGACATTGTGCTGCTAGTTACATTTTCTCATAACCCAACCATGCAACCCCCAAAACGAGCCACCTTTCAAAAATAAGTATGAATGACGGGTGCTTACATGACAAGCCTTTTCATGATATTCCAATAGGGATGGTTACGAAAAGACTTAATTTTTGAATAGGATATTTCTATAGGAAAAGTTGATTCAAATTTTATATATATGGACATGTGAGCAATATATCTATGGACAAAATCGTGCAGTGTGTGTGTGTGTGTGTGTGTGTGTGTGTGTGTGTGTGTGTGTGTGTGTGTGTGTGTGTGTGTGTGTGTGATGCTAAATAGCAACGGATGAATTTTGATGTTTAATCCATTGGAAGTCCATGATCAATCATTGAAAAAGCTATTCATTGATATGTAATTCAAGGCAATTTGTTTTTTGTGACGATATTAATGTTTTTTGTTTTTTTTTTATGAGAGAAGACTAATAAAATCACTGGTTTTAACTTGAGTGTGTGTTTTCCTTTTCAGCTCTCATGCGGCACCGAACGTTCAGAAAAGTCCCTTTCAGTGATCGATGGGAAATCGGGTTTCCGTCTACTAATGCTTCGGCAAGTTCAGGATCACCAGCTGCAGTGTCCCCAAAGTCCACAACGGCCGGTAAACGCCCGACAATTGTAGGACTACAAGGATTAAATAGAAACACTAAAAAGTTCCCATGTCGACATTGCAGCAAGCCCTTCTCTGACTGGAGCAATCGAAGAACTCATGAAAAAACCATTCATGCTCCTGTACGTGATCTGTTTCGTTGCAACATCTGTCATAAGGCGCTGAAGACGAAACGCTACATGGAAGAGCACATAAGAAGAAGGCATGCGGTGGATACTTAAGAGAGAGGATGAAGATTAGAAATTGGGACGTCTTTCGTTTCTGCCATAGTGGTGAATATCATTGCAACAACTCTCACTGTAAATAGAAGGATCATCTAACTGTAACTGCCATTCTATTCATATAGAATGTATTTGCGAGAATTTAAATGCAATTCTCTGAGTGCTGTGAACATAGACATGTGCCAGCAATTTTGTTTAGGTTCTCTAGAGTAGCGTTCGTTCTCAACGTTCTTGAAAATGCCAACAGTTCCGAATAAATAGAAACTTGTACCGTGTATTATCCCTATTTCCCACTTCTACAAAATTGAAAGACTCGGACTCTAAATTGCCTGGGAATGTTTAGATTTATTTCAAACTTCTGTATGAGCAAACTATTGACACTTAAATTTAATTTTAGTGTTAAATTAAATTTAATTTAAATTAGCATTTCTTTCCATAAAGAAAGTATAAACGACAAATAAAACAAGCTAATCTAGGTTGCAAATGGAGGTTCGATATTTATTTAAAAAAAAAAATAAAAAATAAAATTGAATCCCAGAGAAAGAGACACCGATCTCGAGGAATTCGTGAACCACTGCTTGAAAAATGTTGTTCTATTGGTTGTCCTTCGCTACTTTCAATTATGTTCTACAAGTTTGGATAATTTTTCTAACTACCTGAACATTACAAATATAGTACATTGTGCATAGATCGTCTACTCCACACACTCATGTTTTTCGCTGATCTAATAATTTAACATACTATGCCAGACTTGCCGGTGCTTCTACATACTCCTAGCTGAGTGAAAAAACGAGGTATCTTGGAGATGTTATTAGAAGTCAATAGTTTGCCAAGTACCTTCTTGTATCCTGTGATATACAATACGCAGTGTTTTATATTTTTAAGTGTTATTTTTGTATTAGACCCAATATTCTACGGAGTGTTACGGAGGACTTCATTTTAAAAGTTTTAATGTTACTGAAACTATCCTCACTAGGTTGTAATGTCTGTTGCGTGCGTGTGAACATTCTTATATAATTTATATGGTTTTTTCTTTGATTTAAAAGCGACATTTAACACGATTCCTCGACGTATTTAAAAGAAGCAAGCAAAGTCTCTTCAATGACAAGAAAATATAAAAATATTGTGGACTGCTGCATTATATGACACAAAGATTTTGGCACTCGATGCTAACCTTAAAGGTTCAGTTTCTCGTAAAGGTTCAATTTAGCACCCTCTCTCTCCTGTTTTGACCTTTTTTGTGTCTGTGTGTGTAAATTGTGACTCTGCCTCATTAAAAAAAAAAAAAAAGTCACTTAACAGAGCAAGTACCATGTAAAAACAGAAACGCAAGTGTGTTGCCACCACGTTCTCAATGCATTATCCCAAACTTATCCTGATGTCATTTTTGCAAAATAACAGCAGGTTTCATTTCAAGCAGACCCTCAGTGATTTCAAAAAATTCACCACTGGTACCAGAGACTCTACATTAACACTAACTTAGCACCTTGAGTCCTCATACCTTAGTGAAGCAAGTACACAACACCACATTATCCTGAGAGGATGGTATTCCGCGCTTTGATCTTTTGATTAATTGTTATTTGGTTTTTAGAGCATTAGCAACTAAGGCCAATTGCTCCGGGGATATGCGGTGGTCATTCCCTGACCTTTCCGCATCCTCCGTATTTGGTGGTGACAGGCTCGAACCCCGGTCTAATCAATAAGCGTGTGCTACGCATTGCTGCTCCTGCCCACCTGGCTACGGAGGCGCCTGACTTTGACTTATAGTGCAATACTTTCAAGGAGTGCATATGGAAAGCAATGTCAAGATAGAAAACAACGCATCTAATATCACCATCCAATGGCGGCAGGAAGGGGAGGAGGGAAGCAAATCCAGAGTTCTTTTGGTAATGAAACTATAATGAACGAGAAGGAAAGAAATACTTCACAATTTCCACTTACCCTTACTTCACAATTTCCACTTACCCTTCCCACTTATAATTTTGCCATTTTCAGTTATATACACAGTAAATTGCATTCAGTCGCGTGATGACAGAAAGGTATCGTTTCAAAAAACTTGAAATATTAAGATAGGGAACGTAGCACACACACAAGGTAGCAATCACAGTGATAACTGCACATTAGCAGCATTTAAAGACAACCTTTTCAATTTGGAATCCGTGGTGACTGCAATGCTAACCTCAGATTGTCTTACTCCAGTTTAGTTAACTTCATATTAGTAATATCTGTAAAGAATTTACAACTTTCTCTGCCCAGGTATCTGTAAACGTCCAGGAAGGAATAGGTCGCAATTTTATTACTCATTCTCTGTTGAAATAACATTTCCAGGATATTTCCAGGAGGGACAACTGTCCCTCCTGGATCCGCTCCCCTCCCCCAAGCCTGAGTAAAGTAAATTGGAACGAACACTATATGCTTTATGATATTAAGTTGTATGGGAACTATTCGCGTTGTATGAATATAATCTCAAATTTTTAACGAACGCACACAGACAATGCGCCTGAGCAGAATCTTAGTGTACAACTAAATTTTCATTCACTACCAATCACATATATCATCATCATTATATCGCCCCCCTCCCTCCCAAAAAATACTCGGAATCTGCCCCTGTCCACTACTGTATTTTCCCCTCTTGCCGGGTCAGGTTTTGTATAGTCATACCGCCACGAGAATAAACTCAAGGTCACTCCCAGACAGCCTACTTTAGGAGTATACGGAAGGGGTGGGGGGTGACTACGGTATTTTGATCTTTAGATTAATTATAATTTTTAACAACGTTATTCATATAAGTGTATAACGAATAATATACAGAATTTAATATCCGCATTCATTCTTCCCTCTTCTATACCTCCTTCTACTTCTCAAATAGACTGTACGGCAGTTAGTTTCATTTCATTCTCGTGATGGTAGGGCTATCCACACTGAAACTCGTTCAAGATAATGAAGGTCTCCAATTTAAAAGTGCGTAGTGAATTTTTAATCTTTTACAGAGGGCGTGGGTGTCGCAGAGCTATTGACATAATTACTTAGAGTAGTTGTAAGCTAACAGTGATCTCAGATATGATGCGTGTTCCCTTCTGGTCTTTACGTTTCAGATTTATTCATACCTGCGACGTCCAACAAACTTCGGGGGAGAAAGAAACCGCCGGAGTCAAAGCACATCTTCTCCTGTCAGATGTGTCCTAGGGTCTTCAGTGACCGCAGTAACTGCAGAAGACACGAGAAAACACACGTCTTGCATCGTCGTCTTTTTCACTGTGATATCTGCATGAAGACGTTCAAGCGTAGCGATTCCATTGCGAGACATAAGCTAAACGTTCACTGAATGAGATTAAGCGCCCCTCGGTGAAGTCATTTGGTTTTGTTTACCCTATTTTGTGTTTGGGAGTACAATAAAGCCTTAAAAAAAATCTTACTTAATGTCGTTATTATTACAATATAATCACTTATTTTTTGTTAAATAAACTTATTTACAAGTAGGACGTTTCGGAAATTGACTGTCTCCTTCTTCAAGTACCCCTTTGTTATTGTTGTCGTTTTTTATTCCCCCTCTTAACAGATCAGGATTTGTACACACTCTGTAAACTTACATTCACGATAATGAAGGAGCAGTTCTCCGATTTAAAAGCACAATAGTGAATTTTTAATATTTTTCAGATGGCGTGGGTGTCGCAGAGCTATAGACATAATTACTTAGTGTAATTGTAAACTAACAGTGATCTCAGATATGATGCGTGCTCCCTTCTCGTCTTTACGTTTCAGATTTACTCATTCCTGCGATGTTCAACAAATTTCGAGGAAGGAAGAAACCCCCAGACTCGAAGCATATCTTCTACTGCCGGATGTGCCCTCGGGCCTTTAGCGACCGCAGCAACTGCAGAAGACACGAGAAAACACAACACGCCCCTCACCGTCGCCTGTTTCGCTGCGATATCTGCATGAAGGCGTTCAAGTGTAGAGATTACATAGCAAGACACAAGTTGAACATTCACGGAGTGAGATCGAGCAGCCCCCAGTGAAGACAGTTTTTATCTACCCGTTTTTTGTGAGCTGTGCTGGAGAGTACAAATAAAGCCTTTCCTTTTTATCCCACTGCATGTTGTTTCCGTGTTTATGTATTGGTATTTTTGAGTGTCGGGTGAAGCCGAAACTAATAAACACAGTAGTTCATAGATGAATACATCACAATAGGTTGGTCTGTGACAGTGGCCCTCGCGTAAAGGGGAAGAAACCACGACGCTCTGTGGAAAAGGCCAAATAAAGACGGAGGTTTTATTTATTTTATTTATTTACTTTTTTTTTTACACTGGTTGAGCTATTCGGTCCCGAGCGAGGTTTCCATGGTTTTTCTCCTGGAAACTAGGGTGTTTTTATCCAGCAAAAATTGGTGCTAAGGTAGCTAAGGCTTAGCTACCTTAGCACCAATTTTTAAACAACAGATATACCAAATTATGATACTTCCTCCCCATTCTTCTTAGAGTAGTAGTAGTAATAATGGAAAATGATACAAGAAAGCAAGCTTATACAGCATCAGCCAAAAAAAAAAAAAAAAACACTTCTCATTTCACCCATCTGTACCCTCCAAGAATTTGTTTACTTCGTCCTTGAATTTATTCAACCCATCCACTTCCACATCAGATGGAAGCCTGTTCCAACAATCAACCACCCGCTGGCTGAAGGAAAACTTCCGCATATCTATCCTGCAACCATCCTCAACTTGAATTTATGCCCCTCATAAAGTATGTAGTCTTAGAAAGTAGAAGAACACCATTAACATTCAGCTTACTCAATCCATTCAAGGCTTGAAACACATCAATCAGATCCCACCGCAGATGCCTTGTTTCGAGACGTGGCAATTTGCAGAACTGAAGCCTTTCTAGGTAAGAGCATCGTTTTGTTCCCTTTATCAATCTGGTTGTTGCCCTTCTCTGCACCCGTTCCAACAGATCTACATCCTTCCTAAACTAAAGTGAGGCCTCCAGACCTGTATACAGTACTCAAGATGCGGCCCTTATGGGGGGCGGAGACCCCTCTACCAACTGATTTAAAAGTGTTCCACCAAATGCGTACTTTTTAATTTTATTTATTTACGATATATCTGTAAAATAATAAACAATCGCTCTTAAGAGTGATTTTCGTGAAATGAATACTACATGATTTTTCAGAGACAGCATGCAAACTTTATAGTGGGACTTAAAATTAACTAAATACAGTGTAAGCAGTTTTGTATTAGGATTGTAAACATGTCAACCTGGTATGCTCTTCGTGAAGCAGTATCAGAGGCCGGAAATCTGAAGAGAGAGCAAGTACATTCAGATCCGAAAGTCGAAAGATATAGATCTTGAATCTCCGGAATATAAATCAGAAAAGGAACCTCCGGTTTGTATTCTGGAGGGTATATTTCATAAGCGTTTTTTAGTGTCGAACGGTTCACAGTAGATGGCGCGATTATTCAGGATTTCAAAAAAGTGTTTTTTTTTAAAAAATCATGCATAGGCAGTCTAACCATAGAACTAGCGGGCCTACGCCTACAGGAAATGCGACGTTGCCATGCCAGATATGTCCGGTGTGTCTGTTCTAGCTGTGACACTTTTATCTGTTAAATGACTATTAGAGATGATAAGCTTCAAGCTGCAGAAGTATTTACGTAAGTAGTGCTAAGCGGATAACGTTAAGACGTGGGGGAGGGGGGGTAACACGGCATGTTGAACGGTTGAAAACTTTTGCAATCAATCAAGAATGCAAAATGTTCGATATTCAGGATCTTGAATATTTAACCTAGAATTAATATTGCGTTAGATATTTGGATATTATGCTTCAAGTATTTTTAGGGGTGCAAAGTAAACAAGTAAAGCAAACTTTAAAAAAAAAAAAAAAAAAAATCAACCCTTCTTATCCCTATCCCCAGAGATATAAGGTCTGGATTCGAAACTGATTTCGTGTTATACCGTATGAAAAATGAATTCCTAAGAATCTTACAGTTTATCATTCAGAATACGTTAAACTGCAAAATTGAAAAATAAGCATCCCAACTGTTTGTTTATACAAATACTAATGAAATTCCTTCCAGATTTGGATTTGAAAGCGGGGCTTGAAAGCAGGACTGATTTTGAAATTTGAGCATTGTTCAGTTTATCATTATAAGATGGACCAACGAATATCATTATCATTAACATAATTTCGCTCTCTTTCAATGAAGTAAAAATCGGATCTCACTCACTTGTTCGCCAATATCTTGAACGTAGAAAGGGTGCTGTATACTAGCTATTATGCCAACGAACAGGTGTACATAGGTCGATACAAGACTGTTCTCTTGCAATGGTGACCACAGGACATATACGAAATTCAGCAGGACCATGAAATTGGACCGAGCAACCTAACTAATAGAGCCATAGACATTACATCTTTTTCATCTTATCAGGATTCTTTTTGCCAGTTTCTCCATTGCGAGTTCTCGTGGAGGCGTTATTTTTTACAGCACTTCAGGGGAACTCAGTGGATATTTCTCAATTCAGTTTCATTAATACTCCCAAACATTAACTCTCTGCTTGTTCATTGTGTACAGGGAAATAGTTGAATTATTTTTGTTTTAAAATATACAAAATATGCTAATTTCGTGTATGGGTTAACGTACGCGCCACAGGCTCGACTCACAACGTACGACCCGAGCCAGTCGGCACATACGTTAACCCAGGACCACAGCCGGTCTTCGGTAATATAAAAATAATACTCTCGTATATTCACTATACATAGTGCGTCTGAAAAATGGCGCCTCCGTATCTAGGTGGCAGGAGCAGCAGTGCGTAGCACACGCTTAATTTTCTGTTTATACTCCGGCACGACAACCAAGTCAGTAGAGTTTACAATAAATCGTCAATACAAGTATTTATCGTATTCAGTAGTCACGGGCTTGAACCCCGGTCCCCTCAAGGAACGCGTGCTATTCACTCTTGCTCCTGACCACTCGGCTACGTCAGGCATTTCTTGATTAGACCGGGGTTCGAGCCCGTGCCCACCAAATACGGAGGATGCGGAAAGGTCAGGGAATGACCACCGCATATCCCCGGAGCAATAAGGCCTTAGTTGCTAATGCTCCTAAAATCCAAATAACAAACAAACACCGTCTGAAAAAGTACTGAGACAAAAATTGCAAAAAAAAAAAAGTTCGAAAAATAATTTAATTAGAAAATAATTAAAAATAGTTCTCGGGGAACTAAATACACTTGTTACATAACTCTTTTAATCGTTGAAAGCATTCTTGAAATTCCTCCAAAGTTATCTCCTTCCTTTTTAACTTCGGAGGAGGGGAGAAGTCAGCCGGAGCCAAATCTATTGAATGGGGGGAGGAAACTTTAATAATTCCTTTTTGAAAAGGAAATCTTCCACTTTTGCAAAAGAATTCCATTATCCGCAGGATGCACACCTGCGCATTCTGTGGATAATGGAAGTGTATGAAAACGTTTTGGTAATGGCTGATAAACCAACTCGTTTTTAGATTCGAGTTACTGGGGGCGAGTAGCGGAGCTTTGAATACAATTCACAAATCAAACGTCAAGGCTTTGAGTGCTGTTCATCTCCTCTACCAATAAAATAAAAAAAATCACCTCTAAAAATAAAAATTACATTAATCATTGGGTTTTTTTTTTTTTTTTTTATTAGTTGTTGGCGCATCGGCTTCTGTGGCCATATTACACCTCCCAAGGTTTTTGCATTTTCTACTATGATCCGAGGCGGGATTCGAACCCGCGACCTTTGGGTTGCCAGGCAGGCACTTCATTTATTTTATTTATTATTATTATTTTTTTTTTTTTCCCCTCGATTCAAGAGGGATCGTTCATAAAGAATTTGTTCCAGAAGGAAGACTCGTACGATTTTATTCAGAAGTGATGGATGGATGTTTGCAAAGAATTCGACGGATCAGACCAGGCTTACATGGTCTGACCCGTCACATTCCGGGTCACTTGCGCATTCCGCGTTAAATTGTTTGAAGATTTCTTTCGTAAGGGGTTAGAGAGAGATGAGCCATTCACAAATTTGGCCCCTACTGACTCTCTCTCTCTGAAGTTGAAAATGAAGATGAAAGGCAAACGATTTCATACGATCTCGTGATGCATCCAGAAAATTTGTTTCGGGGGAGGGGAACTCGTACGTTCCATACTGGCAACTTTTACAAGAGTTATTACATGACAGTACGATTATATAATATAATATTTAAAAAATGTTCTTGTGGGGTGGAGAGAGATGAATTTAACCCGCCAAGTCCTCGTTCTTGCACATATACGACTTATCTGAAGGAGATAACTCAAGGATGTCTTTTTTTTTTTTTTTTAATTAAAATCAGATTAAGGTGTACGCCTTACCCCGGAAACGCCATACGAAGCCAGGGGGTTTCTTAGATACAAGGAGAGTAACATTTAAGAGATTGTCTCAGTTCAGTGGACATGGTATTTTACAATATTACTTGAATGAATCATTAATAATACATAAATGTTACATGAGTGAATAAAAATAGATAAATAGTCAAAGAATACATATACGGTCAAACATGATTAATGTGATACTTAAATGTCACAAGGAGAGTGACATTTAAGGATTAATTTCAGTTAAACGACATAGTATATGACAATATTACATAAATGCATATTATGAATATAGAAACAGGAAAATAGTCACATGGTTAATTGGTTAGGACTTTTCTTTTACCAATGTCGATGTAGTAGTTGTTTGGCAGGATGGTCTACACGCGATGCACAATCTCGGTCCGGTAGTTCTTTTCTTTGTAAAATCGGTCACATTCTATGTCCAGGGTGAGGAACATACCTATAGTATTGGAAGGGAACATCAAATCTACAGATTTTAATCTGTTCCTGGGTGGCTGCATTGTAGTTTGGCTATGTCGACGGGGTCTGCTGGAAGTTGGATGGTGAAAGACTATCTTAGCTATGCTAGGGACTTCTATCTTTTTGATGACGAGTTTTGAGAGGATAGATATGTTCATTTTGATTGCTTTCAGTGATTAAAAGGGAGGTGCAACAATCATAGAATCCTATGGGGACTACTTGAATGATTTTCGTAATAAATTCTTTTTCTGAGCATTTGCTTATTTTTTAGAATTTTTGATTCGTTACATTTCAGACACACTGGGTATACATGAACACTAAATGAATACAGTATTTGCAAGGTAAAGGGTATCACACCCTGATGTCGAAAGTGTTAATAATTAATCCTCTATACACTTATTGAGTACTAACATTAAAAAAATTTTAAATAGACTAAAGCAACATCCATATCTATACCAAACTTAGAGGTTTAACAATTAATGAAAAATAATAATAATAAAATAATTATTGTAAAAGAATATTGTAAAACGTTAATTATAAAATAATCAGTAGAATGAGCATGCTTGACAGAGGATTGTCAAGCATGCTCATCAAGATCAAACTGTGTGGGAATTTCGTTGGGACACATTACAACAATGGTTGGGGTTGGAGTGTAAGTCATTATTCTATTAACATTCTCTATCACTGATTTGATTGGAAGACAGTAGCGGATTTAAGCATAAGAGGCCTGATTATGGCTTCAGAATTTACCCCCCCCCCCGGCATTACTATAACTGGACCACACTGTATTACTATATCTGAGCCACTAGATCTTGACGTTGAATTAATTGACTTTCAGAGTATTTTAAAGTTAACTAATTCATTATTAATCGTATCTTTTTATGGTACATGAGCTAAAATTATATCACCATTTATGGTCAGTGATAAATCTGCTACTATCAAAAAGCTTTTAAGATGAAAATCTCGGGTAATCTGCGCCCAACAAAAAAGGAAAAAAAAAAAAAAAAAAAAACCGGCGTGCGGATGGAAAAGACCTGAGTTCGAATCCTGTCAATGATGCGAGCGATTTTTATGGGTCGTTTTCACAACGTAGCTGAGTTAGTCGGTCTCAGGAAAGGGTAACATGTTTTTTTTTCCTGGAAACTCGGGGTTTTCGCCTAGAAAACAACAAATCTACCACAGAACACATGTAATTTAGAAACATATATATGGTGCAATATGGCCTAAGTTACTGATGCGCCTAAAACCCTATACCAACAAACTGGTAAGAACCTGTCAACCTCCATGCGACAGCTGTGGAGAGTGCGTTTTTTTTGGGGGGGTGGGAAGGTCAGATTCTCCACTGGCACAATCTTCATTACCAAAGAAATAAGTCGATTTGGAAACAAGTTTCAATTCCATTTGAAAAAAACATAGGCTAATGTCTGAGGGCTTATTTAAGTTATCGAGATGTAACTGCTGTTTAAAGGGAAGGAACATACTTTAAATCGCCCTAGTTTGTTTGTTTGTTTTTTATTTTTATTTAATTTACTGTATAAGGATCCTGGTATCATCTGATAGTTTTTATTATCAAGTTCATCCAGATCCTCTTACAGCAAATTAATACAACTTAATAACTCCATCAGTTAACATTATTTGTAATCATATCCAGCAGTTTATTTGTTTATTATTTTTTAGCAAGTAAATTTTATTAACACCCTATTACTGAGTGTTAATAAAATTTCTCAAAGTGTGGGGCGCGTGCCCTTCTGGGGACGCATTTGGTGGTTGTTGTTGTTTTTTTTTTGTGGGGGGGCGAATGTTGTTTTTATGAAGCATCTTTTTAACGAAATATGGACAAACCCTCCCTCTCAAAGATTGAAATAAATTTTATTTCAATCTTTGAGATTAAAATTTGTATTACTTTGTAAAAGTACTGTGTATATATATATATATATATATATATATATATATATACACAGTACTATATATATATATATATACACAGTACTATATATATATATATATATATATATATATACACTCGTAGCTAAAGTTTATGTCAAATCTGTTTATTTGCACTTCTTTTGGAAGATGGGGTCGTATGAAATGTACGAGCCGACCGGGCTAGCCAGGTGGGTAAAGTGCCTGCCTGGCAACCCAAAGGTCGCGGGTTCGATTCCCGCCTCGGGCTTGGATCAAAGTACTGCAAAAACCTTGGGAGGTGCACTATGGCCACAGAAGCCGATGCGCCAACAACTACCAAACAAAAAAAAAAAAAAAAAAAAAATGAAATGTACGAAATGTTTTAAGGGGACACAAGGCATAAAAGTTTGGAAATTTCTTTCCTATTACATACTCACAGAGAGAAAATTGTTGCGCGTGCTGGGTAGAGTTTTCATAGTACCACTGCAGGGCAGGGCAGAGCAGAGAAGATAGGACCATTTCGTCTAAAGCTGAAGTTTATGCAATTTTAGTGAGTTAATAATATGATTAAAAATATGACTCCGAAAGCTCACCAGTAACCTAAAATTATTTTACCTTTTAAGTCAATACATCTTATAAGGGGATTTCGACCAGTAATATAACCGGTGCCATGGATGTTCTGCTCTCATGATATAAAGTTCATACATGTTGTGTACATTTTGTATAAACATTTCTAATTAAGATGTTCATTATTTTGACAAACTTCCTAACGACCCTGTCCATATACTTGAGAAAAGCTCAAGTTACAGAAATTTCTGTTTTTAGCCGAGAGTGATGTGGTTGTTGCAAGGTGCATGGATAGACAACAGTGTCGTTGATCTAAGTGTATATTGAGATGTATTGCACATCAGTGATTCTGTAAGAATAACAAATAAAATTTTCTTTTCTAGGGAGCACTTCCAGACACACCATCGTCCCCAGACACCATGGCAACCTCGTGAAATCGGCAGTTATAAAGACGTCTGTGGGGTTCATCTGCATGCTGTGCAACAAGCCCTTCTCTACCAAGCACTATATGAAGAAACACATGGAACTGCACACCCCTTTCCGGCCAAAGTATACGTGCCACCTTTGCGGACGAGACTTCCTTTGGAACCATGACCTCAGACGACACTGGCGGAACGTGCATCATCAGAATACTTTCACTAAGGCACCACCTACTTGAAGTAGAAGCAGTCGTTAGGGAAGAAGAGCAAAATTCGCCACATCACTTGCGCTTAGGTGATGTAGAAATCTCAAATCGTGTACGCACGAAATGAGAAAATTTGGGATGAGTTTTAGGTGGAAAGTTTAGTACATTAGTGGAGTTAGTTTCCACAGTTTGATGATATCTTAATCATGTGTCAGCAGTTCCTTGGCACTTATTTTACTCTGATCAAATCCCAGCTGATATGCTGCATTTACCATGCGTGTTATACACATATTGTTTTTGTCCTGTAGTAAGTTAAAGTGTGGTGCCTTTTAGATGCGTTATCGTTAGTTGTTGGCGTGCCGCTTCTCCAAGAGAATTTTACAACCTCCTCAGGAGGCAAGAAGTTGTTTCTTCATTCCAAATAATCCCTTCATCCAAAAAATGGATGGAGGCCTGTTTGACATTAGGCTTTCGATGGAATCAGTTCTCATATTTAGCGCAATACGGAGTGATGCAGCACATACAGAAGTAAAACCTAAGCAGTGATAGAAAAAGGGGTTCTTCTCCCCCTAATAAAAAAATATTTGCTTTGGGAGGAGAAGTATATATATTTCCGGTACATTTTTTGTCGCATATTTATAAAAATTATATTGATGCATACCTATATATATGGTATGATCGAGCCTGATTTACGTTATAAGGCAACGTAGGAAATTACGATTTTATTTAAATCCCGAACTTTCCTTGAGGTTTTGTAAATTTGTAATAAAAGATGGAAACGATAAATCATGCTTATATATTATATACATGTTTAGGAATAAAATATATAATTTATTATAAGTTTTAGTAGGACATTGTGGGAGCTTATAGTGCCTGCAGGCAACAAAACCTTATAATGTTCCTTGAGCATGACTGTTTAGAACTAGAGAAGGCCAACATCCTTCAAGTATACAAAATTTAAAAGCAAGCGTATTTTAAATAGGCGTTATGTTACAATGACACTAGTTCAATCATTCTTAGCCCACCAGCCAAAAAAAGAAAAACTTTTCACTAAGAAACTGTCAATTAGATCCAAACTGTTACTTGAACTGGTATGAAGGAAGATGCATGTGCCCCTTCCAATGGTTTTCTGCAACTTAATCACTGGGGTTGTTTTGTTTTGTTTTTAATAAGTGGCTCCGAAAGAGAAAAGAGGCAACATTTCTAAAGAAAATATATACTTTAACATTGCAATTAGTTCATTAGTAGAGTTGCTTAAATTATGATAAGCACTGCCTTGAGATATTCTGCCTACATGTATGTCGGTTCTTCCATTAGCATCAAAACAAAACTTTTTTTTTTTTTAGATTGGATATCAGAAAGTTTCAGGTGCTAATTCTTTATATATTTCAGATACGCTTTAGAAAATGTCTATAATTCATTTCAGTAACTGTTGTCAACTACCTAGCGCATCAGATTACTTCCAGCCTCTCTCTTTCCCTTCAGTGGAATGAAACTGGACCCATTTTTGATCAGTGGACATACAAGTGAATGTTGTAATACTACAAAGAGGAAACTGTGTCCACCATGAAGTTCCTAGTTTTCTCTGCGATGTTCTTTCCTGTAGAATATATAGTTAACTGTGTATACATTGAAATGCTTTAATTTAGATAACTCCAAGTGTTGAATGTATTGTAGTTGGAATCTATAGAATACGTTAATAACATACTGTACATAATGTATATATATTAATATTATTGCCAATCTTTGTCTATCTTAATGTATAAAATATACACATTGGGATCTGCGACTGCCTCCTGGCTTTCTAGCAAGACTTCATTTATACAAGGTTTCATTGTACCAAGATCCATAATTTCATGGGTCTTGGTACAAACGCCCTTCAGCCCTTGCCCGGAAGGTCGTTTAGTGGGGACTTTTTTTTTTTTTTTTTGTCCAAGCTGCTCCTCCCTCCCATATGGTTGGGCCCTGAACAAATATAATTACACTTATATTAGGGGTCACAAAAGAAAATAAAAGTACGTTATCATGATATTTGCTTGACGCTTATTAGTTTTATACCAAAAAGGAATTCCGACCGCAATAAATTACATTTTCTTTTAATACTGACAGCGAAGAAAACTAATTGCTGATCCCTGGCTTATATCATACATAAGACACCGCCTGTTTCATCTGTGCCAAGCAATGTTTGAAATTATTACATCCAAGATAACGCTAAGATGTAGCTATGATCTATTCTAAAAAGGAAACAGTAGATAAATAAATAAAAGCACGTGATTATCACATGTTCACTTGTCTTTCTGCATAACCCTTGCATGTGGCAAGAGATTATGTAGAAAAAATGACCCAATTTGAATCTTCAGTCCTCTTTAATTTTCTTAGTGTTCGTGTGCTTTTGTTTACATATACTCTTTTCCTTCGATAGAGCGCAGACAAAAGTAACAAAAACTGTAGCCAATCTCCATACTGGATTTGCCTTTTGATGGTCTGGCCGAATACAGAATCCAGAGTTTTAGATGAGCCCATATAAAATGGACGAAATTTGACATCGTTACAGCGTTCTTGTCTTGGCACACTTCCTGCTCAACTGTTTTATTTATTTATTTCTTTCCCCTTTTTATTATTATTATTATTATTATTATTATTATTATTATTATTATTATTATTATTGCGTGGAACGATTTTCTTCGTAGGCTACTTGTTCTTCAATTATAGGAACCGTTTCAAATCAAAGCATCACACGGAATTTTGTACACGGGGAAAGGGTCCATGAATTCAAATTAATATGCGTGCATGAACATTTTAATTTGCAGAAAAGAACAGAAGTGTTATAAAACACAATCAAGCAAGGGGGGTCGTCAACGAGTCCAAGAGCAAGAAAAATCAAGTGTTCTGGTCATTAACTACAATGGTGCAATGCAAGTGAAGATTTTACCAGTAGATTAATCTAGATGGTGACATCGCATGTTATGAACTTATGGCTACAAAGCCATCCACTGTAAAGTTTACTGTTGATAATATGAAGGAATATATTATTTATGTTGTGTAATGTAAATAAGATACATATTGTGCTGTATAACGGAACATTATAACAATAAAGTTTCCTTTTCCAGGTCTGTTTCTGGCGAAGACCCGTGTCGGCAGTGTGTACGATAGAAATGGCAAGAAGCTGGTGGACTACATGTGTCTTCTGTGCAATCGCCACTTCACTACCAAGCAGTACATGAAAAAGCATATGGAGCTGCACTCTCCCTTTCGCAGACGCTATAACTGTCATATATGTGGAAGGGAATTCTCTTGGCACCATCATCTTCTCCGTCATCGTAGGAATCTGCATAAGGAATATTCCCACAAGCAGTAAAAGAATCATCGAGTAATTTTCAGTCCTACCTCAACAAGCTCCATCTGCCTGCCATCTTGCATTCATAGCTAGTCGAAGCTCTTAAAAAGGAATGTGTTTGTTGTTTGGAGGACCTAATGTCGCAGCGTGGCAACCATCGTGCCAAACTGTTCTACAGATGACTTTTCAATGGAGCCACCGCTTGCCTTAAACTGAACACTGAAAACAACACACGGATTCGTTGCTTATTTTCAGCTGCTTTGGTATTGTCAACGCATATTAGGTTGCATACGCTGATAAATAAAATAAATTTTATACATCAGGGCTGCCACGTAAGGTCACAGAAGTTCGCTGTTTAGACTACTTTTTCTTTGTATATTACATGCTAGAAGCTCTGTCTTATCTGTTTAACAAAATATTGCTCTAATTCTAGTCTGGAACAAAGACTTTCATTTGAGGTTCGTTCCCTAGCACGGGCCTGCAAATTCCTCTCAATATTCTGTCGTGTTGTCAATTGTTGAACTTCATCGAATATAATATCTATAATTCACTGTTATGAGGGGCAACCTTGTCTGCTATTTCCACTGTATATTTGGTTACTTAGGATTATTGTCCTGTTTGATTGTATTCCCCAACACATTCTCCAAATTAGCAGAGGGGAGGATATTAAATGGCATTAATTGCCATTGTCAGCAATTGTCTTCTTACCTATTTGAATTGGATTCAATCCTTGATTTTCCTCTTTTCCGTTTTCCAATTTGAATTTTTTCTACGACCTTCAATTTGAAGCTGGTGGAGATTTATTCCCCAGTTCGGTGGAAGGGATGTGTAGAACTTAAAAAATTTGTTGGTACATATTTTTTGTTCTTTGAGTTTATTCTCGTTTTCAAACGAAATACGAAGAGCAGAGCGTCGTCAAGTGATTTATACCAAACCTGCCATCAGTTGGGTATATGGATTCTATTCCGATGATTATGGTGGA
This sequence comes from Mastigoproctus giganteus, assembly GCF_048544385.1. Lineage (NCBI taxonomy): Eukaryota > Metazoa > Arthropoda > Arachnida > Uropygi > Thelyphonidae > Mastigoproctus > Mastigoproctus giganteus. Next base: position 23,885,013 of record NC_143587.1, read on the forward strand.
TCTCTTGCTGGATATGGTCTTTCCATAAGGGCTCCGTGGATCCTAGACTCCAAAGAGAAATCCGTCCCTCATCAAGGTAAGGTGAATCGCATCTTCTCGCTCCATTTAAGGCTTTCTGTCAGTTTTAAACTGTTGCTGATTTTATTTCTGCTTCGAGATGGGGCTTCCTGTATCCCACTAGAAACAAATTTGCGACAATAAGAAGCAAAGTCACAGTGAATTAGGGGAACTATTTTCTGAATAAAGTTGACGATATATCATATCGATAAACTTGTACATCAGAAACGTGTCTGAAATCTGTCTTGCGGAACACCATTGAAGTGCGCAAATTGTTGAACTGAATAACACATTCTTTGGCATGATGTAAGTCACTAGCTAATAGAGGGACATTCCGGTATGGATTTGTATTTTGTAGGCTAAAGAGTTTCTAGGAATAGCAAACTGGTTAGATAGACTGGACCAAAGTAATTCTGAAATTATCAAAACTTAAATGTCCTATTGGTAAACGAACACTAAGAGTGCTGTTCCTTTTCGATCCACTCCATACCTCAATGGAGTTTGCCTACATCAAAGTTCTATTTCCATTCCATTGGGTCTGCGTTCTAGTATTCACACTTTTATCAAGTACTCTTGGATTTAATGCTTGGGATTACTGAATGCATTCAGTCCCAACAGCTCGAACAACGAACTAGTCGTGTTCGTTCCATGCCCTTCCATAATTTGAAGGAAAGTCCGAACTTATGATGTTAACTCGATGTATTCTACTACATTTTCCATTGAATAGATAAATATTTTCAGTCCTAAATATTATTATAAAGCATTTTGTTTATTGTTTTATGGTACTGTTGGTTATAAGCTATATCCGAAGAGAATTTCTCAATCGTTTTTGTGCTGAAAAATCTTTTATTTTGTCTCTGTATACTGTATTGGTGTAATGACATCAAGCAATAAAGTGTCTCATGTGACCATGGACTAGCGATTATTTGGTAGCCGCTTAAGATCTCATTCTTCTAGGTCTTCAACTTTTCTAGGCTTGACAGCTGTGCTTTCATTGCACACACACACTTATTTACATAGTAAATTTTGGACTAGAACTTAATATAAAACTTTTTGTATTCTTTTTGGTGTGAAAGTGAGTTTAGCTTTTCTTTAAGTTAACATTTTACTTATTTCATTAAGGAGCTAACAAAGGTGAGAAAATATACAGATATATGCAATGATTGGATTAGATGAAAACAAGAAGCAACTCCACAATTTTGGATCGATTTAACATATATTTTTCAGCTTTTGTGATCTTTTCCGTATTTGTTCTACAGGCATGAATATTAAATAATAAATTGACTTCTAAAGAAACTATACCTTTTCATGTTCGCGGATGAAATATCATCCACTGCAGCCCTTACATGTACACATTGACAAACTGGTTTTCAATTAGGAAACTGAACCAATCTCTTAAATCAGAATAGCCCTAAGAAATTTGGACCCCTGGACTAATAACACGATGTACCCTCGTATGGTCGGTGTAATGCATATTTTTAGTGAGTAACACTAAATATTTATTTTAAAAATAAATATAGATTTTACTGCTCATAAATAAATAACAGTAAATTCTTATAAAAGCAAGAAAATAGAAAAAAAATACAAAAGAGGAAGGCTCTCTGAAAGGCTGGGCTCCCTTGGGCTATAGCCTATTTAGCCCAATGGTTAAGGCAGCACTCTTTTCTCTTTTTTTAGGAGGTTCCAGCCAGCTTTCCTGGCATCCCCGCTATCTATTAATAATACTGTCCAGATAATTACAGACTTACAGCCACTAATTAACCCGATCCATTATAAGACATTGAAGTTCTGCTTCGTGTGCTGTATGTTGTTTGGTTTTTAGGAGCATTAGCAACTAAGGCCATATTGCTCCGGGAATATGCGGTGGTCATTCCCTGACCTTTCCGCATCGTCCGTATTTGGTGGTGACGGGCTCGAACCCCGGTCTAATCAAGAAGCGTGTGCTACACACTGCTGCTCCTTCCCACCTGGCTACGGAGGTGCCTTCGTGTGCTCATTCCATAATAAGGCATTGAAGCCCTGCAGTTCATATAATGTGATTTTGAAGTCCCTGCCATGAAAATTAGCTAGTGAGAAATTGCAGTTAGTTCATGGAATCTCAACGTGATGTCCGGTCTGGGAGAAAGTCTTTTTAATAAATGAACTACAGATGTTTAATCCGGAAAGCTGAATTCCATATCGTGGAAGTATTCTTGTCAGTAAACTGCAGTCAAACCGTGGAATTCGTTCTCATCAATAAATTGCTGACTGCAATTTATTGATGAGAAGGCCGTTTAAGACTAGTGGAAGGTCATTTAAGACGTTTACAATGGTATAGGGCGCGACCTGTTACTGTTTGTTTCCGCTGCCACCATTACACGAAAAAGTTCAATTAAAGATGGAGGGCAAAGAATGTCAAAATGGCTCTTGGTAGTATGTGTGATGCTATACAAGTTTGTCCAACAACTTGCACCGATGCGAAGAGAAAATAGGGAACTCTAGCACAATGATTCTTAATCTTTCCAACGCTACGGATTGCCTTGAACAAATTTTACACAGGCCGCAAGTATTTTTACATTTTTGTTGATTTTTATTGAAATAGAAAAAAATCTTAATTTATTATTATAAAAGTAGTGACTATGGGCATATGCTTTCTATTAAAAAAAAAAAAAAAATCAGTTTACTGATCTTTGAACAATGCACGGATCACCTGGTAAGTATTCGTAGACTGTAGGTTAAGAAATGCTGTTCTAGCGCAGTGGCGCACCCAGAAATTTTGTTTCGGGAAAAAAGAAGGGAGTGGACTCCTACGCTATACTGGTAGCTTTTCCAAGTGTCTACCCTGACAATATAATTATACTGTACTCGTATATGACACAAATTGTTCTTGGTGGGTGGCTTACCCCATCGGCGTACGTTCTAGCGAATACACCGTATTTATTGTCTGCTGGTGACCTTCGTGCAGATGACTGTGTCACATGTCGCTAATTTGGAAAAGCCCGATTTCAGATATCTTCAATACGTTCCTCACATTGATGACGAAAGGAATCTATTCAGGCCTTTTCAAGCAGAGATGAACTAACTAATCTTAGAAGAATGTGTGGGTTTTCCCAGGATTTCCCCCGTTTTTTTCGTTCAACAGACAAGGCAGCCGTAGAACACCCGCAATTTCAATATGACACAACACGAAACTGAAGCTTCATTATCTGAGTTGCCTTGGCGCCAATCGAAAATATTCTTTAAGTGTTCATTTATTGCATATTAAAAAGGTATAACTTCAATTTTCGGTCCCTCTTTCCTGTAAAACTTAAATAGGCCGGTGTTTATTTCAAGAAACATAAAAACTTGAGGATTTCTTAACCTTCGCTAATTGGGAAGATTAGTGTGCTTCAAACTCGTGGAAACACTGGACAAGGAGCAGATCTAAGCAAAGTAAATTCACTGACTTGAATAATGGACATCTGGCGACGTGTTGATGTGCACCACCCATCAGCAAGGGAAGTAATGCTTCATTGTATCGTATCTTGACTTATGTTGATGAGCTACAGAAGCATTGATATTACCGACAGTTGAAGCAACGGTGCAAAATGGAGGTCACTGCACGAAGCTCGAATACTCTGAATTCGAGCGTTCACTTTTTCAACCATGGGATTATGGATAACTTTCGTTTATCGTTTAATTACACAATAAAGTTTGTGCACTTAAAACTTCACCAAAGAAAACGTGTACATCTGCAGAATGTTCAAATGGTGTCATTTTGTCTTGAAAAAAAAAAAAAAAAGGCAAAACACAATCAGCGCAATTTTAATATAATTTAAGAATCTTATTTGTACATATATATTATTATTTCTTTCAATGCCTTTACTTTTACTTTCCTTTATCCTATTAATTACTATTTCTCTATACAACCGTTCTCTTAGTAATGTTCGCTGACAATTGAGACAGCAGCCTCTTTGAGACAACGGCTCCCCTCACAGAACTAAGCCCACAATTCAACCCGACTGTTATGATAGTTTTCAATATGATCAGAAGATCCAAGGACTGAGGGTTATTTTCTTTACAAATACAGTATGTATCTTGGCAGAACTGTGTATATCTCATGAGCAATGTATATCTGATTGATGCTGACATACAGAATAATATAATCTGTTATACTTTCACTTTAAAAAAAAAAAATCATTTAAAATTCTCTTCATCAACATTACGATGTAACTTCAATTAATCCCATATAATCACAATTAGTATTCGTAAAATTCACGAATAATTAAATATGTAAATTACCTCTCAATAAATGTTGAAAAATTCAAAATTTCCAAATTCACACCTGTCATTTCACATACCTATAATTCTTACTGAACACAATTATCCTTACAGCCAGTATATTTCCAATTTAAAATCCCGTTTCTATAACTGTACAGATCTTACCAATATAATGCTCTCTAACCAGTAGAACGCTTCTAAAAAAATGTGAATCAATTCATACTAATTTGCACAATTAATTCTTTTTTTAAGAAGTTTTTATTTTCACAATGTAACGTCATATCTATTATTCAAAAACCTGCAATTCACAATACCTATCTTGCATAATACCTGTAGCTCATTCACAATGCCTGTCGTTCATAAGGATGAATCTGTCTTCAATAAATATCTTCTACTCTATCTTATTTATTCAATCTTAATAATTGTCAATTATTCTCTGTCTGCCTGTCTCAATATTCACTTTCAGATACAATAAATATAGCAGGGAAGGTGCTAATAATGTTTACTGCATCATTGGCTCCTTCCCTACTCTAATTTTTAGTTCTCACACAACTATTAATGTTTATTAACAGTTCTGTTAGACCACTTTAATTTTTTCCGTGACGCCTCTATCTGTTTCATCTGGACCATCTCCTGATGTAAGAATACTTCATTCTCTCTGCGTACCACTATATTTTCACGTCTCCACTTCGCCAATTCTTCTGACTAATACTGTTAAACACCTGAACTCAACTAAGCCATTTCAATACACTTATGTTCAAACGCATTATAAAGACCAGGTCGCAGACCGCCCATAGCAGGCTACATGTCGATTACGACCGTCAACTGTCTCTTACCATCTTTGTTTTTCCAATCTGTTCAACTTCCTTTTTTTTTCCCATCTTTCTCAGTGTATTACATCACATCAGTTTTTCTATTCAGTATTTAAAAGTTCTGTTTATATTTTGGCACCCCAACTCAGAGGGGCCTACAACTAATTATTTTGATAATGAATACAATCATTTTCCCTTTCGCTATTAATACTACCTTCGACTTTCTTTTCTTCACTTAAGCCAAGGCAGGTTGAACGAGCCTGTCCTAAGAACGATATACACTCTTTGAAACTACATCTTCACTCCACAAAATCAAACTGCCAACTCCATTCCATACACTAGCTGAGTTGCACGCTCGTATATTATTGATTTCTATGAGAAAATTTGCATATTATTTCTTCTTCAAATATCATAACTCCTCCTTACCCATTACAAGTTATCAAAGAGAAACTCTCACTTTTGAGTAGCTGTCCTTTTCTGAATGCTGACAACTCAAATTATAATTATTCAAGTTTCTTTGTGTACAGTGTCTTTTCAAACGAATGTCTTTCTAATCCATCTTTTTGTCAAGACTCTTCTTTCTACGCTGATTTCTCTTTGATCTCTGCGCTAAGCCGCTCCACAGCTATACGTAAGGAACGTTCCTTGATGTGTTAACTACTGTCTCAGGTGTTTCTAGCAAGTTTTCTAGAAACACCTTAGACTTTTTTTTTTCTATGACATGTTCCTACTTTGACGTTTAAACTCGCCGCTTCCATCCTTTGTTAGACTGTTTATTTTTATTTAATCTTTAAAGGTGCCATAACTTCGGCTTGTAATTTATCTTCTTAACAAGTCTGATATTTTGCATTTCTTTCCCTTCCCCAGCCCATATTTGTCAAAACTATAGCCGTGTGATTACTTTTTGTTCCAACAGTTGAAAAGAGATCTTGTGCAAAATGAAGTTGGCCATTGATGCCACGAATGAAACTTACAAGAATCATTGCTTCATGATTGCAGTACTGTACTCCCTTTACTTCTGTATCGATAACAAAAGTGCACAGATTTTGTTGCTACTCGTTGTAGAGTGTCAAAACAGTTGAGTTATATTTTGTAGCAAGGCTGTACAGGGAGTTCTGAAAGAGGTTCTTGTAGGTCAAGAAAAAACATTTAGTTTTGTATGGAAAACTTTAATTTGTGAGGGTTTCGTTACAATTTTGGTATAAGGTGAATTTTCATTTGTTATTACCAATCGCAAATTTCTTTTTTACTTTTACATATACTGAATATAAATTTGGCGCTACAGTGTTGGGTCTTCCTGTATTTGAAAAAGTTCAGAGAAGATCCTAACGTATGTGTTCAAAATGGTTACCATCAACAACCATGTATTATTTGTAATGTACCATGACTGAAGATATGCAGATGCGCACACTACCATTGAAATAGTGGCAAAAAATTTTCTGTGTGAGTTGCTCAGTTCTTGCTGATTTAGCAAGAACTGTTGCTGGCATGTCCTTTTTGAAACAGGAAAAACAACGACTGTGGTACGAATTCCAAGGTCCATGTTATCCAACTCCCTGTTTAGAAAAAGTGTTGCGAGAATTCCCGAACATCATGCAGGAAGAAAACTAATTGCCAAGGTGCGGAATGTACAATTATCCCAGACCTTTTTTCATTTTCCATTGAGTCTGTAGTACCGCAGAGTTGCTTCGTTCATATGGGATTGTTGCTACCCATATGCAGTACCTTGCATTTGTCAACGTTAAACTTCAAATTACTACTTCTCAGCCCATCTGCCTAATTTTTATAGATCTTGTTGTAGTAGCATACTTGATTATTGTCATTAGCTACCTCGCCAACCTTCTTATCATCTGCAAACTTAGACACTAATCGTGATATGCATTTATCAATATTAATAAATACTGAAAATAACATTGGACACATCCGAATTTTGGGGAACTCTACTAATAACAGTAAGAAGAGCAGTGTCGCCGACCGGGCTAGCCGGGTGGGTAAAGTACCTGCCTGGCAACCCAAAGGTCGCGGGTTCGAATCCCGCCTCGGGCTTGGATCAGAGTAGTGCAAAAACTTTGGGAAGTGCATTATAGCCACAGAAGCTGATGCGCCAACAACTAACAAAAAAAAAAGAAAAAAAGCAGCGTCCACTGCAAACCACTTTGTCTTTTCCCACCCAACCATCCCTTTATCCATGACAGTAACTTTCTCCTAAAGCCCCACTGCTCCAATTTGTACAGTAGTCTTTTATGTGGAACAGTTCTAAAAGCTGCTCTTAAATATATGATGTCAAAATTCTTATCCTTGCAGTCACCTTTTAAAATAAACTGTAGATAACAGCCACACGAATGCCTCTACATATCATATGGAGGCATTTACTCTGCTTCTGTGTTATCTAGAGTCGACTCATACGGTGAGTATAAAATCTTCAACTAGAGTTAAAGAAAGTATTTAGGGTAAAAAAAAAAAAAAACATGAATTAATACTCGATATATTTATAATTTATCACATATGTATTTTAACATAAATATACATTGTTGGTCACATTTTAAAGACCAAGAATTTGTTAATCTTCATAAGATGGGGTAAAAAAAACAAAAAAAAAAAAAAAACAGTTCATGGAATTCTTTGGCAGTTATGTTTTCCAGTTCTCAAAAAGTTAAATTTGGAAAAAAAGTTGAGAGGGGTTCTTAATGCAAATTTTACTCTAATACACTACTACGCGAGATACGAAAGATAAGCATAAAAATGGGGTCAACTTATACCATAGATAAATGATTACGCAGGAATTTTCCAAGGCAGAAAATAGAAGTCGATTTATACGGATATACATTTTTCTAGAATGCCCAGTAGACCTTCAAAACATCCAATTGGAATAAATAAATAATTTTTATTATGGCTGGAAAATTTTAACTAGGTTATTTTTCCCGGTATTGAGTTAGACGGGCTCAGAGGTTTTCGCACCGCTGAGAAACCGATTTCATTATACATGCAATTTATATATATAATGCATAATATAATAATTTACATAATACAGTGAGCAGCTGCCACTACGATAACCTCAGGGGCTCACATCTGGTGAGTATGGGCTTGGCACACCCAGGGTCCTGAGCTGGATATCATCATTCTTCTCTTTCTTGGTGATTCCCTTTTGACTCTCTCTCTTTCAGGGTAACTCGGGAAATTTTTTTTTTGCTGGTGCAGCATAAGCCTCAGGCTTCCTTGCACCATACAGCTAATAATAATAATAATAATAACCTAAACAATCCAGCCGAACTGTTTATCAATGAGGGTACTCCAACCACCAGTAGTGGTACAGTCTATCTATGGCAGGGGCGAGGTCTATCACTACAAGACTGGAATTACTACTTAACTGAACTGAAAACGCATGTTCATCAGAGAAAAAGTTAGTATTTTATTACAGATGTTTTTGCTTAACAAAACTCATTTAAATGCTAATAAAATTTTAAAAAATACGGCTGACTTCAGAATAGGGTCCCCCGCCAAGACTGCCTCAGTCTTAGGGTGTTTACCCCCCCTCCCGCTGTTATAAAATAGGAAAACGAATTCCCGATTTTAAAACAGCGGCAAGGGGGGAATAAACACCCCCTAACTTAACACACTAATACTAACCATGGCGCTTTAGGTATGTCAATCACTGCCTTCTTCCTCTTCTTGTCGCCGCTATTTTGAAAGGGGATCCTGTTCTAAAGTTTACCAAAAATACTTATGAGTGAGAGCCAATCACTAAACGTTAATTTTTATCCCTCTCTTCACAGGTGCTTATTTTTCCACCTATGATTTCGCATTTACGGCAATCCAGGATCAAACGGCAGAACCTACGGAATTTATGTGCCCCATATGTAGAAAGTGCTACGCCACCAAGTGCACCCTGAAGCGACACATGACTCTACATTCCTTGTATCGCCGCACTTATCGGTGCGCCATCTGCTGTCGAGAATTCATGTGGAGGCACGACCTCTTCCGGCACAAAAGGAACTCTCATGCAGTCAGTTGGGAAAGCGAGAAAAAAAGAAGATGGCAGCGGTGACATGCCAGAAATTATCATGCGAAACTACAAATAACTGTTGGGCATATATGTATATTCATTATCGACCAACGACAAATAAAATAAATTACCTGCATTTGGTATGTTTTGTATTTTCTCACGTCCTATAGCTTGGATTCTAAATCAGTGTTTCTTAATCTACGGTCCAAAGAAGCATGTGCATTAATCAAAAATCAAAGGCTAGTTTTAATTTATTTTTTTATAACAAGTAGAGTATGTTTCTTTGGTAATAATTTGTTTTTTTTTACCAAAAGGTGAAAAAAATATTAATGGCCCGCATAGAATTTGTTCACTTCACACGGATACTTACACTTCCCACAATTAACTTTTTGCAAAAAAATGGGGGAACCCTGGAGTGTGTCAAAAAACCCTTACAATTAACTTTTGAAAAAGTCTCGTTCTGAAGTATTCTGCATTCTAAACAGTGCAGTCTCTTCGACTCTTGCTTGCACCCTTTACGATTTAATTTCTCTCTGCTGGTGGTCACTCACTGGGTGACCTCTGTGTCAGCGTAATACCTGTAAACACCAGATTTACTCTGCTAGCCACTCAGTGATTTACTCACTAAGTGGCTACCAGCAGAGTAAATCCAGCGTTTACAGATATTGTTACACTTTACAAAATGTTAATCAGTGGTTTCAAAACTTCATGCCACGGCATGGTGGTGTGCCGCAGGCCTTTTCAGACTAACTGTTAGACTCAGTTACACACTCTGCTTTGGTGCACCAAAAGTGTATTTCGTTAGTTGTGGTGTGCTCAGGAACACATCTGTGTTATGTGAGTAAACCTGCTTATATCTCGTATGTATTTTTGTATGTGTGTATTATATGAGCGAATATTTAATGCAAATTAAATATTTTTGTGGCATGGTGCGCAGTTATATCAAAAAATGGAAATTGTTGAAATAATGAGCACTCCAACCTGCGTAGTGTAATTAGTCCTTAATTTCTTAAGGAATTACATATTATTTTCAGACGTTTCGTGATACTTCCTGTACTACTTATTCAGTGACTGTAAAGACAGCATAACTGGTAAATTATGGTGACTTCATTTACATAGAGTTATTAATTTGATTGCAGACCTTGTTAATATTTAGCCATTAGTAATTATACGTGTAATAGATGCTGAGTTAGTCAACAGATAGCTGTTTTACCTCAGGTAAAGATTAATTTTATAAGTTTAAATAATTTTTTTTAAGTTTGGTACGCCACGTGAAAAAAAAAATAGAATTTTAGGAACCGCTTAAATAAAGATTACTGCTGATACACACACGTTCGGGCATATTCGTAATTAATTGTGGCATCGGAAGTCAGTACCATAGAGAAAAGTTTTTTTTTATTATTATTCAGTTCTCTATTATCGGTACGATAAAGAGCTGAATAAAAATATATTTAATCTTGTTTTTGTTGCCTATAATAAAACTTAACGATACGTTAGGAAACGTTTAAAGACTAGCGCTTGTGGCTGAGTAGTCAAGCGGGTGGGTACAAAGGTATAAGCATTTGAGTGACCATTATTCAAGCCCACATGACTACTAAATACGGTGCTGTTCTTGTATTCTCCCTGTTTTGTGACTTCTCTATCTTATGCTGTGGTCTGGGAGTTTGAACAAACAGTGGCGGCATAACAAATGGTAGGGCCCTAAGCGAGCCCCTCTTCCACGAAGGAGAGAATTTCGTTTATGAAATTTTAAACGGTTTAAAATTTTTAAACATTCTGAAAATATCTTTCTCTGTTTTTCCTGAAATTGAATTCAGTAAAGATTGTGTTTTCAATAGCTTCGACTCGTTGTTACCATCGGTGTACGTGGTCCTGATAATTAGTTTCAGTAAACTTAGAATTTTATGAATTTCAAGCTGCATAAATGGGTTCCCCGAAACACTGTTTCAGACTCCTTCCCGTTCAGAAAATCCTGGGACTCGTTGTTTGCACAAGCGTATCGTTTTGGTTTTTCTCAGGGCCTGTTGAATTACTAATTTCACTTACGACGAATTCCGGAGTTTCCAAAAATAGCGTTTCTTTGCACAGCCGGAATATCATAGTTGATCTCTATCAGCTCTTTGTTCTCATTAAAATATTTATTTCAAACTTATATTTTCTTTTCTGTTTATATTTCGGTACGACTCCTAGGTCAGAAGAGTTTAAAATTTTAACAATGAATACAATCGTTAACCGTGTTTAGCAGTCACGCGAACTTGTACCACGAACCAACAGGTTCGACGAGAGGGGGTTACGAGTCTATTACTCGGGCCCGAAATTTTTCAAGGGGAAACGAATGGGCGAGACTGTAATATTACATTTTTTAAAGATTTCTAATAATCAGTAAAAATCTATACACTTAAAATAATAAAAATGTTTTCATTTTATTAATTTTTTTTTATCTTATTGATTAATTATATATCAGAATTTACTTGTTGCTTTTTAACATTCACAACGAATTATATACATGTGGACACGCAAACACAGGAGGCCGGTCATGCTCTTTGCACCGGAACTCACGTTACGAGTACCTCTCAACTTCCCTGCAGTCCACTCAAACGCGTGAGAGTTTGGGTGAACACTTTAATTTCAGAAGTGCTCGCTTATTTCTTGATTCTCCTTCTCCCGTTACCTTTTTATTTTGAATGGCCTGATTTTGAATTTTCACCTCATTTAAAACATTCACCTCATCTGGTTTAAAATATTTCCCCGAAACAATGCTTTAGATCCCTCCCCGTTTTAGAAAATCCTGGGACAGCTCTTGGTATCCATAAATTCCCGATATTTGCATAAGCATTCGGTTTTGTTTCTTCCTCAGTACCTGTTGAATTAATTCACTTACCAATATATTGTACCCTAAACAAATTTAATTCCGTACAGTTCTCCTTTGATTTTGATGCAAGTTGACTAAATGTATTAAAAAGGCGTGTGTTCGAATCTCCTCCTTTTTATTTAATTTTACTTTGTTTTATTTCAACGCCATAGTTGAATTTTTTTTTTATCTCGAGCGACAATTACATGATTTTTCTATCTTTGGAAATCAAGTTTTTATTCCAACAAGTAAGCAAAGCAACCGATTACGGGGCCTTTATAAAGTCCTTGTGCAGTTTTAAATTTTCATAACTTCCGTCCTATACATGATGAAATCAATCTGTAAATAGCGTAAGGGAAAGAATTTATTACAAATTTACATACATTTATTCTTGGGCTTGTTAATTCTCAGCCGGGTGGGTAAAGTGCCTGCCTGGCAACCCAAAGGTCGCGGGTTCGAATCCCGCCTCGGGCTTGGATCAAAGTACTGCAGAATCCTTGGGAGGTGCATTATGGCCATAAAAGCCGATGCGCCAACAACTACAAAAAAAAAAAAAAAAAGTCCATTCTCAACATATCCACCGTCATTACGCATACAAACTGAGATACGCTTCTGAAGTTCTACAGATGTTGTAATGGGTTCTAAATCTTTTTTGTACTGCGATTACAGACTTTAACTCGGCCAACAACAGCACACAATTTACTTTCTCTTATATTGAAGCCATTTGGTCAAGCCTAATTCTGCAAAAAAAATAAATAATAGTAATAAAATTTTTGCTAAACTATAATAAAATAAATGAATCACTCTTAGTACATACTAAACTTCACGAAATTACATTTCTAACGTTTTTTACAGATTGATTTTATCAAGTATAGAACGAAAGTTATGAAATTTTAAAACTGCACAAGGACTTTATAATGAATTTTTATTGCTGGAACTGCGACACTACCTTGAAATAGGTTCACAGCCAGAATTATGAGTTTAACAAACAGGGTTGAAAAATAATATGTGAAATTAGATTACGAGAAAGACATAATTAAAAATTAAACAAAACAGATAACAGCATAAATTTAGGAAAAATAGTTAAATCAGAAGTTCTCGAACGTTGATAAATGAATGGTACATTAATTTATCCGATTCCCTCCTATAAATGAAACTAATGATTTCGTTTGCATTTGAATTTAATAAAATAAATAACAAGAAATAAATATACCTTATACTTTTAAGAATTAAATTTAATCTTATATACGATATGAAACAATTATAGATTTTCACAACTTTATAAAATAAAATCATTCCATTGGAAATAAACGAAAAACAATCGCATTTTTTAAAATTGGATGCAAAAAAAAAAAAAAAAAACATTTGCGATCCCACCCTTCTGAGTTGCTCGCGACCCACAATTTGAGAACCCCTGAATTAAATTATATTAAAAGGCAATTTACAATGTGAGTCTATTTTACTACTGTTATAAGTATACAGTAAAATCCATTACATTTAAGTCCCTAGAGGACTTCCGCCGTCATTAGTGCTTTGTATGTCTCATTTAAACGAAACAGTTTTGACAAATAAATGAATAATCAGTATAACAAATTACTTTCAATCAACATTTGGCCCATGTTGTAAATACAGTTATGGAAGCATTCTCTTGATTAATGGGGGGGGGGGGGGGTAAGGAACTTTCACAAGATGCTTAAAAAGAATTCATTACTACATCCTTACTACGTTTGCATTTTACTTTTGTGGCATACGTATTTCGTAATTTTATTTATCTACTACTATAAATATTAACAATTACAATAAATAAATTATCTACTACGGCCACCTAAGTCAATAGAGTTTACAATCAACCATCTGACCATAATACAATCAATATCCTATTTAGCAGTTACGCGAGCTCGAACCCTAGCTCAAACTTTAATTAACTACTCGGCTAAGTCAGCCCTTTAATATCGAGCTGTAAGTAAAATAAAGCAGGCATTACTATTTTTTTATGTTAGAAAAGTGTAACAGAAACTATTTATAAAAATTATGATTCTTTTAAAAATTAACCATTATCCCTGCTGTTATTATAACCCATAATAAGAATGTTAATAGTTTATGCAATAATTGCTTAATTTTCGTATTTATAAATTTTAAAAAAATAATTAGAGTGAAAATATTAATTTTGTTCTCAAAACAATATTCTAGTTCTAAACCTCCTCATTATCCCTGCTAGAAAAATTCCCTTATATCATTGACAGGACACCATGAGCTATTCTTGAAGACTATGTGCACTGCATGGATACCATGAGCTATTCTTGCAGTGCACATAGTCTGCAAGAATAGCTCATGGTGTCTTGTCAATAATATACAGGAATTTTTCTAGCAGGGATCGGATAATAATAATAATAACTTATTTATCCCTATTTTATGTTACACTTTTTTGGGGAAATAGCAGCAAAAAGGGGAGAACACATAAGCCAATGGCCTTTTAGGAGCTGTTCCCTTAGAAAACGATGTGAATAACATTAAAAATATACAGTTCTGAAATTGTACAAGTAATGTACAGGTAAATTGTATAGAAAAGACAAATAAATTGGAGATTTTTGTTCAATTCTTTACAGAAGACTTCGTAAACCATCACTACTTATAATAGCATTGTGAACATTTTTACAATTTAAATGATGAGATATTATGCACAGAAAATTTCAAACTATTTGCTGACTGCTTCATTTAACATTTGTACATTATTTCTATGTTGGTAATGAATTCCTCTGTGTTTTTAAAATCCAGGAGTTGAGTGAAAGGTAATTTGAATTGTACATCCCTGGTGATGTGTTCAATTAGTAGTTTCTTGAATCGGTTTAGTGAAGTGACATTTTTGCTTTTTGCAGAAAGTTTGTTCCAGGTTTTAGAGCCTCTGTCATTAATATTTTTCTTAGCTTTTCTGAAAAGTAGAACCTTCTAGAGTAGAAGTAGAAGCTTGTCTTTTATATTTTTCTATAGCTTTTCTGAAAGTAGAACTTTCTAGAGTAGAAGTAGAAGCTTGTCTTTTATATTTTTCTATAGCTTTTCTGAAAAGTAGAACCTTCAAGTTTGCTTCAATTTTTAGATCGTACGATATTTCTTCTTCTATGGTTATGAAAAAGGATCTGAAGAGAGGGGAAAAGTCTGGTGCCTTCAAAGCACCAGACTTTCTCCCCATAAGGAGGTAAAAAAAAAAAAAGATAAAGTGAGCCATTATCAACCCACTGCAGGATGGAAGCCTCCTCAACAATTCATGCTGAGGGAAATGGACCATAATCTGCCACGCTGGCCCAGTGTGGGTTGGTTGATCAACCGTATTCAGCAGTCAGGAGCTTGAACCCCGGTCTACTCAAAGAGCGTGTGCTACTACACTCCCGCTCCTGACCACTCGGCTACGGAGGCTCTCCATAACGAGGTGATTATCCCCTTGTATAAGGCACTGGCCAGGCTACACCTGTATACAGGTCTGGAGGCCTCATTTTAGGAAGGATGTGGAGCTGCTGGAACGAGTTAAAAGCTAATAGTCTTCTGTTAAAAGTGAAATGGGAAGGGTTTTTTTTTTCCGCGAGAACCCATGGACCGCATGGGTTCTCGCGAGCCTTAACTCCAGCATCCCTTCCAACCTTGTGGGACGAGGTGTAGAGATTGAGGCAAGTGTCTCAGCTGCTATCCTCGTCCTGGTATGGAAATTGAAGTATGAAAATGTTAGGAATCCCTTTAGGAAACTATACTGGCCTACTAATATATTCTTTAAAGAGGACATCACATTTAAGAACTACTCAAATAAGTATTAAACAACGCAATGTTTAAAACTTATTCGAAGTAATTTTTATTCTAACAATATTTGAGATTTCTTTTTATTTTTGAATAAGTTTCTTAAATGCTTTGATGGATTTCTTTTTCTGCGTAATTTTTTGCGCTCTTTGGAGATTTACGCAATTTAAGCTTTCGGAATGAATCTGTGAGATGCGGCATGCTTCCGCTGTGATGTCGTCTTCAGTGTATGGAACTGAAGAAATGTGGATCGATACTTGTTACACGCCTTACGATCAAGGAGTTCTTAGTGTGTGTTTTTTCTTTGTTCATAAGGAAAAGAAAGAAAAAAAACTTCCCTTTCAGTTTAACTTTTGTTTACAATAAAAAAAAAAAAAAAAAGAAAAAGATTCTAGGTCAGGGATGTGTTGAATAAGTTTAAAACGTCTGAAAATCCACACAAAGAGGCATTTGTGTACTGGTTGCCTTTTAAATACACGTGTACTGTAATACTTTTAACTGTTTTGATTTTGTTTTTGGGCCAGGCTTCGGTAAAAACAAAGATGCACGCAGGTAAAGGACCTTAAAGAGGCACAGGCACCAGTAAATTCCGGTGTAACTTAATGAGCTATTTACATATTTGAGCAAGTTCGCTGAGTGTTGAAATTGCACTAAGAAATGTATTTATTCTGTGTAGGTGCTTCCTTTCCCAGTTTTGATGGCGGAGCGGCATTGCCTGCGATGTTCCAGTGTCCTATATGCAAGAAGTCCTACGCCGCTAAGTGCTCCCTGAAACGCCACATGACCTTACATTTCGTATATCGGCATAGCTTCCGGTGTCCCATTTGCTTCCGGGAGTTCATGTGGAGAGATAATCTGATTCGTCACAAGAAGAACGCCCATGCTGTGAACTGGGAAATCGGCAAGAAACTCGGGGGTATGTGGCAGAAGTAAAATCTGCAGTACTGGCTACATTGTTACTTGGTTACGGAATCGTCTGCAACTGAAAGGTCGTCTGCTCATTATTCACGGGTATTCTATTGGGATTTATTATTTAGGTAAACTCACGGAGTTCATAAATGCTTTCCAAGAAATCATCCCATAGATTGGTCTTGCCAAATGTCACAGGGTGATAATTCTACTTTCCCGTAGCGAAAGTCATTCCAGCCGTAATCATATGGCAAATAAGTATAAGTCATGCAAGTGTAATTAGAATTTAACAGTGAAAATTAACTCAAAAAACAAAGAGTTAAATTAGCCTCTCTGGACTAAAAGAGGCACTTGAGAATAATATCTTGTTATCTATGGTGTATAAAATAAAACACTGCTGATTTTGGTTTTAAATTTTATTTTATTTAAAGAGCTGCTCATTTTTCTTGGGTTAATTTTAGTATTTCAGAAGTGTAGCTTTCCTCGCTTTGTAAATATGCAACTGGTGCATGATTAATAAACGTATATTAATAACAAGTAGGCCAAAAAAAAAAAAAACATTTATTAGCTTACTTATTCTAGAGGCTGGTAGTAGTATATCTGGGCATGCATCATTACTGTCAGGGTTCGAAATGGAAATTTTACGGAAGGTCTTCAGTATAATAAACAGGTGGTTAACGCGTATAAATAACACTACCGATTCGTATGACGAACAGGAACGGCATGCGGGCGATATCCGTCCGTTACGAGCCCAGCTTGCATAAAAATAGATTCAAAATCCCCAAAAATAGATACACACGCGTGGCTCAGATTGCAGTTATGGCTTATTTCATTAAAATAATATATATCTATAAAATAATTTAAATTATTTTATGAAGCTAAATAAATTACTTTAAAAAATAATTGAATTTTTTTTTCGTAGCAGAATCTAATAAAAGCGAGTATATTTCTATATTATCTTCCTCTTTTTCAACATGTAGATATAAATTTGTAACCACAGTACGAATCTTTCAGCATAGTAAGCTCCTACTCTAAACGTACGAAAATATTAGCACGCCACATAAACGCTTGAACAACCTTTAAAGATTCATTTGAATTTTAACTGCCAAATTAAACTTTAAATCCTAACAGAGGTTTTAAGCAGCAAACAAAAATTGATGATAGATTCGAATGATATACAGTAGACCTGATATGGCAGTACTCTGCTCTCCTCCCTCCTGTTCTCCTCCAGTGACTAATGTTGAATGGAAATAAAGGAACCAGTATATAAATACCGGTTCCTCGGAAAGGAAGAACCAGTATTCATATACTGGTTCTTTTAAGAATGAACACTTCTCTGAGATGAAAAAGATTACATTCATTATATGATATGCTTGCAATAAGGACGGCATTATAAGTATTGTACTTTAGCATACATTAACACTTGCATTACAAATTTATAGTTCACTGTTTTACAGGAGAATAAAATTATTTACACAATCAAAAAAATTAACATAATAAAAGGATCATCCCACCGTATCATCTATGAAAAATCAAACAAATAAATCAATATATTGAAAATCTCATTAAGCGTACGGTTAATTTTACGTTCATTAAGGTTAATTAATAAGGTTAATTTTACGTTCATTAAGTTTAATTAATAAGTTTCATATTATAATAAGGTAAAGTTCATTTTACTTCCACTTGATGCTGTGCCCTATGGCATTCAGAAATTCCTCCAATTTGTTGAAAGCCTAATGGACTATTTCAGTAGCACCTAAGTGACGGCACTTGTCATCAGGTGGAAGTAAGATGAACTTTACCTTATCAAAATATGAAACTTTAATTAAGCTTAATGAACCTTACGCATAATGAGATTATTATTATTATTATTATTAGCCATATGGTGCAAGGAAGCTTGAGGCTTATGCTGCACCAGCCAAAAAAAAATTTTCTGAAGTACCCTGAGAGAGAAGTAGAAAGGAATCACCAAGAAAGAGAAGAATAATGATATCCAGCTCAGGACCCTGAGTGTGCCAAGCCCATACTCACCAGATGTCACCCCTGGGGGTTATTGTTGGGCTTTGTTTGATTTTTCATAGATACGTTGTGATGTTACTTTTATTATATTAATTTTTATGACTGTGTAAATAATTTTGTTTTCCTGCAAAACCAGTGAACTATAAATTTATAATGCAAGTGTTAATGTATGCTACAATACAATACATATAATGCCTTCCTTATTGCAGACATATCATATAATGAATGTAACACAGTATTTTTCATCTCAGATAAGTGTTCTTTAAGTGACCATTCTTAAAGAACTATAAATAACAAGAAAAAAAAAATTGTGGTTTAAACATTTCGTATTATTATTTGTCCTAGGGGAGTTCTGTCCGGACCCAGTACCAACATTACATTATGTCAGCAGGTAATACAAGTTTTCACTTTGCATTATAATTATAACATTTTAAATAAAATGGAAGTTATTTAATTAACAGTAAGAGCACTAGTTGCCTAGTAATCCACACTATTTAATTGAAATAAAAAAATATATTTTTTTTCTAAATTTAAATAAATTTTAAAGAAGAAATCGTTTGACCGTTATACATTTCCGGAGAAAAATAACATTTAAAATACATTTTACAACTTTTTTTTTTAATTCTTGTTTTTCTTCTCCTTCCCCTCTGCTCTGTGCGTGTATGTTTGTCCCTTTAATGGCCACGCCTTCTCAATTTGCTTCTGCTGGAACAGAATATCTCTCTCTCTCTCTCCCCTGTTCCACTCATACACGTTTCCTCCAACGTCATTCGCCTTGTAGTTTGCAATAATCGTTTATTTTCCTCGTAGCTATCTACCTCCCACAATTCCTTTCACCTCACACGATCATTTCGTATCGATTAGTGTACTTAACTATTGTGCTCCAACAACTTCCTTCGCAATCCTCTTTGTACAAAGAAGAAAAGACTATGTTGATACAATGAATCACAAAGAAATGATGAGGTACATTTTTTTTAACGAAATACCCTGATAGACACGCTCTGTATAATTTTAAACTAGCAGCTTGATTTTTCTCTTTCTCTCGTAGTGCAGTAATGCCGTAATTTGTTCTCGAAACGTGATGTGATGTCTGGTGTAAACTCGTGTGCGATGCCGTGTGTTTGCCCGCAGAATAATGAAGTTACAAGAACTGTTTTACTCACCGTTAATAGGGGTTTCGCTCTTTTTTATAAGTCCTTTTTGTTATTTTTTTTAATCGGAAGTTCCAATTTTACACAGTCTCAATGCAACAATACATTGAAGTGGTCTTCAATATTTATAAATACATCGCAATCTAAAGAACACGTGCAAATAATTGGGCCTCTTTTCATTAGTAAACTCCCCTTGTTTAAGTATTAAAATTTTTAAACGAACGGCGATTTAATTTAGATTCGTGAGGTACCTGTCTGTCTTCAAAATACCTGCAATCATACTTTCATTAAAAATCGTAAATAAAAGAGGGGAAAAACGTATAAACAGTACACTTGTATCCAAGGTTACCAGGGGTTTCTTGACATCCTAATGGAATACAAACATAAATAGCGTAATTTTAATATATTTATGCACCTTTTTCTTTTTCGAAAAAAGGAATAGCAAGTTGGGAAATTTTGCTGCTACAGTTGATAAACAGGAAATATCGTGCACAAAGAAAACGCGACACCAGAGAACTGTCATATCAGAATTAATATATCAACCAACGGGAACCATGGTGTAAAACACACAATATCCTGACATGCCATACGTCATTGTGAAATGGAGATGTTTACCAACGAAGAAGCAACTGATATAAAATTAATTCCAATGGTTTTATGGGTAACTGGTCATGTGCATGCTGATTTTAATTTTTAACGCCACCTTAAACTTATAATGATCGTAATATTTGTCGTTTAAAATGTGAACAGTGGGAGAAATTTTTTACTGGTTCGGTTTACTGTTATATCAGCCCCTCTCTAACTGTACACACAAACGGGGAAAGCTATGCATTAAAGAAAAATCTTGCTCGACACACGACGTTATAATCAATTTACAGAAGAAACTGGGCAACGTATTTTTGGATTTAACTTTTAATTTAATACTTTTGCCAAAGAGCAAAATCAAAGATGTTAGTTGTGTGTTAATTAATTTTAAGTTGATTTATTGCCATATAAATTTCAAAAGGTTTGTAATTTTTTTTTTTTTTTTTTTTTGTCCTACTACCTTTCATGTACTGTTGATTTGATTTTGTACAATATTACAATGTAAACAAGTGGACTTTACATACTACTTTTCAGTCCGTCCAATGTTATTTTTGTTATGTGCACAGGTAAGCGCTGATTATACAGCTAATTAGACTAGATCGTTTTGTTTGGCACTGAATTTGTTGTGAATATATGAAAGTTGGATTCTCTGTCTTGTATACAACAAACGCGCATGCCTTTTGTACTATTTGTTAATAAAGCTCTCCTTATCTTAGGTGGAAACCCGTGCAACGATGTGTACTCCATGAACCTAAAGCCTTCCCTGCAGCGGTATTGTGTGATCTGCGAGAGGTCGTTTACGAACACGCGCAACTTTAAAACGCACATGATGAAGCACATGCCAGAACGCAAGACCTATCGGTGTACCTTGTGCCCTCAGGTGTTCTTTTGGCAGAGCAACCTCATTCGACACAGACTTACCAAGCACGGACTGCAAGTGAGGCCTAAACATAATACAAAGAGGGTTTACCCTCATTGGACTTAATAAATGCGTCGCTCTTAGAACAGATTGTTTTGTAAAATAAATTTTAAATATATTTGGAGGTTACCTAGTAGATAACAAAATGAATAAAGTGTTGATTGTGTCAGTTGCAATTTATTGTGGTATTCTGTTACTCTACTGATCTGCTAACTTAAGAAGGTAGCAATTTCAAAAATAAGTTTATTGGTTATCACAGTACATAAAAGTCAAAATTTTTATGTACGAACCTCAAACTGAAGCAACCCCAAACCCCGCAACTGATTTTGATCCTTAAAAATAAATGTTATACTACAGAGGTGTTGCTTGTGGGATGGATACGTACGAGGTGGAACTGAAAACGAGGGACCCCAATTAATAAAGTAATTACGGTCCTTACAGACTTAAATGCGGACCTGTCTTTCCTCAAAGTGCATTTCAACAGACATGACTGCAGACACATGATGAAACTAATTCTACGTTGAGTCTAACGTTGTCCTTCGAAGACAAAATTGCACTTGTTAATCTGTCCTGCCTTTCCTGTGAACATTGTAGATGGGGGGGGGAGGGGGAAGACACTCGTTAAAACTAGATTTGCAAAGAAATGCTCGTTAATATGATACATTGGTTATCTAATAATTAAGAAATACGGTAAACATTTAATATTGGATTTTTAATTTGCATTCTTTTAGTGCACTTCAGATCGTGCTATAAAGACAGCACTTTTCTTCCAGTATTGCGAAACTGTTATAATGACCCGTTGCATACGAAAGGAGCATATCCGGGAACACAATTGAACAGTGCTCACTATGAGAGTCTTGCAACCTAGAAAGAATTAAAAGAAAAAAACACAATACATACCTGTTAACAAAACATTGTCACAGTCATCTGAGGTGGCACCGTCATAATTTTTTTGGAGGGGAGGGCACTAAGATGGCGCATAGATAAGATTAGTCTATTTTAAAAGCGTTTTAAATCTCTAATGAGTCTTATTAGCGAAGGTGGAACCCTTCTCGTTGGCAACCCCAGTATATAGGGCAAATGGAATTCCCCTTTCTCGATGCTAATTAAAATCCAAATCTAACTCCCTAGTGAAATAGGGAGCAGTAAGTGAAGAAGTAAAAATGCCCTTGAAAAAGATAATTTGAATAATTACACACAAGTTTAAAAGTACAGTACTGTACTATAAAATATTACAGTACTAAAAGGGAAGCTGCAAACTTGTGAATGAACTGATGGGGCTGTTTTATTGCGAATGAACCATACCATTCCAATTCCGGTATATTCACATTACAGTAAACTCCCGAATGTACAGCTAAAAAAGAAATAAATAAAATAACTGATGAATTTTATCAGTCAAATAATCAATGCCTCTTCCAAACAAAAAAAATCACTGTTGGATGTCAATTGGATAAATTAAATGGATCTCAATAAAATGCTAACTCTATTAGCTTTCCAGATATCTTATTTTCAGGTATCCATCTAATTTTGTTCATATTTTTCTTTTTATTATTTATTTATTTTGTTATTTTATTTAATTGTTTATTTATATTATTCATTACTTTTATGTTATTTTTATTTTTGCTACTTTACAAATGTTAACACAGTGGCTTACGTGAAGCAGGATCAAGATTCGCCACCAAGTCGATACTTGTGCATACTTTTAGAGAAATTGAGCATACTTAAATCAGCGTGTTTCGTTTATTTCCAGGACTTCTACATTTAGTTATCCCGTCTATTTACAGCCTTCATCAGATTCGGAGGAAAAGATGTCAGTTGGGGAAACAACCCATTACGGATGAATGGAAGTGTAACGCCGGCAGAAGGATCGCTTCCTTCTTACCGAAGACTGCAGGAAGTGCATTGATGTTTGTATTAGCAATGTGTTGTTTGTTGTAATTGCGTGATACTTCGTTTATTGTGTACTATGTACATCTTAGCTCTGTCCCTAAAAAACTAAAAATAGAGGGAATAACTTTTCCTTCTTGATTATTAATGCAAGTAAAAATTGCTCTTTTTTTTTTTTTTTTTTTTTGTTTGAAGTTTGAGAAGCAATAAACTGTGTATCCATCTCCATGTTTTGTTTTTATTTATTTATTTTAGTTTATTTATTTTTAGTATTATTTTATTATTGTTGTTATTATTGTTTTTTTTTTTTTTAGTAATTACCCTGGGTGGAGATCTGGAAGTGATAGAATTGCTCCGCAGCTCGGCAAAGAGAGGAAGGAAGCCTGGAAGTCGTTTATGCACAGTTTGTAAGAGAGTATTTAGCAGTGCCTCTGAGCTTCAAATGCACACCACTACGGATCACGAACAAGTAGCTATGAATACCCACGAAGGGGCTTGTAAGCTGCAGTTTCATATATTTTCTTATTTCTAATATGATTTTAATTTTCACTTTTAACGTATTAATGTATGAAAAAAAAAAAAACGAAAAAAAAAATAGGTATAATATATTTTAAATTGAAACTTTTTTTTTTCCTTTGAACTTAAAGTTGGGGTACGAACATATAGAAAGCAGGTTGCTTCTTTTCCGGAACCAGCACCTGTACGCAGCTTAAATAACTCATGTAAGTCAATAGGTGTGAACACATTTTGGAACTGGTCGTGGATGGTTTTGTTAATCAGTTTACCGGAATGAATTTTAATTTAAGCTTCATGGTTATCGGCCTCATTCACTGAGTTTAAATATCGACATTGAAGCTTTAATTTCAAACAAATATGAGACCAAATAGAGGAACTACATTCAAACTGGTATTATATTTTCTCCGGATTTGGTTAATCGATGTTCAGCCATTTTTAAAACATAATTAAAAGTTTCATTTTAATTTGTAAAAAAATGATAGTATATATATATCTACAGTACTGTTTGCCAACCGTCTTACTTTTCAACATTTTTTTTTTTTTTTTTTTTTTCTTTCTTATGAGACTACATCCTCCTTGAAGTCTAGGTAGGGCTCCTACTTATCAGTTAATAATATAATATATATTTTATTTATTTATATTAATGAATTTAAAATGGAGAGATGAGAGCAACAAATGCAAAATACAAATTATTAAAAATTAACTGATTATAATTTTTCAATAATAATTTGACGTGAATTCACTTTTAAAATCGAATTAAAAAAATAAAATTCTGGAGGTCGCAAAACAAAATAAAAAAATACAAATTCATTGATTAATATTGAAGTCTAAAATTAGTTATATAAACAGGAATTTTTTAAAAATTAATATTTATAATTATTGTAATATGATATCTAATTTTTGTGACTGCAAACTGAAAATAAATATTACCAGATTGCAAAAAAAGACATTTTTTGATTAATACAAATCTATCTACTTGTATTTTGTGATGCTTAGCGTTTGCAATATTAAAAATAAGAATGACTTATTGTTTAACAAAAAACAAAACTGAACTATATAACGATTTTTAAAAGTTAACGGCTTCCAGTAACCCGAGTTCCTGTAACCAACAACAGGTGCTTCACAACCAGGTACACATTCTGTGTTCATAGTCAATAAAATGGTTAACTCAGGTTCTTAAGGAATACAATAGGTGCTGGCCAACCTGCTTTTTATGTATCCTTAGACAATATTGTCCAATTTTAATAGGCTTGAAAAGACAAGACTTCGCGTGGACTTAATTCTCTCATAATGTAGCCAACTTATCCGGGGGTCATACTGTTTGCAAATAAACTTTTCAATAAACAGCAGTCCTATTTAATGAAATACTTGATAAAAATTAATTTTCAGCATACACTTTGGATGTTCGCGTGGTAGATAAATTTACAGGGAACACGAACATTACACTACTTTTATTTACTTTATTTATTCATGTATCATTTATGCGAAAATAATACCCCACCTTTTTTTTTTTTTTTTTTTTTTTGAAAGGTAGAACTGGTTCCAGTTTGAAAGCAGTAAGATCTATCAGTCTACACGTACTCTTATTTCTCGAAGAAAAATGCGGTAGACAGTATTTTTTAAGATGCAACAAAAGTGATGGAATAACTTTCTTTAGTCCCCCTCCGCCTCAGAGCAACATCCAAGTAATCGACTGCATATGGCTCAGCAGCCCTGTGTAACGCTTGCGGAACCTCGTCCCTGTCCACTCTCCGACTCACCTCAGATTGGATAAAAAACAAAATAGGCCATGGCATTCAGAAAACAGTCTCCGCACCATGCCACTTTCACCAACAACTTGCAGTTTCGACACCTTGGACCCACTGATTCATGTTGCTGTCGTCAGCATGGACCAAGTAACTCTTTTCCACTCCTCAAATGTCCAGTGTTGGTTTTCCTGTGCCCACTGTATCCGTGACTGCGTGTTTTCATCTCACAAGAGTGGAACCCGATGAGGTTCGTCTACTATTATACCCCTTTTCACGCCACTGTTGTATTGCGATGTCATCTGACCGATTACGGCTGTCAGGGTGCACTGTTCTTTTCATCATCTGTTAGTCTTTAACATAAATAAACTACCACAGGACTGCCACTGGCTGAATGTTTTGTGGTTGTCTAACCATTTTTGATACACTAGATCAGTGGTTTTTCAACCTTTTTTTAATAACGGTACCCCTACTCAATTTTCTGCCTGTTAGATCCGATTCTCTCCCTCTGTGTGTGTGTATATATATGTACACTTGTATATATATAATATTAAAATATACATATGTTATATGATAGTTATTACAATAATATAGTTAGAAAAATTACATTTCATAATACAAATTATATATATACAGTACATAATTTTATTCTTTATATAGAGGTACTAAGTAAACATATAAATTTAAAAAAAAATAATAAGTTTAAGTAACTTAAACCCAAATTACGTGGCACCCCTGGAATGTTGTTGCGGCACCCCAGTTGAAAACCACTGCACTAATTCTGTTGCGCGTGAACATCTCAACGGGCCGGCAGTGCCCTTGGCATGTACACTGGCACGTCTCGTGACAGTTATATCCTGCTCAAAGTCAGCCCTTGCGGGGTATTTTAACGGACTTTTTTCACAACAGCGCAGTTAGCCGGTCCCAGGCGAGGGTTGCGCGGTTTTTCGTCCAGCAAACGGATGGATAAATACATACAGTTACACCTAATAGTCCATTTTATCGCTGAATTACACACACACACACACACCTTCAGTATTTGGCGACGAGGCGTGCTTAATAAACTGGCCAAGAATTTGAATGTTTTGGTGTATATTATTCACCGAAACTGAATTACAAATTCTTTTACATTACATTTTGTAAGTAAAAGTTTTTTTTTTTTTTTTTTTCCACCTAAAATTAACACAAAGTACATCCAATGTCCAAGACCTAAGTACTATTTTGCAAACTCTAGTTCATCAGATGTTGGTTGTGAATGAATCGCACTTTGTTTTTGCTGTCTAAATTTTATCACGCATATTGGTAAATCCCGACTTGATACCATGTGAAAACACTTGTCTTTTCAATGCAAACTGAGGTTTGCATGCCAAGAATAGTTAAAATGATGTTATTGCTTAACTGTTCATTAAGTTCAGTTATTCACTGAGCCTACATATAACAAATTTGTTAAATTAAAAATTGTGTGTGTATAACTTTCTGTTTTAGAACGTCTGGCAGCAGCCAGTGGAATGTATAAGACCTTTCTTATTTCAGTTTCCAAATAGTCAGAAAGAAAAATTTAAGTTAAGAGTGTGATATATATATATTTTTTTTTTTTTGAAAGGCCTCTCTGGTGTCTTTCGAGTAAACTGCAGTCCCGTACCTGTGTTTGTGATATGAGTTCGTGAGGTTAACGATCGCTTAGCGTGTCAGCCTTTCATCTCGTTCTGGTTGAATGGCACCGTGTTTTAGACACAGTAAAGTGACCTTGAGACATCAGCTGTTTGCAGTGACGACCAGTTCGCCTTGCTCTGTAAAGGGCTTATATAATCTTTTATAATAGAGAGTGTAACTGTGGAACTAGCACTTAACTGCGGTTTTCCAACGTACCATCAATTTATTCATTTATTTATTTTTATCATAGAGTAAATTTTAGTTTATTATTATTTTTTTTTTATCCCCCGTACTATTTCGCAAAAAGTGTATGTTTGGAACCTCTGTATTAGATGATTTACTGTTAATAAAACCGGTGCCAATACTTTACATTTTCGATTATTTAAGCTTTGAAATTCTTTAGCCGCTTTACCATCTATAACAGTTTATTTTTAGTAATAACGAATAATATGAATCTTCTCATATTGTGAAGTATTTTGCTACTTCAGATGAGGTCAAGAAATACTAAACATTTCAGGTTTTGAAAATCTTAAATAATGTGCGAATTATTTTTACCTAACCCCTTCTCTCCGAAACAAGCATAAAAAAAAAAGCACCAATTGTGCCAGATATACATCCTAAGAGGGGATTTATTTTCTGTTATCTTCTATAAATTCATTCTTCAAGGAATGAAGTTAGTACCGTTCGTGCGACGCCATCCCTACTTTCAATGCAGAGCATCCATTTTACCTCAGATATGTGCTCTGTTGCGAGATGAAAGGGTGGAGGGTTGAAGTTTAGTCTCGTGCCTCGTCGCGTCACCCTCCGAATATATCTGCACACAAAGGGAAGTACGGCTTATCGATTTTTGTACCAGAGGGATGATATGATTCATCTCCCTTCTTCCCTACCCAACCGCGCACACCGGCAGCTGTTGTACATTTAGTGTTTTAATACGTATTTCACCAGACCCACACCGCCATGTTTAGTTTTAAGTGCTAATCAGCGGACTATCGTCAGTTACTCTGTGCATATTCTCAACCGTTCCACAGAATTCAACTTTTAGCTGGTGGTAATGGCAATTCATTTTCCTGGAGAGATGACCGATAAGAAACGTCTGGGTGGACACTTCATCCTTTCACATCTTAAAAGAAAAGCGCGCGTTCTGCAAGGTCCCCTATTGAGTATCTCTTTTTCTTTCTAGCCCTTCCGAGCATCCAGCAAGTGACCAGCGGATCCGGCGAGCTTGTTCTCACCTTTCCTCGAGAATGTTCGGTGTGTAAAGCCAAGCAGAATACCATCAGTGATTTGCAGAATCACCTGACGGTGAACACCGGCTGCCGTACTCGCCAGTTCGACTGCTATCTATGTCCCAAGTCTTTCATCTGGCCCGTCACTATGATCAAGCACTTCAAGGAGCAACATGCAAGCCCCGAGGGTACTCCTCCCCGCATCATTCCACGAGCTTGGTTCTTCTGTGACGTCTGCGACAAAGCACTGTTGAGCAAGCACGCCCTGATGCTGCACAAGCAGAAATTCCACCCCCACCTTGCCCAGAGCGATTATTCCACTGAAGGTAATTTCACTATACCTTTTGCTAATTTACACTCTTAAGAAATTAAGCGTGTCGTAAGTCATTGCTTTTTACTACATTGTAATTTCTGTATAGTGCATTTTTAACAGTTAAGCACATATTTTTGTCTACTTTTAATTCTACAATTTTTTTATTAGTTATATTTTTAAATCTGTATAATCTGTTTTAAACTTTAATATCCGTTCTTGTAAACTAGAAGCATGAAACTTTGCCTGTAAAAGTTAAAACGTAACTGTAGCTAAATTTAGCCGTACGAGCTTGTTCTTTTACAAAGACTGCCATTTATATTATTAGATTATTTAACGCAATGTTTCAGCAAACCCTAGTAAATCAATTTTGTTCGGTAAACCACATGGTACTTTGTCCCCCCCTCCCTCCAATTTTTTTTTTACGAAGTGATATATTTTGTAGAAATGTTTAATTTGGATAAATACAAAAAGAGGGCAGTTTAGCTTTCCCCTCTGCCTATTGTTTATAAATAGTTAAAAGATTGGTCCTTAAAGAACCAATCTTTTATTTATAAGCTCCGGGTTTTTTGAATTGAGTTTTTTTTTTTTAATTAATATTGTTAAAATGAATGAGAATTCTTCAATGTGGGCAAAAATATTTACTTCACTAACAGACATTTCTTGTCTCTCACAGATGGTTCTCCTGGCATGTACCGAAGAAGAGGCAGAAAACCAGGAACCCGCGTCTGTAGACTATGCAAGAAAACCTTCTCGGACAGCAGGGAGTTCCTGTGGCACGAACGCCGTGCCCATTTCACATCTATGGGCCAGGAGGATGAAGAGCACGGAGAAGGTGTCACCTTAAGCCCTGAAGTGATGGAGAGCGACAACAGTACTCTTCCTGTGCCCTCGCCTTACCCTGTATCATCGCCTTACGCCAGCGGGGCTGAAGAGGAACATCACAGCGACAAGTCGCCTGAAGAAAAATCGAGCGCTAGCAACTAGCTTAACAGTATCATATCTGTTTGTGCGTCGACGAGGTAGCTATAACAATAATCACGCAAGTTATCATAGTGTTTGTGTCAATGGGATTCTGTAGTTCCTGTAGCGTTCTCTTCTTTTGCTGCTGTGAAGAGCAGTACTGTAATTGGTGTTGATCCTGTACCTGCACAAATGGCTTGTCACAAGGACACAATGCGGTATTACCAGCCACCTTGTGACCCTTCGCTGATTGTGATAAAAAAAATGAATAAATAAAAAAAGGCTGTGTTGTGATAAATTTTGCTTTCTCCATCTGTAACCCCTAGTGTTAGCCAACGCATTTCATGTATTTTTTTCCAGATGTAATAAAACCATATACATGCAAAAAACTAACCTTTCTTGTCATTTTTCCCCCTCACAGATCTTCTGGACATAAGAAAGAGAGGGAGGCCACCTCTCCGAGGTTTCAAATTGCGACCCCAGGACTTACACTGTCCTTCGTGCAACAAGACCTTTTCCAACAAGAGCAACTTTGACGGCCACTTGATGATGCACACGGCCCACCGGAAGAAGTATCGCTGCGACATTTGCAACAAGCCTTTTCTGTGGCGAAACAACGTATACGCACATAAGCGTAAGATCCACCAGGTCCCCTCGAGTCGAAGTCCCCGCCCCGTCGTAGCAATGCAGACCTCCTCGACCACCTTGAATCCCCTGCCAAGTATATCCAGGGCCCTCTGTCCCCCTTCTCCGTATTTATCTGTAGCAACTGGTTCGGGACTGCAAACCACACCATCCCCATCGGTCCTTTTATTACAGGCTGCTACTGCCGAGTGGAATACTCGCAAAGAAGCCGAGAGAGAAGCTCGAGCAGCAGCTACAGCTAATGAATACAATTAAATATTTCCGCCCCCTCTCCCTTGACCTTATCCTTCTCATCCCGGTATTTCTTTTTACAAATTATTGGTTGCCAAATTGAAAGTTAGTTTTCGCGTCGTGTTTTAATGTTCCGTTATTGTGTAAAGTGCTTGTTTTTAAGGGCCTCTATAAATATGTACATAAACACATTTGTATATTATGTACAACTGATACACATTTCACACCAAAGAGGCCATCCAGTTATTTCCGACAGCCTTCACATCAGAACGGGTTTCTCTAAGGTGTTATGACTTCCGTAGTCCAGACTTTTGTTTTTTCTTGTAATTGTCTTCCGAACTCTGGGAAGTTCAAACTTAAGACTACCAAATCCCTTCAAAGGATGTTTAAATTCCCTCAGATTTTGGTAAGTACTAGCAAATGGAGTGAGTGTCGTAGATGTTAGAATGCTTAGTTGAAATTAGTATGTGTGTGTGTTTCTTCGTGAGTGTGTATAACAAGAAAATGAACATCGTTGATGTTTGGAGTCCCAAGGATGAACTGATGAAAGGGGCCAACTCAAGAGTAATCTTGAAGTTAGACCACCGTATTCGTTCACAGTTCTTGCCATCACAGGGAAAACATAAATAAGAGAAAGCAATTCTCTTTAAGGTCAACAAACTGTTTATATATATCAGGTATTGTTATAGTTCTTGATTAAATTTATTGTGAAGTTCTGACCCTTGTTACAGATACTATTTTCAAATACTGGTATATTTTACACAAGAATCATTCTCTTCAACCATAGAAAAAGTTTTTGTTGTTTTTCGCCTCTCGATTGTGTGTACATTCGTTTCATGCAAAGTATGCACAGCTTCCATTCTTTTAAGCTTATGTTTAATCATGGTACATCGTATATTATCAACTACTGCCTCTGTACTCGCTATCTGATCAACAAAATAGTGGAGTATGCTGCCAACAGCACTTAACATAGATAATCACAATAGCATCAGTTGCACGACTCTTTGAGTTAGGCAGATTACTGTAACTGAATACGTTACGCTGTGTCACAGGTTCAGATGCCCACTGTTCTATGCTAAAAACATCCCTCCCATAAATTGTACTATGCACAGTTCAAAATAAACAGATAAAAAATAAATAACTAAATAAAATGCAAGTTTTTCCAATGCTTCCAGACAGCCATATTTATTCTTAGGAGTAATGTAAAAACCAGCAATCCGTCTATTTTGTAAACATATTTCTCAGAGAAAAAGGCGGTATTTAGTGAGAAGAATCTAAGAGTTACGACCGGGTATAGTATGCCGTAACTTCTTAGTATTTTGGTGACTGGAAAAAAATCAATCAGGAGTTGACAATTCAACTCTAGAAGTCCATAAAGATAATTTGCTCTTACTGTGTATCGCCATTTTCCAATACCTCAAATAGGAATGCCGGTGAGAGCTATTTTCCCGCCCTTCTCTGTCTTGCTAGATGTATTGCAGCAGTATTTCCATATTGTACTGGAGTATATTCTGAAAGAGAGAGAGAGTCAGAGAGAGAGAGAGAAAAAAATACCATTTTTTAGAACAAATAGAGCCGATTTAAAAAAAAAAAAGTAGCGTGTTATTTTTATAGGGGAGTTAATTATCTATCGTGCATCAAGGGGAAAGGTAGTTGCTGTGTAGAAAGCAAATAGTAGGCAAGTTTTAACAGTATTTTGTATGATAGACAACCAGCGCTTCAGTGGCAGCTAGGTTTAATTGCCAAGAGAACCCTTCCATAGTTGAACACGCTATAGCAAGAAAGAAGCCTGTTAGGCCTTAACCAAGGTCATCATTGTTGTCATGCGCAGCTGTCTGTGTACGGTTCATGGTATTTATGTAGGGTGCGTATATACAATATATGTGGACAAATATACTTAGTTTTTATGTACGTAGAAAGCCATACAAGTCTGTAGTTTAGAACAGATATAACATTGATATACGACGTTGTTTGTGACTGTAGATAATGATCATTTGTACGCGTTCAGTTCGGTGTGTCGAAATGAATCATGTATTGTTATTTACTAGTGCTAATAAAGGAGAAAAAAAAAGCTTGACGCCTTTTCTGTCTCTCATGTATTCTCTTCGTAACACAATTGGTGCCTACATCGACTCTTTGTTGTGTTATATAAAGACAAAGTTCACTGACTGGAGAACCTTTAGCTTATTTTTATCGAAAATAGCACGATTTTTTCTTGGATTTTAAATGACAGTTTATTTATTTAAAGGGTAGGCCATAATGGAAATTGGAAAATGTGTGTTTATAGCAGGAACTGTTTTTGAAGAGCAGACGTTATACAGGATTTTCTTTTTTCCTTTTCATCCCACAAACCTACCCTAATACATACGCAATTTACAAACAGGATGACTTTCTAATGCCTGGTGGCCTGAATTACCTTGACATAAATGCACAAAACAGTTTTTTTTAAGACCTTTAAAAAAATTGAATATTCGATGGCAAACAACAGCAAACGGTGCAGGTAATTTAAAAAATAAAAAACCTGAAAACTTGGAAAAAAATAAAGGATATGTAGATGCTTCTTCCGAGAAGGGTTATCTGTGCCAATCTCAAAATCATTCATAACAACTTTGAGGCTTCAAAAGGTATGAATAGATCACAGTCTCAGTAAATATATTAAATTCAAAACAACACAGAAATGTTTTTCTTCGGTGTGTGTGTGTGTGTGTGTGGGCGGCAACGAAAGTGGATTTAGAAGTAGTTCATACAACGAAGGAATGTCAATTGTAGGGCATTTGTTGTTTGAATCTACAGATGCAACTGTTCATCAAAAATCTTCCAATTTCTCTACGAACCCATACTAAATATATCTCATACACCATGGTTTTGATTTCTTGGAAGTGGAAGAAAGTGACCTGGATAGAACGTTTGTGGCCAATTATATGATCATAATTAAAACTAATCTAAACGTAAGATGGTTTAAAGTGAGAAAAACTGTTGTCAGTTTTTTTTTTTATTTATTTTTTTAATTTTTATTAAAAGTCGAATGCAACTCAGTGGGGAAGATAACGCATTACACTTTTTTCTGATTATATGTGGAGGGAGAGAAAGAGAAAAAGTAGAATAATTAAACTGCACACATTCAGAATAAAATGAAAATAACACTATACAATGGTATGTAAATGTTATTTGGATAGTGATATTTGCATTTTCAAATATGTCTCGACTGCAATAGCGAAACTGCTCTACGACCAATTCTACTGGTGGACTCGCTCGTAGGATAGTTTCGCCATTGCAGTCGAGACGTATCAGTGGAGAGGGAGCTTTTGGGATAGTGAGGTGTTAAAGATCAGGAGAACCCCAGTTCGAATACCTTCTAGAGGACCAACAAATCGGAAATTACGCTCTGATCGACTGATTTTAAATAAATTTAAAACACAATAAGTACAGACTGCTTCAGATAGAATCAAAGGTTTAACAATGCGAAATTCCTTATGCCTTTGGGCCAGTTATGAATCTTCTGGTTGACTTTAATCATTAATTTTTATGTCAGTTAGGCTGTAAAGCTGCACATCGATACCTAACTCTTGATCAACTAACTGCCTCTCAACAACTACACTAACCAACTTAACCAAATGATCCGTGCTATTTTGGTATTAGTCACTGATCTCTCTCTCCCCCCCAAAGCATTATCTGAATGCCGAAGTAATCAAGATAAATAGAATTGCCGTCACAAATACTATACGGTATTTTAACAATTCACACAATTCGTTAAATACGAATTCAGACCTGTTCAGGGTCAGTCCGCTGCTTGAGTGAAATAGAAATCGATAATAAGGGGCTCCATCAACGGCCTTTTATCGATTCGGCTTTATGCACACCAATAAGGAGTGATCTTCTGAAAATATGCTTTCTTTATGTTAACAAGATAGAATAAAAAAATTATGACTTAGTACATCTCTATTTTTCACGCAAGCATTAAAAAAAGAAAGAAAAAATTTTTCACTGACCGACCCTATATTCACTAAAGCAAAATTCGAGCCCATGTCCACATATTCTACTGTAGCCAATCTAGGACTTTACTAAAATGAATTTGGTCAATTCTGAACGCACAGAGAAAATTTGGTTGTGTCATTAATTACTTTGGGTTGTCATTGTCGCTCTAAGGCAGTGGTTCTCAAAGCATGGTCCGCGGGCTAGTTAAAAATACAACGATAAGCAGCTGCGATAGTACTCGGGGGGGGGGGGGGGGGAAATACATTCAATTCTGAACACACAGAGAAAATTTGGTTGTGTCATTAATTACTTTGGGTTGCCATTGTCGCTCTAAGGCAGTGGTTCTCAAAGAGTGGTCCGCGGGCTGGTTAAAAATACAACGATAGGCAGCTGCGATAGTACTGGGGGGGGGGGGGAATACATGGGGCATTTTTCCCGCAAAATGGTCCGCGGACCGAAAAAGTTTGAGAAACACTGCTGTGGACAAGAAATTATTTAGATATTTGTTAAGTGGGATTCACTAACTGAACAGTTCGTGAATTCGCACTAACCAGGCCTAGATAGACAAAACACACACGCAGCATTTGTGACTAGTAATGTAAAACTAGGTGCTCTGACGAGGGTTGATATAACCCGAAACCCAGGATTTAGTTGCTAAATATTTCAAAATGATGTGTATGTTCTTCACATTGAAACTATGGAGTGTAATCTAAATTTAAATAAATAAATACATAAATCTGGGTCAGTACCTGTCTTCCACCACTGGTCACAAACAAAATAATGTTAAGGTATATGTGGAAGGGGAATTCTCTGTTATCACCACCTATACTGTATATTGGGAGGCGAGCAGGCGTGGGATCAGCATGTGATGATGCTGTTCCTCACCAATAAACTCTATAGACGTAATTGGAATCTTAGTATGGGATCGAAACTTTTTTTACACCGAACATTAAGTATCTAAATAGGTATTAATACATATTTAAAAAGGATTTTATTTGTCATAATATTAGTTTCTTACATTTTCTGAACTATTTTAAACCAAAGGCCCGCTCAGCTTCAAAGCGATAGCAACGCTACTAGTTTCTATATAGTTAGACTTTTGTGTTGTGAAGTACCAACCCTGAAAGATTTTAGGATGGAAGTGGGATTTTAAACATTGCCGCAAACTGTAGGTGAGTATTTATCCAGGACTTCAGAGATGTTCTGCTACCGAGATTATTCCAGTAAACCAATGGTTCTAGAACCGCGAAGTGTACTCTCTGGGATGGAAGCGGATTCGAAAGATGGGGGGGGGGGAAGGAATTGTGCGATTTTAATAAATTTTATCTGTTTGTCAAACTGTGTGTCAGAAGGACGTGAAATGATATATTCCTTTTGGGAGGACATGAGTCAGGTGTACACCCGAGGATGTGGCTGCCAGGTTTCAGTCATCTCTCCCCTTCCCCTCCTAAAAATGAAAAAGAGAGACTCGAATAAAACGAAATCATAAAACTGAATAATTTTTTTAAATCAAAGCAGTGGCTTTGATCATCAGTTATCCCCCCCCCCCACACACACACACCAAAAATAGAAAATCCTGGCTACATGCTCGATGTGAATAAAAGCTTGGGAACCACTGCGTAATCAATGTATCTAAATGGCTAAATCTCAAAAACTATGCCACTCCTCTGAAACCTGATAGAATTCGTAACAAGGAATGCACTCGCCCATCCCATCCGTAACCCTGATGAAAATCCTAAGAAACAGTAAGTTTGCTTATTGGAGGCTTGAAGTGGTGAAACTTACGTTTAGTCTCTAGAGCAAAGTTTCCGGCATCCCCCCCCCCTCCATACTTCTCCTTCAACCCATGCACAGTACTAAGTACTACAGGTTTTGATACCTTTCGTGTTTGGGGGGCGCCTCCGTAGCTAGATGGGAAGGAGCAGCAGCAGCAGCAGCAATGCGTAGCACACGCTTCTTGATTAGACCGGGGTTCGAGCCCGTGACCTTTCTTGCATCACATGCCACTACTGCTACTACTACTACCACCAAATACGGAGGAGGCGGAAAGGTCAGGGAATGACCACCGCATTTCCCGGAGCAATATGGCCTTAGTTGCTAATGCTCCTAAAAAAAAACCAAATAAATAAATAAATCGTGTTTGGGGGTTTCATAAAAATAAAACAAAAAATTGGCTAACCAGAGCCGCCTCGAATGTACTGGCTGACGGGGCGGTTGCGTAGAGAACCATGATCCAAAGGGCACCAAGCGTTCAAGAAAAAACAATTTTTTATTTTCCTACTTTTTGTATATTTAGATCTTTACATTTTTTTTAAAAATAAACATAAAAATTATTTTATTAATTTTTGTCCTATATCCCATTCCTCTACTACTAGCATTATTGCTGTTGCATCAATCCACTACGTAAAACCTTATTTCTATTTGCTGATTGCAATAAAGATATTCCTATACCAATGACAAACAGCAATGGTACGGGGTAGAAAGTAGACCTCGTCTGGAGGCGCCGTTGTACGTGGAGTCGGCGCCGTGGTTAACTATAAAAATAGGAAAGTCATTACACGG
The DNA here is from genome assembly GCF_048544385.1 of Mastigoproctus giganteus. Taxonomy (NCBI): domain Eukaryota; kingdom Metazoa; phylum Arthropoda; class Arachnida; order Uropygi; family Thelyphonidae; genus Mastigoproctus; species Mastigoproctus giganteus. Next base: position 23,922,057 of record NC_143587.1, read on the forward strand.
AGTACATTAGCCTCCAGTCGCATCTTACAGAATCCAAGTCTTCGATTTTTAAAGATCATAAACATCAAGTAGCCGATGTTATTTGCCCTCTCTTTCTTTCACGATTGCTTACTTTTCTCTCTTACCTGCAAGCCTTTAAAAATAAATAAATGATCAAATTTAGCTTTCGGTTGTTTTTCCGATCATCTCTGGTGGTTTTTTATGTGGATAAATGTGAAAAGCATAACGTGGAATGAAAAACTCTCGACGTCTTCATGCTTTAATTAGACTGATATTTGGTGTGTGTGTGGGGGGGGGGACTGCCGTTCTGGGAATTGGTAATTTTTAAAGGAGTACTCCAGAACGCATGTTTATAATAGAATTTGTTGATCAAATGGATGTACGTTATGCTGCAGAGTAGTGCCCATTGAATTGATCCCTTTTTTTAAGTATCTACAATTTTCGAATCATTACTACCGCCCGTATACACAGGGGCGTTCCTAGGGTATGTGGCACCCGGGTGCCAAAAGAAATTTGGCGCCCCCTTTAAAATTTTCTTCATATGTGTATGCAAGTTTCGGGTGCCCCATGAACGGTGGCTCCCGGGTGCAGTGCACCCCTTTCACCCTCGGGACGGCCCGCCCTTGCGTATCTGCGCCTGCCGACGAACGCACATCATCATCATCATCACTCTGTCTTTTGCACTCATCATTACTGATGCTGTGACCAGTTCTTTTTATCTTTTATTTCATAGGGCGATACTCAAGAGTGTTCGTTTCTCCCCCCTTCCGACGACCTGTACTCCATTCTGCTAAAGGCAAGGACATGTGCCAACTGTGCCACAAGACTTTCGCTTCCCGGGCGTCGCTGCGAGTGCACCTATACTACCAACACAGCTCGAGAACGTTCTCCTGTCCCATTTGCGGCCGAGCGTTCAAACGGAAAGATGTGCTCATGCGTCATGTGACTTCGCGCCATAGAGACACGTGATGGATCGTTTCACTCCGAACTGATGTACTTCTGTTGTTAGTCTTTGATTATTAAACCTGGTAAATACTAAACTTTGATGCATCGTCTTATCTTCCACACATCCTTGCATTTCCTCTTACAACTAACTAGTTTCTCTTATCATCACATTTATCCTTTTCATTTTACCAGCTCCCTGTGTGTAAAGTAATTTACTTTTCTGCCGCCATGAATGGAACCAATCTGATGGCTTAACGTACCTTGTTAAGTTTTATCTCACGTGACCAAGTGCTATCAAAGAGAGAGGAGATTTTGAAAACGCCCATTCCGGTTCGGCTGCGCATGCGTGGAAGCACACTGCGGTCTAAATTCTGCAGTTAGATGAATTACTTACCGGCGTACCCAAATAATAAAAGACTATTTCCCGGCCTTTTTAAAAATGTATGCAATTTTTTATAAGAAGGGGGGAAATGGAAATAAATATATAACCTTTAAGTCAATACAGAAGGAATGCTCCTAAACATTTTTTTTTTTTTTTAAATTGTTATAATAAAGATGACCTACAGGTACCAATACATGGCCCTGATGACAAGCAGACTGAATAAAGGCTATGAGATATACTATATTCGGAAAGTAAGACTTGGAATTATTTCTCTATAAAATAAAGAAATCAAGTTAAAATGAAATTTCTTTTTATCTTCTTCGGAAAATGAATTATATCTTAAAGGAGATGGAAAATACAAACTAGCAAGATTCAAAATGACACAGAATACATTACATATAAAATTATACCTTAGCATTATATCTATGGATCATTTCTATAATAATGTCCATATCCTATTTTAAATCCTATTAAAGCAAATTATATACCGATATTGTTAGTACTATGTGCCCGAGTAAATTATCAGTAAAAACGAACTCCTTAGGGGTCTTCTAGATCCCAATGAATTCTGGAATCATTATAGAGAAATCGAAATTTCTTCATTGCTCTATAGTGGGATTTTCCAAAGTGTGGAGACATCCCCCTGGGGGGGGGGCTCACTTGGTCTTTTGGGAGGGATGTGTGGTGAGGCACTTTTTTTAAAATTAAATATGGAATTACTTTATGTCATCTAATCATCTTGTCAGGCGAGGTTATTCAATGTAATTTACTGATATTAGATTCCGTTTCAAGGGGAAAAAAAAAAACAAGTGTTGTTTCGAATGTTCGGTGAAGAAAAGTAACCAAACCTATTGTGTGACCTTATAAATTACACACTTTGTAAATCTTAAAAGAAAAACAGGTTAAGAATCGTCGCCTGCCCTAAATAAACAAAGTCGGGTGCAGTTCACTGATTAGAATCTTCCTTTTCCCATACTTACAATTATGGAGTACTATCATAAACGAACACGTTTTAATGTACATTACTAAATACTACATGCCGCAACGAGCCTTCCACTCAATGAACATTATTAGCATGATCATGCTGCTATGATCCATCAGTGAACAAACATTACAAATATGATAGGCGTGTCGTCATGAGCCACTGCGATAGCACAGAATAAGCGCCGAGTATGTAACTTATATACTAAACAAACTAAAGTTCAGGTGATATAATACTGAGTGGCCAGTTTATTAGGTGCACCGATCGAATAGTCAATCGCACATTCTTATCTCTCAGAACAGTCTCAATTCGTTAGGCCATGAACACCATTAGATGCCCAAACTGTTCTACAGGGATATCTGCCCATTGGGATGTTCGCAGTTACCTAAACTGGACAGCAAGAATTCTGCTGACCAGGCGACCACAGATGCACAGTTGAGTTGAGATGAAGTGGCTGAGTAAGATAACTGCACCAACAAACAAATGGTCCAATTGACCATTTGTTTGTTTGTGCAGTTACCTTTGTGCTCCTGGAACCATTCTAGAACGATCAATGTCGCGTAAATTATCCTGCTGGAAACAATCGTTACCAGATGGATAAACTCAGTGGCGTAGTCTGGGTGGGGTCAGCAGGTACATTGTACTCCCTGACACCGAAATCTAATATTGTGGCGCTTATTTAGAAAGCAAATGGCGTCTTTTTTTGTGAATGTACCTGCTGACAAAAAATCCTGGCTACGCCACTGGATAAACTGAACACCTGGTCATCAAAAATATTCAAGTGGGCTGTGGCTTTACATGTTGATTCACTGATATTAAGGGACCTGTGTCACGAAAATATTCTCCATCACAACCTGCAGTTGATACCTAGCATAATGGGCCCATTGATTTGTGCTGCTGTTGCCATACGTTGGTCCTGCCGTCAGAAAAGAACAATTGGTGCCGAGATTCATCGGACCAAGCAACCTTTTTCCCGCTCATAAAATGTCCAGTGTCGGTGTTCCGCTGCGCTAGCGTGCGATTCTTTTCACCAGAAACGGGGCGCTGAATTCAGACTTCGCCGTGAGGCGCAGCTTTTCACATTCCATCAGTCTCTCATATCAACAAGCTGTCTCTGGCCGATGGAGACTGCTTGCTGATATGAGTTTCAAATAGTTGTCAGCAGTATCAGGTGTACAGAGAATGATCTAGCCAGTTGATGTTCCATTTTCTGTGCACTCTAGATGCTGTTGGATGAGCGCACGCACAGAAACTCTCATTCACTCTCCATATCATCCCCTTTTCTCTTTCTCTCTCTCTCTCTCTCTCTCTCTCTCACTCCTGCGCATGCACACACAAGTCTCGGTAATTTAACTGCCTAGTTTATATATCCTAGTAGGGGCACGTGATATCAGAGCGGTCGGTTCCTTGGCTGATGAGGTGTAACTAATAAACTGGCCATTCAGTGTATATGGCTATCTCAGAAGCACTTAAAGCAGCTGAACATGCACTGTATTATAAAAGAGGTGATACCAGATAGTTTTGGATTCAACTAAAATTATTCTAGTAGCAGACTCTTGGATGCCAGTAAGCAAAAGACGTTGTCCCACTGAACAATAAATTTGAGTCACAACTTGACAGTTCTCTACACATTGCATTAGCACACTTATCGCAAAAAAAAAAAAAAAAAAAAAATTTTGTTCAGATTTATAAAAAATAAATGTGAATTTAGTCCGATTTAGGAGAAAGGGATAATCCAAAAATACAAATCTATTTATAACGATTAATGGAGTCTCAGCCATCTCGTACGGGAAAAATAAATAAACAAATTCCGGTAATATGATATAAAACGACATCTAAAATCTACCGAAAAACAGAAATGATCAAACTAGATATGATCAAAAAACTGAACCAAGTACAGCAGCAGCGGGAAGAAAGGCACGGTGTGCTGTGCCCTCTAAGCACGCTCTCCGACAGTGGTTTTGAGAGCATGCGCAATATTAATTACGAAGCTAAACAAGCTGAGCGTTGCCTATTTCGATAGAAGAGAATGCTGGAAAATTATCACAGGTGAATGATAGATGGGAAACGTTTGCCAATCCCATTTGTCTGGGACATTGTTTCTGAACTTTCTATTTCTGGCGAACACTTTTTTTTTTTTTTTTTTTGAGAAACCCAAATACATGTATTTATAAGTGCCCACGACCATCAGGGGCCAGGCCGATGCGTCGCAGAAATCGGCGAAATTAAGAGGCCCCCCCGCTTCATCTAATCCTACATAACCAACTGACGAATGAAGCGTTATGAACTTTTGAAATAACAACCTTTCAAAGACAGCAAAGAAATGCGGGGATAGAAGGAAGAAAAACAAAAAATGCTAAATTCATATACAGTATAAATCTAAGCATGAGGTCTGGTTCAGCTGTGCCGGTTGCAGATGCTCAACGTCGGTTCTGAATGACGTCAGTGACTATCTTGTAATTAAAAATTGTACTATTTTTGGAACGGCATTTCTCCAGTTTTGATATTTTAATAGCGAGTTCCAGTTTGCTTTATTACTATTTCTAAATGAAGCAGTAATACTGTAAACATAAAGTCGGGCACATTTTACAATCCGGAAATATCAAGAAAGCAATCAGCCCTCGCAATCAACGATCACATTTGTCTTATAAGACGCTTGCAGAATTGTCTTGTCCTTTAATCTGTTTTTTTTTTTTTTTTTCAATCAGCAGAATTTAAACTGCATAGACAGATGATACAATGGTGTTGATTCTCGCAGCAGGGAAACTCGTCTTTGTAACGAGTTGCTCTGGTTGCCCTACACAAGCAGATGGGTTCTCCAAAAGGGTTAACTGATCACTTGATTAAAGATAATATTGCTGTGATAGCCTGTCAAGAACTAACTGGTCCCTCATTAATTAAATAGCAGGTTGTATCTGTTGACAACACGCAGTCGGATGTTGTAAACATGTTGTTCAATGTTAGCTTCCATAAGGGATACGAAATCAGTTTTCTATGTTGTAATACAGTAGCTATCTTTTGAAAATAGTGCAATACCACGCAACCATTGAAAAGGCAAGTAAGTTTGTTCTGCTGTGTAAATTAAGATTATTGCGTTATCCCTGTAATTCAAATCCTGCTGGCCACAAAAAAAAAAAGATAAAAGGACAAGATATATATTTGTTTACAAATGCAAGTAAGTTCAGTTGCTTAATATTTAGTAAAACTGGCTCCCCCCCCCTCCAATCAAGCATCATAACGCTCCGATAAACGTTATATCGAAGTGTTTTGGCTTATCTCATTAACTTTTAACAGATTCGGTGAAGATTTATTTTTTGCATATCACTAGAAAACCTAATCTGCTCTTCGGTTTTCAAAAGGAATCATTTCTTTACCCTATTCTAAAACTGACATGATATATGGGCAGGTTCGGAAGATAAAATAAAAAAAAATAATAATAATAAAATAAAAATCTGTTTCACCAAATATTTTTAAACATTGCGCTAGTTTTCCATTTCATACTTAGATTAGATTAAAATGTAAAAGAAAATTAAAAATTTTAGATATACAGTATAGTTTAGCTAAAATAAGGTCCACGCAAAACTGCGACAATAGGAGGCGCAGGCATTTTATATATATAAAAAGAGGGGGGGGGGAGAGAGAGAGAGACAGACTGTATTTTAAAGCTTTGAAAACTGTTTCACCGCTTCCTTTCTTTCCTTGTTTTCCCCTCCCTCACATCATGAGTCACTTTACTATGCCGTGAAGTGACGATATGAAACTTAACGCTTACAGTACATCTACATAGACTTAATGGCATCAACTCTTAAATTTCACAGACTATAGGCGCCATCTATTGGTGAATATACCTTTAAATTAAATTTTTTTCTTTATTATCTACTGTCTCCTCACGTTACACCCTCTTACACGGCGTCATAATTACCGGAAACAATTCGTATAAGTTCAAGATTTTTTTTTTTTTTTTTTATCTTTCTGATTAGCAGAATGATTTACAAAAAGCTTATTTCTGCTGATAACACCTAATCAGGGCCGAATTTAAACATTATGTAGCCCAAAATATGTAATTATTGATTATTATTCTCACAAAAGGAAATGGCGAGGCTCCCAAGCCAAGTAAACATTGGCTTGGGAGCCTACATAGACAATAAAGCCTACAGCCACAATTAAAAAAAAAAAAAAATGGTAATGCGTCTACGTAGTGGTGCATCCAGAAATTGTGGGCAGGGGTAGTCCTTGCCCTATGATCAAATTAATGTGTATTTTTTTACTGCTCTTTGAGATTATTGCCTATTGATTCCCCGAACACTGCTTTATCCTCTCCCTTTAGACAATCCTGGGAACATCCCTAGTTTGTGGGAGGAACTTGTACCTTGGTAGCTTTTTATGAGCGTCACAACACGTGACAGTATAGTTAAATAATATGAAACAAAATGTTCTTGGGAAAGGAAATTGTACCCACCCTCAGCCCCTCCCTGTTGGTGCGCCTGTACGTCAACGCTACATTGTACTAGTCGGATGGATACTTCTATTTCAGTAATGTTGCATGCAATTTTAGTAGTAGTAATGGTGCTGTCGAAGTCCACATTTGTGTGCCTGCAGTGGCGCGTTATGCCTTCATGGGGCCCAAGGCAAAATTAAATTTGGAGGGCCCACTAAAGAAAAAGGCCAATAAATAACATTTTCAGTTTCATTTTATTGTGACAACAAAACAAACGAATTATATGACATAAGAACTAAATATAAAATTCCATCAAAATCGGTAAAACCATTTTTTGAAAAAAATTAATTTTCAAATTAATCTTCAAGTAAAGTTCATTGACTTTGGCAGGTAGAAAGTTTAGTCTCCGATAAAAATATTAGTAAAAAACAGCAATGAGTTTTTGAAACAGTGATTTTGGGGCCCCTCCCCATCTGATCGGGACCCTAGGCAGATGTCTTTTTTGCCTATAGGATAACGCGCCACTGCGTGCGTATGATCAGTCATCGTAAACAACAAATGGAACCCTAACTGATATGCAATTATATTTCATAATACGGCCAGGGGCGTCGAAGGAAGGAGATGGGTTAGGTGTGTTAGTTATACCCATTCCAGACGTGTTAGAGAGCCCGGTCTACTACTTCCATAAACTATAGAAAGGAGAAGCTGGAGGGGAAGGTAGGCCACGTGGATTCTCGACGCGCCTGAACAGGGCAAGGGAGAAAGAAGGAATAATTGTGTTCCCAAGATTAAAAGAAAATGTTGCTAATAACAGCGTCTGCACCCAGAGTTGAGTATATGAACATTTAGTTTTAGTATCTCGTGGAAATGAAAATAAGGGACAGATACACCTGACACTTAAAATAAGCGTGAGGAGTGTCTGTCAGGTACATCGGTCCGGACAGATACGGTACCTTTATTTATTTTCTATTATTTTACGGACGAGTTCTGGAACCTTTTATGTCTCAGGAGATGAGTGGGGGGAGAATGAACTATGATCACCACACTCTTTTAGAAACGTCATTTGACTAAATTATGTGGCTGCTTACAAAAGCATAATGAAAATACTACTACTTTTTGAGTACTACAATACTGCAAAGTAATGGACGTACCAAAAAATCTTGAAACAAGTTTGAGAATTGTTTTTTGAACAAGTTCTGCTTATACAATACGGTTCCTGATATACCTGATGTGTGTGTGTGTGTGTGTGTGTGTGTGTGTGCGCGCGCGCGCTCGTGCCATGATCCTATTAGCATTAATTAGTACTTAACTAGAAATTTAAAGTTTAGTTACGCAACAAGCTGCAACGTTAATGCTATTGTATAGCGATTAGACATTACAAAGCAGATATACACTGAAAGGACAATCATGGGATACCTGGTTCCTGGGTAACGCGACGCTGTCACCCCCTCTCGTTAGTGGATGAACCCACCGCTTGGCAGGTATATAGGTACACTTCATTCACGTAGACAGTAAGTCGATGTCAGTATGGATAAACGTCGTGAGTTAACCGACTTTGAAAGATGGACGATAGTGGGTGCCCAACGCATGGGTAACTATATCGCGAAGTGGTACAAAATTACACTATCCCCGTTCGACGGTATAAAGAGTGTATCGGGAATATGCCATTTCCGGAATAACATCTCATGGTAGTGGATGAACGTGGCCGTCAACGCTTGTCTCGCATTGTTTCAGCAAACCAGAGAGCGACAGTGGTACAAATCACCGCCGACTTCAACGAAGGAGATGCCAGAAACGTCTCCGCCAAGACCATCAGGCGATCATTAGCCACACTAGGTTATGGAAGCCGCCGACCCAAGACTCTATGCCTCAACTGGGCGAAAGAACATAGCACTGGACCTTGGTTGATTGGATATAGGTTTCTTGGTCTAATGAGTTCCGTTTACAGTTATTTCGAGCGGACAGGAGGGTGCGTATTTGGCGGAAACCGCACGAAGCTATGCACCCGTCATGTCAACAAGAAACCGTTCAAGCAGGTGGACGATTGGTAATGGTTTGGGGCGTGTTCAACTGGCACACGTTGGGACCTCTGGTACGTCTAGACATCTCTGAACGGTCCAGGTTAAGTGTATATCTTTGCAGACCATCTGCATCCCTTCATGGTTATCATGCACCAGGGCAATGGACTCTTCCAGCAGGACAATGCACCTTCCCACAGAGCAGTGGTGACTAGAACATGGTTCGAAGAGCATTCCGCAGATTTTACCACCACAGAATGGCTTCTCCGTTCATCAGACATGAACCCTGTGGAACATCTTTGGGATGCTGTGGAAAGATCTGTTCGTGCTTTGGATACTCCTCCCAGGAATGTGATGGAATTATGGACAGTTGTGCAGCAAGCATATGGATGGAAATACCTGTGGAACACTTTCGTGAACTAGTGGAATCAGTGCCTCGCCATGCGACTGCCCTTATCCGGAAGAAAGGTAGATATCCCATGATTTCTATCTACTGTGTACAATGCGCAACTGAGTTATGTCCATTCAACGATATAATTTACACCAATTTCAAAATAAAATATACTGCGTATCTGATATATTTATATACACTGAGGGGTCACTTTATTATGTACACCTACCTAATAGCGAGCAGGTGCCCCTTAAGCCCCCAAATCAGCCTGGATTCGTTGTAGTGTGGACGAGTTGTCGAAAGCGTGACAAGGGGATGCTGGTCATGTCGACTCAATTGCTTTTCGCAGTTGTTGCAAATTGGATTGTTGTATTCAGTGTACAACAATTCTCTACTCCAAAGAGCGCTCGTTCTACCTCATTCCACAGATGTTCAATTGGATTGAGATCTGTGACTGGGGTGACCACTCAGTAAATTGAATTCACTCTCATGTTCCCGGAACCAGTTTTGTAAAATTTTGACTTTGTGCCATGATCCATTATCTTGTTGGAAGAACCTATTCGTATATCCATACATTATAACTATGAAGGATGCGCCCAGTCGAAAACAATTTCCAGATAACCTGTGGCATCAAAATGTTTCTCCACTGATATCATGGGGCCCAATATGCACCACGAAAACATCCCACGCCATTACACAACCATCGCCGCCACTAGCAGCAGCCTGCATTGTTGACATGATGGACCCAAGATGTGTCCATCGACTCATGCTATTTTAGATTATTCTGGTCCTCCCATTAGTGTTAAACAGCAGGAACCAGGATTCGTCAGACCAGACAATGTTTTTCCAAGTCGTCCATATATTTATTTATTATGTGGAGGCGCCACCCGCCAAGAATTGGCATCTGCACAGTACACAAACATCTAGGTTCAGGATATAATGAACTTCATATTCAATTGCCATAAATTTCAGAAATGATAATAAAGTTCGAATAATTATCATAAAGTTCAAATCCAGATTAACGTCAGTGATTATATAAGCAAATATTATAAACTGCTCTCATGAAAATAAAGAATTGTTAAGCAGGAGCATTAGGATCTTCCCACTATATAAGTTCAGGAGCTGGCTGCACCATAAAGTTCATATCCAGATTGCTGCCAATAATAATATAGGTAGATATTGTAGACTGCCCTAATAGCAATAAAGCTCAAGGAGCCATATGTCAGAATAACAATAACACATCCTCGGAGACGGTCTTCATCAGAAGAACTAACAGCATAGCTGCTTTGAGCAGCGCAAAGAGCCACTATTTAACCTCAGACGATAGTAGCAAAAGGGGCTGCTTTATTAGTTTACGTTTAGGCGAATCAATAAGTAGCTTAGACCACAAGGCCGCCATAGCCGAGTAGTCAAATCCAAAACGCACAAGTACACGTGCTTTGAGTGACTGGGGTTTAAGCTGCTAAATATGGCGCTGTATCTTGTAATCTCTCTATCATGTGAACTCCTCTGACCGTGTGGTCGTCCCAAATAAAGACAAAATTTATTTATTTATTGTTATTGCGCCTCTACAAGTGTGTGTTCGTAGGGTAGTCCCATTTGCATTCTGTGCGATCTGAATTACCCTCGTGAATAACTTACGAGGAAAAACCCTGTCCCCTCCGCCTAATATTGGCCCATTACAGTCTCTATTGAAGAGGTTTTAGAAATCCATTGTTGGTGTACCTGAGCGCAGTGTAAACGTACCTTCTTTTTTTTCTCTCTTTTTTTTTTTTTCTCTGAGAGTTAGGGAACTCGGTTCGATCGTCTGCTGCGATACCCATCCGTTACAAGGGTATGACGAGTTGTGTGCGTCTCTTTGACTACCACTGTTGTACTGGGTTGTTATTGGACTGCCTGTAGCCTTTCTGTTACCCCGTACAATTCCTATCACCTCTGTTGGCCCCTCTTATCAAAGAGCCATTTCCGATTACAGGATCGCATTTGGCTGGATGATATTTAGTTATCGGACTAATTTCAATACACCCGAGACTCAGTTGTATGTTGAAACTCCAGCTGGACTGCTAAGATACTCATACCATCGCGTCTGGCACCGACTATCATCCTCCGTGCAAAGCCACTTGAATCTTTTTTCCTGCCCATTCTTGCAAGGAAAGAGTACATACATACAGCATTTCTCCGTACTGCCCACCTGCTTTAAATCACATTTTTTTTTTTTTTTTTTTTTATGAAAACCCCAAGCACGAAAGGTATCAAAACCTATAGTACTTAGTACCGTGCATGGGTTAAAGGAGAAGTATGGGGAGAGGGGGGATGCCGGAAACTTTGCTCTAGAGACTAAACATGGGTTTCACCACTTCAAGCCTCCAATAAGCAAAGTGGTGGTATTTCACCGGTTGATGAAAGTCATCTATCACATGGTACGAACATGCGATGGTGTTACTAAAGTCAGGCTTCAATTCATGAAAAAGGTGTGCCTAATAAAATGGCTACTCAGTGTCTATATATATATATTACACACACACATTCTTTTACCAGACGCCATGGCACAGCCCTTTGACCGTAGGCAAAGGGCTGTGCCACGTCTAACGGTGACACAGATATATGAGAGTTTCAGAGACGGGAATGGCAGCAGTTGCGTGTTATTTCTAAGAAAATCTCAGTATGTGTTGCCGTTTCTCAGGAATTAAACATTCTTAAATCGACAGGTTACGCAACTTGTGGAGGGAATGGAAGTCCAGAGGTGAAAATAAGGGTAAGTTTAAAATACTGACAGGGGTCAACGCGACTTAATATGACTGGTTACCTCATCTCCCATGAGACTAGAGAACCTGCGTTTGTAGGTTCAAATGACCACAAGCAAACTTGTAACCGTCCCCTATAAGAGATGCATGCTATAAATTTCCACTGTCAGCTTCAGTCCACGAGCGTTTGATAACAAAAACAAATACACATGTCGAATGGCATGATGCAAGGAACAACGAACCTGGACTGTGGGGTGACGAATCTCGCTACCTGTTCTCCCAGGCTGGAAGAGCGTGTACCGAACGCTACAAGCTCTTCGAGACTTTGAGTACTTTGGGAAAACATCCCCGATACTCTCAAAGGCTTTCAAGTATGGGGGACGTTCGGAAAACGTTTCTACAGAAATGTGTTGTACCAACTGTGAAGTTGGAGGAGATTTCATGGTCTACTGCCCACAGGTCCTAGTTTCATGAACACTGCGTACTACACTGATATTCTGGACAATTCTATGTGCCCTGGACTGTGGCAATTTAGTGTAAACAGTCCTTCCAGTACGAGAGCGCTCTATATCGCAAAGTTTTGTGAATGCGTCCTTGAAGGGAATAATTCAGGAGCTCTGCAATTTCCAGCACAGATATCGATTTCAACCCGACTGAAGATCTCTGAGACGAACACAGAATTAAAACAAGGACAGCTCACGAATGCGTTAAAGGAGTGGGGTACAATGCCACCAGCGTTCTATTGGTAGTTAGTAAAAGTTCTCTAAGGCGGATTGAAGTAAAATAAATAAAATAAATTTTCTGTTTATACTTCGGGACGACCAAACGGTCAGAGGAGTTCACAAGATAGACAGAATACAAGAAACAGCACCGTATTTAGCAGTCACGGTACTTGAACCCCGGTCACTCAAGGCACGTGTACTTTTTCACCAGCGCGCATGACCACTGGGCTACGGCCACCTAAAATAAATTTTCTGTTTATACTCCGGGACGACCAAACAGTCAGAGGAGTTAACAAGATAGACAGAATACAAGAAACAGCACCGTATTCAGCAGTCACGGGCTTGAACCCGGTCACTCAAGGCACGTGTACTTATGCACCCGCGCGCCTGAGCACTAGGCTACGGCTTATTATTGCAACGGTGGGCCAACATGTTATTCATTTCTTCGAATATTTTGCAGGAAGGGGAGGAGTAAAATTCGAACAAAAAAAAATATGTGAAAAGAATCAAACTGATAAAAACTGCGGGTAACATTTAAGGGGTTTAACATGTGTTTCTAGTTGACAAAAGGGTTAAAACAGTTGTTTGGAAAATGAAATATTCAGTAGTTGCAGAGGGCTAAAATTCAGCTCTGAAAAGCTTTCGAAAAAGTCAATGGTCTCAAAATATAACGAAAAAAAAAAAAAAAGAAAAAAGAGATTAGCTTCTCAAAAAAAGAAAGAAAAGAAAAGAAAAACTCAGGGTTCGAGTTTTTGGCAAAGCACGTTTTGGTAAGTTCTGCTTGTGCGTTATTTGTCACGGGAACAATTTGCTGTACTGCTACCCTTCCCTAAACATGGTAGCTCGATCTTTGACACGAGGACCTTAGGAAGAAAAATTTTTTGTTCGATTTATATTCTGATTAAAATCAGAGTTCGAACATCTTGAGTTTTTCTTTTCTTTTCTTTCTTTTTTTTTTTTTTAACATTATAACATATTATTTTTATAGTTACGGAAAGCATGTAACTTAGTTTTAGTTTAAAGCTGTCGATAAATGACGGCGAACTGCAGTAATTCCATCAGTGGACAGATACAAAGAATTTTTTTTTCAAGCAGTTATTGCTATTTATTTAAAATGCATGCCATTCACCATTTTAAATAAATTCTGTAAAAAAAATCGAAACCCCTTCATATTTGAAATGCGGCTCATTGTCTAATTTTAGATACAAGAAACAAATATTAAAGTTGATGAATAATTATTATATTACTATATATACAAATACTATTAAACAGTTTACGTTGTATTACTGATAAATAATACAACTAATAAGTTCAATATGAAAATATAAATCAAACAAAAAATTTTTCTTCCTAAGGTCCTCGTGTCAAAGATCGAGCTACCATGTTTACTGAAGGGTAGCAGTACAGTAAATTGTTCCCGTTACAGATAACGCACAAGCAGAACTTACCAAAACGTGCTTTGACATCAATTTGGGAGATCAGATCATTACCCCATTACATCGGCTGAAGGACCAGAGTGGCAACGGTACATGACACTACACATGTACAAAATCCATATACTTTTAAACCTCTGGCATTGACAGTTTTCTGTTTCACACCCACATTGTATAGTTCGTGGAGATGGGGGGAACCCCTGGTGCCGTTTGACACTAAACACACTCTACCCATTACATCCCTCCACCGCTGATCTGCCCTTGGTCAGTATAAATAAAAGTTCATAATATAAGTTATGAACGTAATATAAGTTAACATTGAAATAATAAACAGGATTACGTTTTTGTCTCTTGACAAAAGAAATTGCAATACTCTTTAATCCACAGTCGTGACTGTTATTTGAAATTGTAGCCATCTGCTTATGAAAGTCAGCGGACTGGGGAGAGGCAACATCACACAGTTGAGCATTATTCATAAAGGATATGATGAGCAACGAATACGGTGGCGGGTAAGCAGAAGGACATTGCTCCTCAAATGATAACTACTAGCCATTAAATCAATAATGAGAGTCCCATAAATACTGAATACAGATATTACAAATCTGTGTCCAAAAGAGAGTGTATGCAAAGCACCCAAGCCTCTATTCCAACACACAGAGTCCCAACACTTATCCCAAAAAAGTAACCATGAAGCGTCCAACAAACTATCTATATAGACCCCAATTGTGAGTCTTGAGTCCATGGTCATGAAGATTGTACCCCCCCCCATAACGTTTGGTCACTTTAAACTGTCATCATCTGGGCATGAAAGCCAGCAGACTAGGGAGAGACTAATATAATAAACAGTGAGGTGCGGGGTTTGTCATTGGTTGTCATCGATGACACCATGAACGGAGCTGCCTATTGGGACATTCTGAACAATTCTACGTAACTTATCTGCACCATGAAATTTTTCTGAAGAGGGGTCGTATTGTATCGGCATGACAACGCTATTTCAAATCAAAGCCAGCAGAAGTTAATATAGCAATGAGAGTCCTCTGGTTTAAGTAACTTTTATTCAAGCAATGCACATCTAAAAGCGCACAAAACTGTACTTCAGTTTCCTCAAAAAAATATGATTCTTCCCTTTTACAATGCCGTGATAAAATCAGCATAAACAGTTTCAACTTATGTGGATTAAACAAGAGTTAAAATAGTGCCGAAACCCACTGCCACTTTCGTTATGTGATGAATGATGAAATATACACTCTTCTCCAACATGTATTGGGAACCCTCACCCCCGGGAAGTAATTGTTAATTACAGAGTCGTATGGTAGGCAGATGGTAGTAAATGACCAATGGACGAGGGGTGGATGAAATGAGATTGTGACTAGAAAAGAACATAGATGTGTCCATTATGTGACAACCTAGTAGGTTGATAACAAAATGAAGGGGAAAATCAAATGTCGACAGTTGAAACGGACAGTAAGAGGAAATCGCAGTTGATAGAACTAACATAAGTGCATTACCACAACCATCAAAAGAACATTTCAGAGAATGGATTACCATGGTCGGGCAGCTGCTCGTAAGAGGAAGCTGTCTCCCACTAATGTACGTTACGGTCTATCCTGGCGCAGAAAACGGAAGACCGGACATCACAGCAGTGGCAGAAAATGGGATAGGGAGTGATGAATCACGGACACATCGAATGGACGAACCTGGGCGTAGTATAAAATCCAAGAAAAAGGTTTCACTCTAAATTATATTGCGCCTACAAGGAAGTTCAGTGGTGGTAATGTGTTGTGTGGGCCAGATTTGCATGGTTTGGACTATGATTGTGATTCATTGTGTGCACAGTGAATGCAACGGTCCACTATGGCAATCTGAGTAATTTTATCTTGCATACGTTATGGAAAATATTTTGAAGATTTGTACTGGCATGACAATGCGCAGTGTCACAAAGCAAGGCGGTGTTCTGTGACACCCGAGATTACGAACCTGAGGGGATATAAAATTCAAATTGATGAAAGACAGTTATAGAACAGATGTGCAGAAATTTGCCTTTAGCCAGCGGGTAGTTGATTGCTGGAATAAACTTCCATCTGTCTTGTGAAAGTTGATAGCTTAAATAAATTTAAGGAGGAACTGGACAAACGTTTAGAGAGAATGGATGTGTGAAATAATGGTTTTTTTTTTTTTTTTTTTTGCCGATGCTGCATAATCTTGCTTCTTGCATTACGCCTCTACTACTACTACCTCCTGCGTTCTTGCCGTTCAAGAGCTTGAACAGGTGTGTACCGAGGAGGGGGCTGCTGGACTTCATTTTTCTTCCCCTCCCACCAGAAAAACTTAATAAAAATAAAAAATAAATAAATAAAATAAATTTCTCTAGGTCAAAGCAGCGGCTCTGATTTACAGCCCCCCCCCGTCCAACGAATATAAAGTGATGAACCTATTTCCAACCCAGAGCCCAAATATGAATCCAACCCAACATCTTTGGGATGTTTTGGAACAGCAACTGAGTGCCAGAACAAGATGTCCCAGTTCAAGCAAAAAAAGTCCTAAATCTTATGAGAGAAATGGTGCACGGTTACAATATCCACATAACAAAAACATGCGAAAATATCATTCAGTGGTACTGATTTACTGATATGGTTTTATTAAAGCCCATGGGATCACACCTGGAATAAAAAAATTTCTTTCTTTCGATCAGATTTCTCCCCCCCCCCCCCATTAAGAAGGAAAAGGAAATAGAAATAAAAGAAAAGGTAATTTTCATAAAGGAAAAGGGGAAAATAAACAAACAAAAAGGTTTTGGTTCCTTAATAGTAAAATATAATTCTGAAACTTATCTTTCGTCTTAGGCGGCCATTAAATGCACACTTTCCTTTTAATTCTAAAAATAAATAAATCTTTGGCACTAAACTGTTTATGAATAAAAACATTTTTAAAGTTAAAATATATCACAAAAAATAAAAATCTACTTTAAAATTTTTATTATTATAATAATTTTAATTGTTATATAAACAATTAAAATCCATCAAATGGAATCATAAAAATAAAGTTAAGTACTCTTTTAATTACTAAATATATAATTATAATGAACTGAGAATAAACGGAGTTTATTGAGGTTTATTATAATAAAACATAGACACTGTGCAATGTATGTACACTGTACAAAGCGCAAAAAACTTTATGCCGCTTTCTTTTTTTTAAACCAACCTATAGAAAAGGTTACTCAATATAAAACCACATTCTGTCATAAGCTTCTCTTTTTTTCATATAAACATTAAATACCAAGAAAAATAAACGATATTAAACATAATATATTAAACAAACTTTATATTCGTACAAACATAAAAATGGATCATGAAAAATGTTCAGCCAAATACCGTATTTTGAATGCACTGCTGAATCCAGTTTCAGTATATATGGAAGGTTGAAAATAAAATACCTCCCACCACTGTATTTTTATAAATTTTACGTAAGGAAGATGAAATATATTTAATTACAGGGAAAACTGTATGCTGATATGATTTAAATTGTATAAATTTGGCCAAAATGATATTAAAATAATTTACGGCCCATATATAATTATTTTTATAAACAGTACATATTTCATAAGAATAATTTATTATTTAGATTCCAGGGCCCACTTGGGCACTATCCATTACAAGTCTACAGAGAATTCGTGGGTAGCATCACAATAATAACTATATCTCTTTATGGTCATAGAAATTTTTTTAATTATCTTAACCAACCGTCAAAATGAGTAAAATCATTATGTATTGTATAATGTTCTTTACGTTAATAAAATTTTAAATTATTGATATTAATTTGTTGACTTTCTTGCAACAACAACTTGTGTTGTCTTTATTAAGTTTTTTTAATCATTTAAGCATTTCCCACCCGTTTCTTTCTTTCTCTCAGACTTGTTGACTAATAGTTTTCTTCTGTCTTTCTTTCCATAGGCAACAACGCCGGCTACGTGGCTTTCACCTTTAGTAATCTGGCAAAGAAGGCTTTTCGCTGTGAAGTCTGCCACAAGAATTTTATTTCGAAATCCTCTCTACGAGTTCACAACTATTATGAACACAAGAGCATGCAGAAGTTTCCGTGCCAGGAATGTGGAAAGGTTTTCAAGAGAAGACACACTTTACTGCGGCATCTTCACTGTCACCTCAAGTAAAAACGTTTCGTTCTTAAGCTCCCACTCTCAACGAATAAGAATTATGGAAACCTGCGAAAAGAAGAGGTGGGAATAACTTCACCAGTTTCGGTTGCTCTTAAGACTTTATTGGAATAGTTTTGATTTTACTTGATAAGAAGAAAGTAATGCTAACAGTGCCAAATTACTGTGTTGTGCTAGCCCTAGCAGAAGCAAATTAAAAAATAATAATAAATAACAATTTCTATCAAACTGTTTTCTCTTATAAAAGTAACAGAAACTACTCTGGGCCGAATAAATACCCCACAGACATGTTGGAAAATAAATGAATTACATAATAATAAAATCGAATAAAGTAATAAATCAAATAAAATCATAAATAAATCATTGAAATCTGTTTTATTTGTTACTAATATAGAATTCCGAACAGTCTATTCACACTTATGATACTGTCATTTGTTTTTCTTAAGATATTCAAACTATTAGCCTTAAGATATTCTTAAGCTGTTGGCCTAATGCTCGAAATAATTCATTTTCACTGAAACTAAACTGACATCTAAACAGCAGAAAATTTGATGATCTGATCTTCAAAGTTCAGTATGAATGAATACATGTTATGTTCAAATATTTTAACGATAACAAGTTTAATATAACTCTTAATTTTATTCGTATTGTATTTAAGTGATGTTAAATGTGTCTTGAAGTGGGGCGACTTCTTTAAACGCTTCACCAAAGAAGCACAATGAAGAGATAAAATTATTATTTTAAACGGAAAGCGCTAAAAACAGCCTATAAACTATATTTGCATGTTGCTGAGATTTTGGCATGCAAATAAATCTTTGGAATAATAATCTTAGAAATTTTGATGTATAAATGCATAAAAGGAATCACGTGATAGTGTTACAATAAACTATTTTTATTCAAATGTCCGCTTACCTCAAAAAATCGGTCTTCATTTTTTTCGCCAGTCTTTGTTTTGTAATAATTTAACCGATGTTTACTTATTATTAGCCTAATTTATATTATTTATAAGCAAATATACTTATTAATTACTTGTACTTAACAAACACCATATTAACGTAAAAATGTTTCACAATCTCTAATATCGAACTGAATTATCTGTTGGTAACTAGGAATACTGAAGCGACACCTGTTATAATGCATCCATTTTTGATAAATATATTATCGTTTATAAAATATGGGTAAATATAAAATTTGTTTTCAAGCTTTGAATGTATATTTGAGATGGCTATAACTGAAACGTGTTTTCTAGTCTTATTTTGTTTGTTATTGTTGTATAATATAATCTGTTAAATTTATTCTGTAATTACCTAGTGGGTAGTGGCTGAAATTTCTTCAGAAATATCCAGTGTTTCAAAAAATGGATTTTATCTATGGAGAACGCACGAATACATCAATAAATAATATTGATAATGAATGGATTTTATAGTGTTGAATATATTTCTTGTATATAAAAATATTTTATATACAAGATTTTATACAATATTTTATACAATATTTTATATTTTTGACTTATTTCAAAATAGGGTTTTCAACTGTCCAAGATTTGATTCCTGGGCGCTTATCTCAAATAAATAGGCAATTTCAGATTGGATCAGTACAATTAAAATACCGATGTGTTATGTTATATAACAAGTAACATAAATTTCTTATAATTAGTTATAATTTGATTCGCTTAGGGTGGTGAATTTTTTCGATAATGGGTATTTAGAACATAAAACCAGTTTTTTTTTTTTTTTAAATATATTCAAGAGATGTTGTTGCTTTAAGTAGTAATTTATGTTAAAAGTAGGTGCAAAAATTAAAGTGAAACCGTAAAGAAATTTTAAATCTGTGACTTCAAGCTTCTTAAATATCTCCTGGACAAATTCATGGATTATTATTCAATCCTGGATGGTTGTAAAACCTGTTTCAGAAAGAAAGGTCTGCTATCAAACAGTTTTATAGTTTCACTGTGATAGCCATTCACTGATAATTCTCTAACTACTATAATTAGACTAGACAGTTACTAGTAGAGAAGTATAAATTACATTCCCGTAATAATTATACATATACATCGGTCTTTTAATTGTATTGATCCAATCTGAAATTTCCTATTTATTTGAGATAAGCGCCCAGGAATCAAACATCACATATGTATAACCATTACATTCCCGTAATAGCTATGCATATCTGTTAACATTTTCACGGTAATTTACTTATATGCTCTTAAAGCACTCGTTTGTTTTTACTTGAAATTCTTCAGAGTAAATAAATGTTAAAATAATATCTTACCAATAATAAACTTTTAAGATCATATCAATAAAACCCTAATTTATATCCCATTAGCAGATTTCATTGCTATAGAGGAATAAGGGAAGATGCTGAAATGTTAGTATTTACTGTAGACCTTTTCTTATTCTCGTAGTAGTAACCATTCTTTGTTACCTCTTCTTCAATACAGATGTTCAAAATATTTCGAATTTATTCAGTGAAAGTTATCAGTTTAGGCAAATGTAAGGTTATAACTGGGATGGGCTTTGTAGCTTAATATCTTTATGATTAAATTTTACATTTCCTACCAACAGGGCATTGATTATTAGATTTTAATTGTCACAAAACAGTACAAATAAGGATTAAAGAAAATTTGCAACTTTCAGGGCTGCTAAATAGATTGTTTTTGACCCACTGCATATCGCGTTCTAGATGTAGCTCAAGTCACAGGTAGTAAATGCGCTGACCATATACATATGTCTACCTAGTCATGAAAATGCCAAATTGCAAATCTTTAACGCATTATACATAAAGGTATTAAGCTGCTCATGTAATCTACCAAGTCGCGACGTATCTCAGCTCCTTACTAATATATTTCATTCCAGTGTAACAACTATTTATATTTTAAACTCTTGTGTATAGCTTGTTGCTAATCTTTCGGCGCCCCCGTTTTATCCCAGGCCCAGGCTACCCTTGTCGTATCTGCAGGAAGGTGTTCTCATTCGCCAGCAATCGCCGACGCCACTATAGAGTGCAGCATACCTTTCAGGAACCAGTTCGCTGTAGTCTGTGTCCATCCACATTCACACGATCGGACTCCATGAAGGTTCACTTGAAGAATGTTCATGGAATATCTTGATGGCTTCCAGAGTATTTTTGTGTTGTTTAATTAAAAAAAAAAAAAAAAGAAAGAAAGAAAGAAAAAAAGGTAAACGTGTACATTACAAAGTTACCTGTGAATGACTGAATATCAGTGACTGAATACTGTAACTTCGTTTCACGTACAATTTACTGTAAAAAAATGAGTATTCGTATCCAGAGGCCCGATAATCCTGTACAGTAAAATTTCTGTAAACACGCGTTCTTTATTGTTTTTTTTTTTTTTTTTTTTTGTAAGAGTCATCAAATTGAAATAAATTATGCAATAAGTCTTTATACATAAAGACACGTTTCTGCGCACAAATAAATGTTTTTTATTGTACATGACTTGTCGTGTTTATATGTCATTGTTTGTGTCTTATTAGAATTGCTGCTTTATCAAATCTAGATTTTAATTATTAAGTTAAATCATCATTTATTCACATAAACAGTTTAAAGTATTACTGGTTGAAGATCAAGGTAAGAAACATATCTTCCATCCCTTCGAATGTTTGACATTATGTTAATACTTTTTTTTTATTATTAACCCATATTGTAATATCGGGTTTCAAATTTCATTTTAGTTTGAATGTCTTCACTAAGACTATCATAATCATTAGGCACGGTGTAATTTTGAGGTCCGCATGTTAAAAATAAGTGCATACATGCGCATTATAAATTATGTATATTTTAAATTAAAAATGTGGGTCGAGGGCTAATTGGTGTGCCTGTATCAACCCCTTTGTTTGAATGACATGATCAGATCGTAAGCGGTCTACAACAAAGGAAAAAAGTTGCCAAATTGACAAGTGGCGAAATATTACTAAAGGCACTTGTGATTCCAAGAGATGAAGAATTATACATTTTCTCCCTTCCCACGACGAAAACTTACATACGCATTTAGTAATCTCTGATGTGACCAGAATATAAACATCTTCTAAACTAGCTGATAACTACAAGGGCGGATCCAGTCCAATTTGGGAGGGACAACAGCATATTAAAATTGTTCTATTTGTAAATAATGCAAAAAAAAAAAAAACATGATTTTTGAGTAATCCTTGAGGGAGGAGAATAATTCTTCCTCCTTCTCCTGGATCAACCCCCGGCACATTTGTTTCTTGTGTCTAGAAATGGAATAATTTTATTTGGCTAAAAGTGACAATGTAGTTTAAAAACTCTTCCTGTCTTGTGTGTGCGTTAGGGAGGCACCTCACTTATAAATTTAGAAAGTGTCTCTCATTTTAGAATGCGTTTTCCTCTCCCAGTATTTCAAATTTTATATCACCCCGAAACTAAAAGATACTTTTGAACACACATGGGAGAGGTATAAAGAATCATCCAAAATATTGTGCAATTGTGTTACGGAGAGGAAGTTGTTTACTCAGGGGCAAATCGGGGAAGTGGGATATCTGTGCGCCTGTTTTGAAACCTGTGACAAAAAAGGAGTATAAAATTTAAGTTGCAATGCAAGTATACAAAGTATTTTAAATTGTTTCTGTCTAGGGACGTTAACTTATATCGATACTTGCCACAGTTTGAAATATATATATTTTCCCTTAACATATCAATACTACATGATTTATTATTTATTTATTATTATTTTTTTTATCATGTAAGAGAATGATTTTCTGTACTGATAACTTCATGAGAATAATAAACTTTCTTTTCCTTTTCTATCCCCTCCCCCTTAGGAAATGTAGGTGCCAAGTCTCCAATACCTGCTGAAAGATCCTCGAAGAAAAAGCGGGATCGGATGTTTCGTTGCGAAGTCTGCCACAAAGACTTCACAACCAACTTCTCCCTACGTCGGCACTTCGCCATTCATAGCCCTACTTTTCTCAAG
Organism: Mastigoproctus giganteus; assembly: GCF_048544385.1. NCBI lineage: Eukaryota > Metazoa > Arthropoda > Arachnida > Uropygi > Thelyphonidae > Mastigoproctus > Mastigoproctus giganteus. The sequence continues at coordinate 23,945,234 of NC_143587.1, forward strand.
TACCAGTGCCACGTCTGTCTGCGGCGATTCAACTGGTTCGATAACATGCGTGCGCACATGCAGTGTCTTCATGGTATTCGGATGGAGTCCACTAGGGGACGTGGTAAGAAGCGCATGTGGGAGTCGTGGAAACTGTGACGTCACGGATGGGGGGCGGTGGAGCCGTCTTCGATTCGCCTCTAGCGGGAACAGATGAGTGTATTACGCCTTTCACTTTTCTTCTTTCTTCTTTTTTTTTTTTTAATTTATTGATAGGTTGGTATGAGTTGTATTCATGAGAAATAATAAAATACAAAGGATTACCAGATATTACGGATTTGGGCGCTTTCGGGGAAAGCTGTCAGTGATAAGCAGCCCTCGAATTAATTTATCATGAAATGTGAGTCTAATACCCGTCAGAGCAAATGAAATGTGGCAGTCAAGAGCTAGAACAAATGTGAACATTAAGCTCTGATCCTATTCTACGAACGTTATTAATAATAAATCGATACCGACTATAATTAGCGGGAGAACTAAAAGTGAAACTTTTCATCTAATCGTTAAACATGTCACCAATTTAATATTTCATCGCATGGAATAAAAGTGCGCCATCTGCCGACTATGAACTAAAATGTTCCGAATATACTCAAGGGATTATTAAATTTATTCCTTGTTTACCTTGGCCAGTGTTCGCAGAGCGCTTTTCTGAAAGTTTTAATAATAATTATCATCCAGAATTGTTAACAACATAGTTCGTAATCTATCTGAAAACTTTCCAAACTTTTGCCATTCATTAAATAATTTATACAGCCATCCTTGTTGAAATAATCATACTAATGAATCTGATACTGCAATAGTACCAATACTAATTAATCAAACGCATTATTTCAAATCACAATGCTGTTTCTACATTTGAAACAGTGTCGTAACTTTAAAAAATATATAGAAAAGTTCAGGCTTGTGTGCATAACAACTAAAACATTCTTTAATCGATAGTTCCAAATTCAAAATATACTTAATAGTTCTGACTAATTAGTATTGACGTTTCATAATTTGAATATTTCCTGTTTAATCACGAATTTTCCAGTCCCACACCATTACAGCGATACTCTGCACTTCATAATGATTGTATTTCTTAGTAACAGTAGCAATAAGTGGCAATTGCTGAAGAAGTCATTTCCTGCGAGTTAGGCAAAATGACTGAAGAATATGACGCATTTCGTCATAGTTTTCTTGGTTACTTTCAGTAATCCAATAGGAAATCTTTGAAAACCTCATCAAAATCGCATTAACGGGAAACATAATTACTTCGACAAAGCTTAAATCATCATACTATAAATATATTTTTCGTCACGATTACATTAAAATCACATTAAAGATTTCATACCTGTGTGTGGCATACAAAAACCAAAGTTTTATGAAACAGTTAATGTGACTTTCAACGATTTTTTCGCCGCTCCCCCAACGTTGCTTCAGGGGATCAGCCAGAAATTCAACTTTTATCATCATTTGATTGGTTAGATTTCACTGCAAGGAAAGCTGATGGTGAAAGAACTCTGAAAACCTTAAGGCTGCAAAAATTCTTGAAAAAATATATTTTTTTGCTAAGTAATTTATCACAAGGCAAGAATTCTTGTGATGATAAAGGCCGGATTGGGAATTGATGGCTGCTGTACAGAGTACCTCAAAAAATAATTTTACTTTTCACATTATACTATATGGTCTTTTATTTTGGTAACAAATAGGGTATTTGTTAGATTGTGCAATTCTTAGAGAGCAATTTTAATACACCCACCAAGACTAGTCTAGATGAGATAAAAGAGTCATTTCCTTCGCTTTTTATTTCTATTAACAGATAACTACCAATGAACGCACTGTTACACTGCAATTATTACCATTGTTAACATGTTAACAGTATCACTTTCCGAAACTTCTGCCTTTGACCAAGGAACTGGTAGAGGTAGCCCTCGTAGGTACAAAAATTAAGATAATCACTGTCCTACCCAAACCAAGTGGAAAACCCTACAACAACAACAGTTCCGGAACGTGATGCTGTTAACATAGGATAATCTTGATGTAATGGTGTAATTGGTAGCTACCGCTTATTGGTGAGGTATATTAAAATTGCACAAAAGCTTATAAAAATCTACGAAAAGCAGACATTAAAGAAATAGTTACTCATATGATTTTAGTAAGTGTCAGTATATATATATTTCTTCCCGAGACTAGCAAGAATGCACACACACATCATGTTTCTGTGGCATGATGCCACAGAAAATCGTATCTCAAAATACGGCCTTGTATGTTCATTCTGTGTTAAATATTTAAGGAGTGATTCGATTCGATATGAAACAAATTTATAGAGCACACGAAAATCTACGAATTTAATAAACAGTCGCTGTGTAAGCTAGAAGAACAAATATGGACATGAAATCGATTGGAGAATGATGCTAATTATGTATTATTAATTCTATAGTTACAGAATAATCAGAATAGAACAAATAGATTTTTTCTGCTAACCTCTGAGCGTTTCCCAACGATCTGTGAGCAAAAGTTTCAAAGTATGGAGAAGATACAAAACATCGTAGAGGTTAGTGTATAGCATATCTGAGTAATGAAAAACCTAAATTGCTGGTATGAGAGGAGTGATAAAAAATAAAAAACAATGTATCTCTGACTCCAATTAACTCAATCTATCTTGAGTTATAGAAAATATCCTTCTCGTCAGTGAGAAGATTAAAACACATGAAAACATTCGAATAGATTTTTCCAATTGCGTACAGTGAAATAATATCAACGGACGCCTACAGAAGTAATGAGATTCATGGTTCCCATCTCAATAACTATGATCCTTCGAATTCCTGCTTAAGAAGCTTTGGTTCGAATTCAAGAGAGATTTTCTTTGGTTTGAATTCAAGAGAGATTTTCTTTGTTTCGAAGGCATACAGATTTGAGTTGTCTTACGTAGAAACCCATATCTTGAATCCTTCAAATAGTCTCGTAAGAAGCTTTCTTGTATTTATATAAGTATAAATTTATACTATGAATTTTTGAAATTTGATGTATAATTTCAGGTATTATATTTACTTTTTGCAGTAAATACAATACTTGAAAATAGTTTGCAGAACACATGTTCGGCCATGTACTCAAAAAGATAATGGTGACGAGGAAATAAAACAAGATGGCGAATTTGGGTAAAACAACTGATAATATGAAAAATTTTAAATGATCCACATTAACGATTTGTCCGCTTTTTAGATTTTTAAACAAGGGCGTTGGCAAAATATATCCTCTCTTATAAGGCATAACAATATTCTCAATTTTAATGTAATAATTTTTTATTTCAGCTTTTCTTTATATCCGTATCGCTAAACAATTTTTATGAAGATTGTATTCAACCTCCTCACCACTACTCAAAGAGTTTTTTTAATTTTTTTTAGATAGTAATGGGGTTTTATTGGTAATATGAGCAATATACTAAGAATAAGTATGTGTTCAGTTTCAAAACAACAACAACAAAACACTCTAATTATAAGTAAAGATTATAAACTGGCGCAGACTGTCTGTCCATGATCCATTGTATTAATGTAGATGCAGAATTTAACGCAGAATAATTATAGCTTAATTACAGTAACCCGTCGCATATATAATCTGATATAATCTTCACTAAGACTCTAATTTAAAAAAAAAGAACAAGGCCTATTTCGAATAAATGTTTTTTTAGGAATTTCATTTTTATGTTACTATAAGCAGGTGGTACGCCTTCCTTAATTACACATCGTAGGCACCTGCAGTTGTATTCTGCTGGAAGTAGGAACGTCCCACACACAAGTGGTGTACGTGGCTACTGACAGATAGGTCTAACCCCTATCCAAAGTGCCATTAAACCTTGAGCTGCTTGGATGCGTATTGTGAAAATGGCATTGTCAAATGACGCCCGCATATTTTTAGTGGAATACGTGTTTCGTCGTGGTGGTTAATATACAGAAGCCAAACAGAAAATTGTGGAAATTATTCCGAAATTTACTTAACACACAACAACATAGTGTCGTATTTGATTAACAAGACATGTCGAGGTCTGCAGGCCATCAGTGGACAAAGTATTGAGCACAGTGGTGGATTAAGGATAGTTGGGGGCCCTAGGCAAATTATATTTGGGGGCCCCCAAAAAATAATAGTAAAAAAAAAAAAAGAATAAAAATAAATAAAAGTTAGGTGACAAATAAATGAAATTTTGTACTTCTGAATTTTTTGAACTTCTGAATTTTTCTGCCTGTTAAAGGGTTAAAGGATGATAAATAATAAAACTTTTTAGTTTAATGAATAATTTTTATGTCGTTTTTACAAATTTACTTTGCGAATTTTAGAATTCGCGAATTTATTGATTATGTCTTCAAAGTTTATTTTTTCGGCAAACTCGTTTTCAATGGAAATTACGGATAAGGCATTTAATCGCTCTTGGCTCATTACAGCCATTGGTATTGTTTACTGAAAACATCAATCTATTTTAGAACACTATAGGAAAATGTCTTGGCTTGGGGCCCCCTAGGCACGTGCCTCATTGCCTTAATGGGTAATCCTATCCTGACTAAGCACTTCTGGGCGCATCATGAGAAGTCCGAAAAAGTCAGTTCGCAAATTGTCGCACCAAGTAGGCATCTCATATGACTCAACAAGTAAACTTAAAAAAACACCTGAAATAGCATCCATACAAGATAACATCAGTGCATGCAATGCAAGAACGTGACTACGTGAAGCGCGTGCAGTATTGCGGATGGCTTCAAGACTTTCTTACAACATTCTGGACGTCACCTTTTTCAGCAATGAAGCTTAGTTCCATTTATCAGGGTTCATCAAATCCGATGCCATTAGCTGCGTAGCGAATAGCGAGACTCTGGTGGGAGGATTAGCAACCCCCACCAAAGAGAGTGATAAATTAAATTTCAGAAATTTTAAGTAATTTGAGGTTTTTACTCAATCAAAGAAACTTTTTCTCTGGTTTTCCTGGAACTGAATTCAGTGCAAATTGTTTCGTGGTTTTATGTTGTTACGGGTTTGATCATGAGAACCATTTTAAAACGTGATTCTCATGATCGATAGGTTTTTTTTTCCCCAACAGTAGATGTTCCAAACAAAGTCATTTTGACATAGATTCTGTATGACCCCTTATTTACGTCTTTCTAGTTTATGTATTTCTAGTCGCAACATACGTGTGAAAAAAAAAATAAATATTGGTACTAACGGTCTTCAAGCGTGAGCTCATAATCGGAAGTATATTATGCCTGTAGAGTGTGTTCATGGACCGATTTGCATTCTGTGCAGGCTTGAAAATCCGGAGTAACTCATGGGGAAAAATCCTACCCTTCCACCTAAGATCGGCTAACTACAGCCTCGAATGAAGAGGACTTTAAAAATTCCTCCTCATTTACCGGAATCGAACCCAGACCTCTCCAAACGAATCGCAGACATGGATGTGTCGTACCGATTTTCGCTGCCACTGCAGTTTAACATATAAATAACAGACCTCCATAAAATACAATAGAGGTCTATTATATTGAAAATAATCGACACGCAAAACCAGCAAACCTGCTGGCCGTCGAATACGCACCCGTTCGTCAGCATGTGGGAGTTGGAACCTTGATTCATAAGAATAGGACTCTTTTTCAGCCGTTCAAAGTCCAGGAACAGTGTTCCCTTGCCTACTGCAGGCGGAGTGTCGATGAGGGTCGGTCAACATGGGTACATGAACAGATCGCCTACTCCGTAGGCCTATCCACAAGAACGTTTCTCTGGTTGCAGTTTACTGTTAATTCAAGGACTGTGATCCGTGTGTTGTCCCGGACAGCGCGTGCCAACCAACCGCCGTTCACCTAGACTGTCAACCAGTGGTGGTCTCCTCGTCCTGGCAAGTTGGACGGCTGTGAGTCCCTCTTCAGATCATTTCTGCTACACCAGTGATTTTCGAAGAGCCGACAACGTTGCTGAGATTCTGGTCCCCGCCTTCCTAACGCAGCAAATCATACTCCTTTCAAACTCCGTTAGGTCCTTTTCTTTCCCTATTTCATGGGTGCCGTACTAATCAGCATGTTCCTCGTCAGCATGTTTGGAATGCTGCTCAAAGGAGGAGGAAGCATGAGGAGAGACGAAATTGACTCATAGTAAGCTCTAATCGAGAACCATTTCAATATTTGTGGGAGCCTAGGAGGTGAGAGACAATAATCGAAATTGGGATTGCGGGTTGGATAGTTCTTTAAATAAGTGCTCTTTCAAACCTCATGCTGGAATTTTTAATTAATGCTTTTCATTTCTGCAATTCGTTTGCTAATGAAAGCATAGCAGGTTTAGTTAGATTTAGTAATATTCTACTATTCTGCTTTTTCGCTACTTGGATAACCCTGGTTATAACAGATTTTAAAATTTTTCTTTTATTTCTATAGGTCGAGTGGTGTTAAAAAAACGGCCACCTTCAAACAACGCATGCATGATGTGTTCAGATGTAGTGGTGACAGTAAGGTCTCCAGGTTGAATACGTAGATGTCAAAATTTTCATGGAAATAGGGCACAAATGGTCATCTTGGAAACAAACCCACCGATTTTGTACTCTAAGTTGGAAACGACATTAAGTGTGTGTTATCACTTTGATCAGCAATCTCTGCGGAGATATATTTAATTGTGATATAAATTCTTCATTTCGGATTTTCTTTTCTGTAATTTTAAATCATCACACTTATCTTGAATGTGAGAATCTTTTCGCGAATTAAAGGCATCTTTCTATCTCGACATAATTTCTTTATTATGTCGTGATAGTCAAGGATATTAATGTAGGTTTAAATGGCAGAATGCGCTACAATTGATCGGTTGAATGTTATATACTAAAAAATTACATAAGAAATGATTTTGTACATTCAGTTGGTAACAAAACAATGTTTTATTAAATTCGTTGACATTCAGAGTCGTTCGTAAACATTCTTCCCTCTCCTCACAGATTAATTGATTCACTGTTTTTAATTAAACTTTTTCATGTAACTTTCTTGGTCACTCTGATGAAACCGGTTTGAAAATGTCTTTGAAACGTTTGTGCGTTACAAACTCATTCTTTTAAATGTATTTATTTTAGCCTGTGAAAATTACGTTGTTATTCATCCAGTGCATAGATTAAATTTATGTTTAAAAAGTGGAGTGGTCTGGCTCTGACAATTAAAATGGATAGGTATGACAATTAAAATGGATAATTTTGCACTAATTACTGCATTAAATCGTGGTTTGTACTCTGCATCAATTTGTCTTAGTAACGCTGAATATAATAGGGTATCAAATAGTCTAGAATAATTAATAGTTTATCTTCTGTAATATTTTTTACTTGTATGTTAATTAGACGGAAGGTTTCTGCTTAGTAATGGAATATCCTTTTGATATCACGTGACTGCAGCGATATCAAGAAATTTCTGAGATTCCTGAGAAATTCCTATCATATAAATATATTAATAATAATCGCTGGTGTACTGTAAATCATCTTAACAGCGGACTCGTTATATAATTAATTAGGAACTCGCTAATTGTAAGGTCCAAATTAGCTGTCCATTTGTAATGTCCAAATTAACACATCCTTACTAACAACCAGAACAAATTGTTATGCTCTTGCGTAGGTTATACTCAAAAATAAATCAGGTTTCTGGTCACTGATAAAGTCAGGTTTTTAGTAACTCGTACATTAACCTTAGAGTTTAGTTGTTAATGTAAGTTATAGATAACTTTACTATAAGTGTTCTTAAATAGTTTTTGTCGTAATAGTCACTGAATTTACGCACAAAATATTTCGCGAAAATGGAATATTTGTAAAAATATTTCTGACTGAGTTTCAGTGTCTTTAAAAAGCTGGATATAGGGATTTTACTTAGTGGGATTCTCCTCTCCCCAACTCCCACCCATCATTATTATGTTCATATTAGAAAAAAAAAAATGTATATTAGTTAAAACGCAGTTTATGTTTCACAGAGTTTCTATTAATTGCCTTGGTGAGGTAGGAATTGAATTGAATTTGAAGTCAACAGTGTGGAAAGCAAGGCTGTATTTTATTAGACATGTGATTCAAGTTGGAAGATGTGCTAAAGTGAAAATAAAGCTTTAAAAGACATAAATTTCAATTGTCACTCAGATCTGTTTAAGAAAATATCCATCTTGCAAATAAAATATTGTACGTGAAGTGTTACATAAAACTGGATGCATTCTTTGAATTCTGTGTTCAAATACCTCCAATGTTTCTTATAATATGCACTGTTAATGTTTCACATTTATATTTATATTTCATTTATTTATAAAAACAAACACACGTTTTCAGCAGCTTCATTTTGCTGAAACCGTGTGTCATTTTGATGGACCAACTCAAGTTAAATATTTCAGGTATTGAATTTCGATAGTAAGTAAAGACAATGTTCGAATGTTCTGTTAACTGCTGTAATTTGGCAGCTTGCATAGTACTTGTGTGATTATCATACCGTAATTTTATGAGAAAACATGTACAATGTACCATTGGGTTAGATAATAATATTATATTAGATAATAATAATTATGTGAGATTGTTAGTTAGCATAGCGTACATTAACTATGAACATAAACGAATGGCAGTGACTATACTATTATGATATGTTTGACTAGAAAATTACATATGCTTACAGTTTTTTTTTTTTTTTTTTAACCACGTGACAGCGATTGTAGAGGACCTTAAAATCACCACACGTGGTCCTAGAATCATGAACAGAGGAAGGGACCGATGGCTTAAAAAAAAAGAAAGAGAAAAGAAGGAAGGAAACGTTTCCCCAATCATTCATATTACCCATGTCGCTAAACAGTGACTGCCAAATTCCTCTTTGAACTTTAGCAAACTCTCCTCTTCGACCGCCATATCTACTTCTTCTTGTCTCTCATACAGTGAAAACATATCTCATTTCATTTTACTGATCTGCTTCAGCTCCTTATATACCTCAATCAGGTCATCCTCCCCCCCCTCTCTAAGATATCTAGTTAGTTTCTAACCTTTGCAGTCCGCATCTTCTAAGCCGTTCTTCATATGGCTATCGATTAACACCCCCTAACAAGTCTCGTTATCCTTCTTTGAACCATACATGCTCCATGTCTTTCTTCAGATGTGGCTTCCAGCCCCGAGTACAATATTTTAAATGTGGTCTCATCATTATCTTATATAAATAGAAAATAACAGTGCTAACTCTGAAATATAATTTTAAAAGGCTAGAAATTGCATCGATTTTATAATAGTGCAAAGGAGGAGGAGAAGGTAAAATAATTAAATCAGTCCAATTTACTACTGCCCAAATATTATTATTATTATTATTATTAGCCGTATGGTGCAAGGAAGCCTGAGGCTTATGCTGCACCAGCCCTGAGTTGCCCTGAGAGAGAGAGAGAGAGAGAGAGAAAGAGAGAGAGAGAGAGAGAGAGAGAGAGAGAGAGAGCAAGAGTCAGAAGTAGAAAGGAATCACCAAGAAAGAGAAGAATAATGATATATATTCCATAAGTCAAAATTAATGATAATGAAATCATCAAAGAAAAGGAGAAAGTTCGAATATGAAACCAGCAATCAAATGAATGCGGTTACAAAAAGAATTATTCAAAGTAGATTATTTTTTTAAAATATTACCGTGTTCTTGGGTCATTAAAAACTATTCTATAAACAGTACGAAGATTATATTGATATTTTCGGATTTTACACAATATTAATAGTGTAAACAATGTGAATGATGCAAATAAGGTTTTCTCATTCGCTCTCAGTCTTTCTCTGTTTTTCTAAATAGCTACTGACTGTGCAAATCTGAAATCTACCCCACAGATATCTTTACCACATCTGGGATTGTACTGCCACCTCTCTTAAGCTTCTAGATCAGGGATGGCCGACTCGCTGCATATGTATGTGGCAGGCTTTTCAATTTGAAAATAAAATAAATAAATAAATAAAATAACGTAATGATACAACTGATGTGAAAAATATGAAATGAAATTAAATACATAACAGTGTAAATTCCACTTTTATTGTCAGACATTGCAGACTCGAATTTCGTCGCCTTTAGTGTCAGTTTACTGCAGGTAGCTAGAGGTGCTAGTGAGCTACTCATGACATTAGTTCTGCAAGGACGAAATTTTGTTCATTAACCTATATTAAGTTTATTTTATAAATGCAAAATTGTTTTCAGTTTTTATTATTTCAAGCGCTTAGCATAAACCTTTTCGCAGCTAGCAAAAATATTAGGTGATCCCCAGGCACGGATTACTTGGAGTGGGGAGGAAAATGACTGAATTCGCTTAAAAGCCCAGCCTAAAGTTTTTCATGGAATTTTTATAGGAAAGTGGTAACCGAATTACCGAAGACTTAAAAAGTTCACGAGTCTTCTTTTTTATTTATTTTTTTCGATTTGCCTGGGTAGCTTCTGGCCACCCAGGCAAATCGAAATAAATAAATAAATGTTCCGTGTCCCTTGGTGGCACGGAACACATTTCCAATAATATGTGGCATGTTGCAGGAAAAGGCTGACCACCACTGCCAAATACTCTATTCAAGGGCAATATGCATAATCTGTCTCATCTCCTACACATATTCCCTTCACTCTCTATCACAAATATTTTTAGTTTCCACTTCATAAATTTATATTTCCATGGGAATTGACCATATGAACTGGCATCTGTAATCCCACCACTCTCTTCCAAACCAATCCGAATATTCGATTCAACTAGTCAACATCTATTCACTGCCAATCTCCAAATTCGTGGAAATAACTTTTCCTCTTTCTCATTTATCCCTTCTACTGGAAAAGCCTTCATTCTTGGCATTTCCTGATAATTATAACTCATAGAACTTAGTGACATGCATTGGTTGAAGTTTGAGAACAAACTTCAACCAATGCATGTCACTAAGTTCTATGAGTTCTAATATATTCTTCCCTCGTGGGTTACAGTGGATATAATCACCGTCCCCCCAAACGTAGAAAGGCCTGAGGTGGCGAGAGAAATTTTTTATGGGCTTTTTTCGCAACGGTTGAGTTTAACAGTCTCAGGAGAGGGTAGCATGGTTTTTCCTTCCTCGAAATCGAGTTTTTCACCCAGCAAAATTTTTCATGGTGCGTTGATCCAAAAGTTGCAGAAGTTAAATGGTGATGGTAGGAAAAACCTGAGTTTTTTTTTTTTTTTTTTCCCTACCATTTGTACATCTAATAATTGGACACAGTAATTAAAATGTGCTTTTCTGCTTTCTCATTTTAATTTTAATATCTGGCAGCGATTCAACAAAGGGTATCGGTATGAGCTATACATTTTTAGAGAGATTTGGAGTTTTCATATATCTCCAATTCCAAATCTTTAATAGGAAAGGCCAAGTCTACCCGGTGAGGCTGTTTTCCTCAGAACCCATGCTGGCTCTGATCTCCCCTGTTTATAATTTACAAACCGAAATCTTGCTTGATCCGATCGTGATGAAATATTCTTATTTAGAGAAAATTTAATGTAGTAAACAGGAGAATGACCTCCCGCAGCAAGTAGAAGCGTGCGTTTGCATTTTGTGCTTTGTCGCCTACTTAGTGTAGTCATTTCCCCCTGCTAATGACGCGAAATATCGCGAAACGGCTGTCAGTGGCCGGTATGACTAAGCTGCCGAGCAGGAATGTCCTTCCGGAGTTTGAAGATTTACGCGAGAAGAAGAAATGCTTCGACGCCAAATACAATATGAGTCAGCTCATTGTTCATTATTAACTGATAGAATGCATTGAAGGCTGAAGCTTAAAATGTAATGAGACATATCGTAATCTCCAGTAAGGTGAAATTGATTGACAAGTGGACGTTGCGGACCATTATATCATATTAAAGAGATTGATGTATTTTCTGGCTTTCTGGAGTGCATTCTACAGCCACTACTAGAGTTCTGCCCAATCTGATGGGCATGAACGGGTTACTTCGAAAATTCAGGGGAAAAGTTTATTATAACTTCAGCAATAACCTCAGCTGCGATAGTCATTGACTTCGAGAACTAACAACGAACCAATATACGGATGAAAATTTATAGTCAGGGCTATCGCGTGAGGGTGTGCATGCTGTGCACTGAAAAAAGGCACCAAATGAAGCAGGGGGGGGGGGGAGTTAATAGTTTATAAATTTTAAAAATTAAAATAAATCATAATTAAAAATTAAAAACGAAAATAATCATTTCTCGAGAAATAATTATTCTCATTTTTATTTTTTTCATAGGGTCCCTTCACGTTGAATCTAGGTCATAATTTCTGACAATGAAAGTCGAATTTAAACTTCTCTGTTAGCCTCATTTCTGAATTCAAATTCTCAAATATAATTTTTTATATATTTTTTTTTTTTTTTTTTTTTCCACATTGGGAAGAGTGCTAATAAGTAGAACTGAACGCGCCACAAGTGTCATGCGAGCTGTGGGTTGGCCATACCTGTCAGACCCAAGGCAAGTGTCAAACAAAAATTGGTCACAGATTGCTACACAGAGGTGGTTACCATGTCAGGTTTTACTGTATATTATTGTCTTTTTTTTTTTTTTTTTTTTTCGGCATCACATCCGTTTTGAACTTTGATTCCATCGCTGCTATGGCGAATATTAAACTATACTGTGGTGAATGCCACATTATAGTTAATATGCATTTGTTTTTTCAGAATCCGTTACTTTTTCATAGTTTTTTGGACAATAAATAAGAAGAAAAAAAAAAGAAACTGTAAGCCTACTAAAAAATATTGCTTTTTTCAGCGTTACTTTTTTTCTTCCACACTAAGATTAATACGCTGTTGCATGGAAATGATACTTGGAAATATAATATTTATTAATCCTATTTGTAAAATATTTTAATTTCTTTTTAATTAAAAAAAAACATTTAGTTTTTTATAAGTAGACGCTCATTCGAAAGGTGGCTCTGTATGTTTATCAAACGAATTAATCGACTGTTCTTATTACAAGTGATGAAGCTGTTAGTGTAACGCGCCGGTGCTGTTTATATTTTTTTAGTGGTTATGAATTTTCCCCTTTTATGAAATATTTGCTCTCTCAGGGAATCCACAATGTAAGTTTATTTGCTCTCTCTTGTTAAAAGTTATATACAGATTTGGTGCAAAGTTCTTCCTACTGCCATTCCGCCATTTTGGAAAAAGTGTATGCTTAATTGTATTGGTGTACTTGTACAAAACAATTTACTTGTTTTTATCGGCCTGGGTATGTTTTGTAAAGGTTTATCCCAATGTGGGGAATAAACAGATACTTTTTCATTATCAATGTTGTCCGAGCACATTTATTATTCTTATTGAATTTCATTTCTTTCAGTTCAGAATCAAGGAAACTGAAAAACGTTAGTTTAGTATACGAATACAGTATATATAAAAATATTGTGTCAGCATCCAACAAACAATTGAGTTCCTGCCTTTTTAGCGATTTTATAAAAGTTAAAATTATTTTGCTGTGATTTTAAGATGATCGATTATTATTATACCTTGAATAAATTCCAACGTATAAATCAGATTATTCATTTTAAGATTACTTTACAGATATATCTGAATAGATCACTTTACAGATATATCTGAATAGATTACTTTTCAGATATTTTTCTTTTTTAATTCCTTTATTTTATAAATAAATAAATAAATAGACATGATGTGTTTGAATTATATCTAAAGCACCTGAAAATGTTTTCCAAAAAGTTTCTCCATATTGGTAATTCTTGTTCCTGAATGTCAGAACAACCAATGATAACTAGAATATAATGTTTACAAGTGTTAAACTTTTGCCAAGAAATATATTTATTATTATTATTTTATTTTTGTGCGAAATATTGTTCCGGTTGTTAATATTTTCCATTTCGAACATTGTGCGTGCGTATATACTGTATGTATATACACACACGCACGTTAATAGTATGTATATATACATACATACATGCAGTATATTAAGAGTATGTGTGGTGATAATTACATGTTATGATTGCTATTTGTTTGGATTTGAATTTCGAATTAATGACGTAAATATTTCAACTGTATCGTTTTTCCACAGCTAAGTAGCCACTTCATTAGTCACATCTATCCTTTTCATGAAGTGGAGCACTCTACTAAATGCATCACGTGTTCTTACTATACGATAAAAAAAGAGTAGGATGGTAGGGAAGCTGTATGGGTGAAATTCAGTGCGAGAATGGGCAAGAAAAGATTTAAGTGAGACTGATCATGGAAGATAGACGGCGCCAGACGCGCCTGTAGGAGTATCTCTAAAGCTCTCGGAACCTGCTGGGATTTCACGTATGAAATCCCAGCATAAGTCTTGGTGTATTGAGATTGGTCCAATATCCAAATAACACCCATCGAATGATAATCCTCTGTCGGACAATAGCTCGTTGATTCCAGAAGTCAGTAGAGGCTGACAAGACTTATGCAGGATAACTTGTGCCTCTTTGGCTACCACTTGTAGCCAAAGGCATTTCAGAACGCACAACTCGTACCACGTCAGATGGGGTATCCCAGCCGAAGATCCAACCGGGTTTCATTCCTGGCATTAAAAAAAACAAGAAGGTACAGTTATAGTGGGCTGCATCAACACTGGAGGATTGAAAAACTTGTCTGGCTTGATGATTCTTTGTCGTTTCATGCTAATGGGAGGACCAGAATTTAGCCGAAAGAGCATAGATCCATGGATCCACCATATTAGGTGTCAACAGTGTAGGCTAGTGGGGGCATTTTTTTGTTTTCGTGGTGCAACAGTTGGATGCCACAGGTTATTTGGAAATTGTTTCCGACTATGCGAATCCCTTCATGTCTGTAGTGTATCTATCTGCAGATGTTCATTCCAACAGGATAATACATCATAGCACAAGGCCAGAATTGTACAGAATTGGTTCCAGGAGCAACAGAGTGATTTTTATTGCGCTAGTCCCCCACAAGTCATCAGATCTCAATCCAATTGAGCACCTGTTCGATGATGTTCGACGAACTTTCTGAGTATAGATCCTCAACCATCCAGTTTGCAGCAACTGTGGAAAGCAATTGCGTTACCATGGTCCAGCATTTCATTGGCACACTTTCGGTACCTCGTTGAGTCTATGCCACGGATTCTAGGTTATACTGGGGGTTTAGCGGTGCATAATATCAGGTTAGGTGTGCATAATAAAGTGGGCACTCAGTGTATATATCCCACTAGGACACTTTCGTACTTTGGGATGAAGTTGTATATTGCAAATTGAGCAATAAGTAAATGAAATTCCAGTTGGTTCGCCGCACGATGTTTTTTTTAATTCTTATCCCGATTTTTCCTGGATCTGTGTTAGTCTTGAAAGAATGCGAATTGTAAGACTCGCGCCCTTGCAGCTAGCACAGTGATCTTAATCTCTGTTCTTCCACACTGGGTTAGAATCCCTTTGAAGAAATTTTTATGCGCATTTTTCAGACCATGACTGAGTAGTCGGTCCTAGCCGAGGGTTTCATTTTTTGTTCTCTCGACTGTTTCATTCGCCAAACCCGACGAACTGACCATGCGCACACGCAGTTTGCAGACACATGTTGACGTTTCATGTCATTATTTGCCATGACGAAATTCAAACCAAACAAGGCTAATCCAAGAAAAAATCAAGATCATGTTGTGATCTTCATGACAGAAGATCACATGATCAGTGGCTGTCCAGGATTTCCTAAGGAGGGAGAGGGGACCAAAGCAATTTTCCGGGGAATAAGGATTTTCTAAAGGGGAATCATTACGCTGTAATCATCTTGTAGGAGTAAAAGATTTCACAGTATTTTGATCATAGGTGGGGCTAAATTCCTTTTAACCTCTACCTGGGATCTTCACCGAACATGATTGGTACTTTTTATCTACTCGCTTGTTAAAGATGGTTGAAGATTAAATCAATGAGCACAAATAAATCATGGTAGTGTAAAAACGCTTCTGAATCTTGGAGAAGAGGATCTTTAGCAGGGAGGGTGTAATCTTCTGGTCTTATTTAACAATACGGAATTAGGCTTACCAATGTCAATTATGTCAAAATAAATTAGAACACGTTCACATTATTTTTATATGCAAACGGAAATTTCATCCGTATTTCTCCCTAATTTTCTGCTCTACCCGTTCTGCGTTCTCCTAATTCACCATTTCTCTCCCTCGCCCCCATATAACTCCCTTCCCTTTTCTGTTTTCTGCCCCTCTCCCTCCCCTCTCTTATCTATCTGCTTATCCAGAGAATTTAGAAAAGACCGAGGAAGCATGGCAGAAGACGGGTCCACTTGTCGTCTGCGAAGTTTATCCAAGACTATTTTGAAGAGAAGTGCAGTATGAGCAGAGCTTATGAACTGTCAATCGGAAGTATTCAAGTTGCGTTAGAAAGATAATCCTATCTTCAAAAAAAGTTAGTTGCATTTTATGAGGAAGTTGAGAAACGCCGGAGATATAGAATTTTACTTAACATTGAAAATTTAGGACGCCTCAGTGTATTCCCAGGATGTAATTAAATGAGGTAAGTTTAGTTATCCTTTTGATTAATCGAATAATACTGAATGAGTTAATTTTTCAGTATTTTACGCGTCCCCACACTATTATTTACTGTTGTAAAAGGGCTTTTGCATAAATAATCGCCATCAAACCGGGATTTAAAAAAAGTGAAATTTCTTTTTATGCAGTTCAGGATACGTAAGATGACATTATGTGTTGTTTATTATACGCAGCTTAGGCATTATGAGAGAAAATTTAGTTGACTTTAATATTCTCTTCACTCAGTGCTAGAAAAATTATCCTACCGTCAGTGGGAAATAGCCGAGTGGTCGTGCGACCGTACATAAGTACAGTGCTTTGGGTGACTGGGGTTCAAGCCTGTGACTGCTAAATAGAGCGCTGTTTTTGTAGTCTTTCAATTTTGTGAATTCCTTTGACCGTGTGGTCGTCCCAGAGTATAAACAAAAAATTTATTTTATTTTACTATGTTGTCAGGTCCGACACGGGAGGGGGGGGGCAAAGAAGAGAAAGAGAATTAAATAAAATTAACGATAAGGGCCCGAAAATCAAATTGTGCACTGCAGCGCCAAAATGTGAGTTTTCGCTGTGTCCAACAAGAGTTTGCTATGCCACTGAATTAACTGTACCTGGCCGACCGGGCTAGCTGGTGGGTAAAGTGCCTGCCTGGCAACCCAAAGGTCGCGGGTTCGATTCCCGCCTCGGGCTTGGATCAATGTACTGCAAAAACCTTGGGAGGTGCATTATGGCCACAGAAGCCTATGCGCCAACAACTACCAAAAAAAAAAAAAAAAAACTGTACCTGTGGTTTGTGCTGGTTGACGCACGGTTCTAAGTTGTCCCCAGTACTATGCCAAGCCACGAACGAACGGGACACTAGTCTGGGCGCAATTTTACTAGAGACGAAAAAAATTTAAATAAATAAAATTTAAGTTCGTGGGGAAGGGAATTGCACTATGAACTTCTTCCCCAGTAGTTAGATCAGATCGGCACGACCCTGGCTATCCTTTTATGTGCTCAACATGGAATAAATTATGGGGACAGCATGCCAGGGGAAGCATGTCAGGAGGAATTCTTACTGGAAGTAAGAATTCCTCCAGTTTCCTACCGGATTCGAACCCAGACCTCTCTAAACGAATTAAAAGTAAGGAAACCACTTGTTACTCGTTTGGAGAGGTTCCATGATGACTGTCAGCGAAACTGTCTGACAATATTAGCAGTAAGGGGTGAGCATGATCATATTGCAATAAAGAAATAACAACGGTTAGAGAAATGACAAAAGGACAGGTCAGATATATTTTAAATGTAACGTTGATTTTTGATATTATTTATAAGAAACATTTTGGTTTGAGAGCACTTCTACGTTGGAGCCTCGGTGCGACGCATCCAGTACCCCTCCTCTCCCTTTTTGTACAATCCTAATCCCACTACATCACTCGTCATCACTCTCCCAACAAAACTATAACTCATCACCATCATTTAAAATTCCATCGTTCTAGTTGGATCTGTCTTTGGGTAGAGCACTGCATATAATGATTTCAACCACTGCAGTTTCAATGAGATGTGATGTGGTTGGAGCGGGTGAAGTCGACATTGCATGCGGCTCACATCTGGTGAGTATGGGCTTGGCAAACCCAGGGTCCTGAGCTAGATATCATCATTCTTCTCTTTCTTGGTGATTCCTTTCTACTTTCGACTCTTTCTCTCTCTCTCTCTCTCTCTCTCTTCTTCCTTTCCTCCCGCCCCTCCTTTTCTCTCAGGGTAACTCGGGAATTTTTTTTTGTTTGGTGCAGCATAAGCCTCAGGCTTCCTTGCAAGGAAGCCTGATGCAAGGAAGCCTCAGGCTTCCTTGCATCATATGGCTAATAATAATAATAATGAATGCAATCCTGCCTCTGTCAGGATTGCATTCATTATGATATTTCATTCATTATGATATAAAAATGATATTTCTTCATACCCAATGGCCCAAAGATGTATTAACATCGTCTTTAAACCTTTTCAGTCTGCTTGGATGTTTTAAAATCTGAATGACGGTGTTTTGCTTATCAATGAAGCCAATATCGACCACCTGTAGGATTTCACCCAACACGAATTTCTGAGTCTTTCAGGCAAACCGATTCACCAGTATTTGGTTTTCTTTTGTAACTAATATTAGCATGTCATACTGACCATTCCACTGGCTTTGTATTCTCGTTTCTAATTTAAAGCTTGTTTGATGATTTGCATCTGTCTGTGTTTGTGACTTTTATATATCATTATTATTTTTTTTTTGTATTTGTATGTGTTTGTTATTTGAATATTTGTAGATTGTACTAAGCCGGCCGGGCTAGCCAGGTGGGTAAAATGCTTGCCTGACCAACCCAAAGGTCGCGGGTTCGAATCCGCTTCGGGCTTGGATCAGAGTAAAATGCAAAAACTTTGGGAGGTGCATTATGGCCGCAGAAGCCGATGCGCTAACAAAAAAAAAAAAAAAAAAAAACGTACTAATATGCAAATTTACAGAAAGTTTCCCCCTCTTCTATGGGGAGAAGACTATGGAACTTTTTGAAAACGCTGTCCTAGACTTTACGTTTTGAGGACTAATGAGGTCGACTGTTTTCGCCCTTCTTTTTTTGAACGAACATTACAAATTTATGTATCTAGTAAAATAAAAGTATAACAACCTATTTTAAAAAACTAAGGATGCACGTGAGCGTGTTGGCTATGAGACTGTTGTTACATCACACCAAGTTTTCCAGATGAACAGCCCAACCGTCCACACGGAAATGAGAGTCAGAAACGTGATCAGAATCGCAAAACGCTTAAACTCATAGCTCATAACATCGAGGTTTCACTGTATATACAGTATATATATAAAAAAAGAAGAAAATAGATAATAGGGTCTGCAAAATATCCACTCCTCTAGAAAATGAGTTGTATCGTTCATTCCAGTAGCCACAGAAATTCTGTTTGAATACCGTATACTATCACGTGAATGCAAAGCAGGGTCAGATATAGTTGTCACGTTGTAGGTATAATTGGGAACAGACATATTAGGGCATATATAGTTGATTTTTGTATGTGCAATAATAAATAAATATAGTAGATTTACACACTGCATAGCCTGTTTAGTTATTATACGTAAAAAATTAACTTTGTATTTTAACTTAGGAATAAAGTGTAGCATCCTTTTATTTATTTATTTTTTTTTTTTTTTGCAAGTGTTATTTTAAAGTGCACGGTAATAGAATTAGCAGCAAGACGTTTGTAATAATTTGAACTGATAACAGTAAAAATACCAAAATATCTTGGGGGTGTAAATTCACATTGTCTCACTTCTTTTCCTATTCTTTATTCCACTGTTCTCACAGTCGAATGAAAGAAGAATGTGAAAATAATGGAATGGAAAAGGAGAGTAGGAAGAACAGTTTTTTGGTGTTTATTTGTCTAGTAAAATTTTAATTACTTAAATGGCATTGATTTGTTTACGAAGAACTACAACCAGATATTTCGAATTTAAAATGTATGATTATGCGTTATTTTAGAATATCATTACATATTTAATTAAAAATTTTGGAGGATCATAAAGGGAACCAAAAAAGCAGATTTTAACAATTAACTTTTTTCTTATTTATTTTTAAAAATCTATTTTCATTAATTAATTACATAAGTTGGGTGGATAACATATTACGTAAATGCCATTATTTACATCCTTATTTATTTTTATTTATTTAGTGTTTCTTTTTTTTTCCTGAAAAGAAAGATTTCTATTACTTCCTTTTTATAATTCACTTGATAATCTTTAAGATTTTATGCAGTTACGCAAGTTTATATAGGTATGATAATTTTATTAACAGTAATTGGAAATTTGTATACATTTTGTTCTATCTTATTTATTCCTGTTAACATCACAGGATTTCCCACTATTCCTAACGGAAATTTAATAAGAGTGGGTGGTTGAAATATAAAAAAGAACAGTCTTGTGTTACTAAGAAAAGCAAAGTAGCAAATGAAACTTGTTTTGCTAAAATTCTGGTATTAAATTTAAATATTCCGATTTTTCCTTAAAAAAGCTAAACTTTAGTGGTTGTCGATAAGGCGAATATCCAAACCTAGCGGTATGTTATTTGTATTTCTTCCTGTGATATACTTTAGACAATAGTGATGTGTACAAGGATTGTCTCGAAGCTGCTACCGAATTGTCACATATGGTACTTTGTAATGTCAGTTGTTGCAGTAATGGGATACAATTTTATGCATTAGGGATATCCTTGGCTCTGAAGTGCTTGAAATTTATTTCCGATTGCCGGTAAGTTAGAGATCGAGGGTGTGGTTCACTTATTTTTGTCACATCTCGGCATGTTTTCTCCTTGTGCCAACAACGCGCTCCTACTGGCTGCCATTACTCGTTCCTGAACACTTATCGCAGAACGGTAGCCTTCAGTTTTATGTAGGCCAATAGTTAGTTTGTATCAGTACTTTAAATCATTACGCGTTCTAAGTAATTTATCAGTAAGGAGCAGTGTCGCGGTGGGTGTTCCTTCCCCTTTAATAAATTTGAACATATAAATCGGAGAGTAACATATTTATGCACCCTTTGGCATGTACGATTCCAGGAAACCAAGTTCAAGCTCATCGGTATGAAAGAAAATTGAACTATTTGGAGTATTATTTTTTAAAAACTTTTATCGTGGAAAGTAGCTTACATTAATATAACTCCAGAGTATCTTATATGTGTATAACTTGAGTCGTTTAAAGTTTATCTCTAAACAGTGTATACGAAAATGAAGCAATTTACCCGTAAACTAAGAGGCCGGATTGGCCACGGTAAGAAGAAATTACATCTGCTTGCGTCTTGTGTAAATATTGAAAGCAGGCACAGAGGCGTTGGGAAATGTGTACATAGTCACATTACACAATATACACATTCTTGGTCATTACTGGTTAATAAAAATGTCAATATTACTGCACGTAAAGAGAATGATGAACCCGTAACCTGTATATTTTAAAACATAAGTAGGGTAAAAAAAAATAAGGAAATTAAATGAGGATTCAGCAAATATTCGTACAATACACACCAAAAGGCTTTAATACGAAATATTTTTGTTTTAAAAGACTATTTTTTATTTTATTATATAATGTCAAATGCCCACATGTGCAGTCTTCTATTATTTATTGATCTCAGCTGTATTTATCCCATTCTGTCTTAAATTATTAGTTCTTTTCAACAGTGGAACTTTCTCTACATATCTGAGATCAGACTAAATGTTTCCCTTACGCTTGTTTTATGCTTTTCATGTACTTTCATTAACATTCCTCTGTGGGAAATAAGTTTAGTTACATTTAGATTCTGATAAACAGTATATCAATCTTTAGGAATTTTGTTACTATATGAGAGAAGGGCTTTACAGATCACACACTATATAGCAATGGTAGTTACATGAACCTCCCCCATTCCCAAAAAGATCCATTCAAGAGCTACCTGAAAAATATTAAGATTCCATACGTGTGAAATATGTATGGAATCTTACCATACATATGAAAATTTCATACCAGAAAGGAAATTTTATATTAATAAAAAAAATAACTCTTTACATAAAGGTTTAAGTTTAATAACTTAAAATAAACTTTTAAACTAGTTTAACTTTTAAAATATACCAGGAATATGATGGTTTTCAGAAATATTTTTAAGGAGGTCTGCAAATTAAAGGGCAAAATATTATAACTGGTGTGTAGTTTCATTCTCGCTGAAATTAAGTGAACAAAAAACTCTTCATTTAGGAAACTGAAGTCTTTCACTTCTTCAGTTTCCTAAATGAGCAAATTCCAGCTTACCAAATGTGCTCATAAAAAAAAAAAAAAATTGCAACACATTTAAACTATTATGAATGAATATTGTAGATATTGAAATTAGATATGTTATGTACTTGAACTGGTGTATCACTGAACGTTCATTTTGCAATAGTTGCATATTTTTTGGCATTTCCATTTAGATGTTGAAAATTCTGTCTAGTTAGAATTTTAGCTATACATCGGAAGGAAAAATATACTTAACCACACCTGTTCACAGAGTTGAGGCAAGATATGAATATGGCTTGCCTTACTATGATTATAATTAAACATTAGATTTCTGGTGCCTTTTGCAAATGCATGCTTGAGGCAGTTGCACCCCATCCCCTTATTTGTTGGATTGGCCCTGGTTGTCAATAGTTTTTCATACTTAATGTTTTTAGAAAACACTGGAGTCTTCTATGACAGTATAGTGAGTTTTTATTTGTTACTCATTTGGAGAAGCCTGGATTTCGATCCCTCTGGGTAATGGAGGATTTCTTAAAGCATTTTCAAACAGATCTTAGTGTTGTGAACACTGTACTGACTGACTCAAAGTAAAATAATCTCTCTGAGGAGGCCAAAAAACAAAACAAAACATTGTAATTATTGAATGCATAAAAAAATAAAAAGCAAAACTGCAAACAATAACATGAGTCCATTAAAATAAGTACAATAGCAAAAAAATATTTAAAATATAAACAGTAAATATCACAAAACGGTGAAATCAAACTTATTTTGAGCAGTCTAAAATTATATCTTGTTTGACTGTGTGCTTTGCTTTTGCTAGCTCTGCACTGACTGCATTTTTCAATCAAATGATATGTAGACATATTTCTTAAACTTTATGTAAAAAAAAAAAAATGTTTATTAGAAAAGTTTTAGTTGAAGAAATTTGTGAAGTAGAAAACTTGGAGCCAGCCCAGAGAAAAGTTGCTAATCCTGAGGTCTTTGGCCTAAAATGATATTATTGGAAACGCTAACTGTTATTTCAGGTTTAAGATTGCACAACTTGCAAATCCACCCCTGAATACAGTTGTACAGACAAAATCATATGCCCTTAGATGCTAAATGCACTATGTAACCAAGTCCTCTATGGCAATGTAGTGGTTTTGCAACTTTCTGATCATTTGGAGAAGTCTGAGTATGAGTCCACTGAAAATTTTTTTTAAAAGTCTCTTCCATTCAGGGCTGAATTTGCTAATCTCCAGTGCAAGGAGTAGGGTTCCCTGTAAGTTATTCCATTTCTTCTCCCCCCCCCCAAACAACATAAGACCTAAACACATGCATAATCTCTCTCTCTGTCTCGAACAGATAACTATACAGTGCAGTTATAGAAAGCAGTTGGAATTTACTGCATTAGAAACCTCTTAAAATGTACTAGGGCAATCTGGGTGCAGAGGAGCCAGATTTGTTATCATCAGTCTTTGAAAGAAAAAGAAATACATAAATCAATAAAAAAACCCAATAATTCCACAAGAATCTCTTGTTACCTGTTTTCGCTTATTTCCCCTGAATTTTACGAATTTACACATTTCATTTCATAAGATTGGATGACAGTTTGTTCCAGTAGCCAATTATGCCTTGTTTGCCTAAAAGAAATTATTATATTTGGTTATTATATTATTATATAACTGTCTTTCTTAACTTTAAAGTACAGGATATAGATAAAGTATATAAGTTGTTGTTTAACTGGAATAACAGAAACTGTTATAATGCTTATCTCTGTGATGTATCTATATTAGAAAGGACAAGAAAATCTGTCTTCTCATAGTATTATGATAATATATACTTTCTTTACAAGTGTTCGAGACGGAGATTAACACTCCCCATCCATAACTCTAATTCAACAGTTTCCTTGTTGAATAAGAGTTACTGATGGGATGTTAATGCATTGTTGAATATATCTGGCTATATATATATACTTATCTTATTTATACATTTCTGTTTTTAAATTGTACTACTTGGGAGCATCAGGTTTGTAGTGACCCCAACCCGCTAGTTACAGCGGATTACAAACCTGATGCTCCCAAGTAGTACAACAGTTTAAAAACAGAAATGTATAAATAAGTTAAGTACATATACAACCCATGCACGTGTAATGTCTAATTGTCCACAGACAATAGCATTAATGCTGGAGCCAATATTTACAATACTTACGCCATTTTAATATTTAGACCTAAATGTCTTTTGACACAATTCCAATATATATATATATATTGCTGCCAATACCTGGTAAATTACGTAAGTTACACTTAATAACTTAACTTTTCTCCCTTAAATTGGCTAAAAATCACTGGCTCATTTTTTAGTCACTTCAACAGAGAAAAGTACATGTACTTTGATAGTATTTTTATTATTTTACTTATATATGATAGCATTTTAATTATGTTTTATTTTTTTAATGATTACAAATACAGTTTTAAATTGAATATGTGGGACAGTTACAGTTTAAGCCTTCATTTTATTTCAAAATGTACATTCAGCATTTCATTTACAATTGAAACCGGTGATAGTTAACAGGCTTGACATGGTAGTATAGAATTTTACTTGTGCTTTGTTTATTAACTTTTTTTTCACTTTAATTAATTAGAAATTGAAGAAACTACTTTTTTTTTTAAAATACTTTTTTGTCATTGATTTTGCTTCTCATGCAATCAGTACAAAAATTGATTTGATGTGATGTGAAAAGCAATATAAATAGTTACTTAATTTCACTCTGTCATTATATCATTTGTTTCTTTTGTCAGTAAATCTGGAATGATAGTGTCTGTACTTTATTTTAATCTTGATTAAAATAAAATATCTTGATTTGTGAGTCATATTTAATGTGAGTAATTAATGAAATTTAAAGCACTGTATATTCCAGAACATACTTCGTATTGTTCTGGAGTGTGTTTTAAATGACTTGGTTTAAGAGTAATTGCACCCAAATGTGTATACTGAATATTTCTGAGCAGCCCTAATTTAATATTTTTATAGCTTGCTTACTTACTATTTAGCAGTTTACTGTTAGACGGGACTGTGTAGAATTTGTGTATTCGTCTTTCCTGCATTCAATTTCGAATGTTATTATGAATTACATAGTTCATAATAAGTCCACATTGCACTCTGTGTGGTTTCTGTAAAAGGGTATACACAGGCCAGTTTTTTTTTGTGCAGGCTGAAAATTCCAAATAACTTGCTGGAGAAACCTTATTTTTTCTCTCATTAAATAGGCTAACTGCAGCCTGGATTGAAGATATCTCTAAGGTATTTGAACTCATACCTTCTAAATGTGAGTTATACTGATATAGGGCTATACTGACAGGACAGTTTGGAACGTTGAGCATTTCTATTATCCATATTTCTTGTATATTTGAAACATATTCTATATTTTCTGTATATAATGTCCTCTATTTTGTATAATTTTCAAAATTTTAACCTGATTGGCTTAAAATAATATTAATTTACATTAAAAGAATAAATTATTTACCTTTTAGATGAATTTTTTTTTAATGTTCATTTGGCCTGTCTGCATTATGCCCCATATTTTCCTATATCCTTGAATACTGCATCCAATTTTTCTACAGCAGTTTGTCCTATTATTTTTAATCATAAGGTTAGTACATTTTGATCAAATTAATATTACGGAGTCTATAGCTATAGACACAATTATTCCATTTAACTAAGCCCTGGCTGTATATATAATTATGTAATGAGTCATTTCTAAGTTAAATTTTTGAGTTGTTTTAAAGTTGTATTGTGTGTGTGGTTAAGGACTACTTAACCACACACAAGTATGCATTCATTTATTTATGCAAAAGCATCTATGTTATATATGTTTATTTATTGTTGATGGTAGGACTACTAATGGGCTACTATATCTTAATTGTTTTGAATATTTCTGGAAGTGTTTTAGATATCTTAATCTTAATTAACTATATCTTAATTGTTTTGAATATTTCTGGAAGTGTTTTAGATAGCTTACCTTTACTTTTGATTAATTAAAAACTAATCTTAAAAATAATTAACAATTCATGAATTTTGAACAGAAGCAGATTGCATCAAATAATAACACGTAGTTAAAACTTGTTTTTTAAACACTCCTCTAAACAGTTTCAGAGAACGTTAACCTATGTGCTCTGAAACTCCAAAGACGGTTTGCGAAAAAAAAATATCATAATAAAATATCATCTTGCTTAGTTAGAGGAATGGTGATCTTTCTAAAAATGTGAGGCTTCTAGAAATATGTTTATTTGTATATTGTACATTTTCAAAATTATAAAATAACTCAGTTCAAACATGACTGCTTTGTTTCATTATTTGTAATTCCGTTTTTTACTACTGCATGTATAATGCGAATAAGTATAGGTTAGATACGGATATAAATATTGAAAATAAAATGATTAAAAACAGTTATGAATTTATTTTATTATTTTTTTTTTTTAGGGCTGCTTTCTTGTGGCCAGTGCAAAGATTGTATATATATTGTATGTGTGAAAACTGTTCTTTGTAGCTCTGTTTAGCCTTAGATGACATTTACTGGACTTAGGTTGTACCTTTATGTAAATTGATTCCAAGATTAAGCTTGATGGAGGCACCATTTAGTCTCAGTGTCAAAGGCCATTCATCGGGCATTTAATATTCTCTTTAAATGCAGACAGTCAACTCAGCTATGTAAACTTTGCAGCTGTGTAAAGCCACTAGTAGATGTTTTACTACTAGTTGGTATTTCAACCATGAAATAAATTTTCTTCTTCACAATTTTATTCAAACATGTTAGAAAGAAAATTTCTGCATCACAGAGAAGTTTCTTGCTTCAGAAAAGGATTATTATAAAAATTGTATTTTTAATGCCAGAATTTGTTTTAGCATTATCATTAGTAGTGCCATAAGATGCAAAAAAGCCAGCTTTTTTTTTTTTTTTTTTTTTTTTTATGGAAACCCCAAACACGAGAGGTATTAGAACCTACAGTACTTATTACCATGCTTGGGTTGGAGGTTGAGAAGACAAAAGAAGATATTTGTTGACATTAGACTTGAACTTCTGTGGACTGTAATTTTCAGGAAATATGTACGAAGGAAGGTTGTTCCAGAAAACGGCAGTTGAATGAATAAAGGAGGAAGATGAAAAGTTGGTTCTGTGAGTTTGAAGTTGGACAGTAAATGGATGTTGGCTGGTGGCGGCACGTGTTTGGACTGTTTTCAAAGAGAGAGAGAGAGAGAGAGAGAGAGAGAGTGGGAATTATAGAAGCCAATTCAGAAGAACAGTGCCCATGGAAGTATCTGTAGAAAAGGCATGCAGCAAAAACAGTACGTCTATGAGACAGAGTGGAGAGACTCTGTTAGAGATGTCATTAATTAATCTAACTGCCCTCTTCTGAATGGAATCTAGAAGTCTGAGAGGTTTTGGGATATTGCCCCAGATGCGGAAACAGATATTCCACGAGTAATATGCTTGTGCCAAGAGAGATAAGAAGTCAGGGTAATCCTCAAAAGAGATATATCATTTTGCCTAGAAATCGGAGTGTCACCAAAGATAAACATAGGAGCAGAAGAATCCTTTTTGCGAGATATAAGACAAGACTGAGTTTTAGAAGGATTGAAATCAACTGAGTTGTCTTTGCCCCACTGGAGAATTACCTGGAGATTGGCATTTAAGGAATTGGTAGTGGATATTCGAAAAGTTGAAGCTGATCGAGCAGGGTAAGGTTTCTCAAAATGGAAAGTGGAATGCAGTGTGCTATCATCAGCAAAACTATGGATAGGATTTCCAGTCAATGGAAGAAGGTCATTAATATACAAGCGATAAAGAGTGGGGGACACCAGCATTAGTGGAGAGATTAGAAGACAGAGAGCCATCTACCATCACCCTGAGTGAGCGATCAGAGAGAAAACTGGATAACCAATTACAAAAAACAGTTGGAAAACCATAAAATGGAAGCTTGTTTAGAAGTCCTTTATGCCAAACACGATCAAAAGCCTTTGAGATGTCAAGAGCAACTGCTTGGGTTTCACCAAACACAAGCATCAGCCGAAAAAAAAAATGCACTTCCCATTTCACATATCCATTCTCTCCAAAAGTTTGTGTAGTTCTTACTTGAATTTATTTAAGCTATCAACTTTCACAACAACAGATGGAAGTTTATTCCAGCAATCAATCCCTTGCTGGCTAATGGCAAATTTCTGCAACTATCCTTCTGAAATTAGAATTTATGCCTGCTCAAGTGTGTTATTAGTATTAGTAATGGCCACATGGTGCAAGAAAGCCTATGGCTTATGCTGCACCAACCAAAAAAAAAACCATGATAAAAAAAATAATAATAATTAATAAAAAAAAGGAAATAAACCTATCATCCTATGCACATTCCTGACCCGAAGGTACTATCCAGATGACCTGTGAATTTCCCTAAACTGTCAGCCTCTGCCACACAGGTAGGCAACTTATTCCAGTAATTTATAACTCGCTGGCTAAAATAAAACTTCTTGCAATCCAATCTAAACATTTCCCCCTGTAACTTGAATTTATGTCCCCTAGTTCTAGCATCATTTATAATCTTGAAAATTACTGAGCAAAAGGAAGAATCTCATCAGCATTGAGCCTGCTCAAACCATTTGAGGCCTTATACACACCTCAATGAGATCATCCTTCAGGTGCATAATCTCCAGACGCTACAGTTTGCAGAACTTAAGCTGTTCTTGGTAAGAGCACTCCTTTATTCCCTTCACCAATCGTGTTGCCTTTCTCTGCATTTGTTTTAGCGGCTGTACATCCTTCCTAAAACAAGGTCTCCAGACCTGTAAGACATTCTGATTTACTGGCCCACTATTTCTCTGTACAGTTTGTACTCATGAGAATCTTTATTCCTATAACACACTCCTACTCATATTTTTGCTTTTCCGGTGCTTATTTCGCACCAAATTGACTCAACATTGCACTGGCTGCCCATGTCAACTAGATGCACTGCCTTAGCTTTTATGTGTTTCCCAACTAATGGCATAACCCTTCCTTGATAGATATAAATCCCCCATTATAAGACTCTCAGTAAATCAGAGAGTCTTATAATGGGAGATTTTAATTTCCCAGATATTGACTGGAATTTGGGGGCTGGTTACTCACACACTACCAGGGCTTTTGTGGATTTATTGGACGATTGTTTTCTACATCAGCATGTTCGGGAGGCAACTAGAGGGAGTAATACTCTTGATTTGATTATCAGCAGTGATTCTTCATGCATTAAAAATCTGCAGATAAATGAACCACTAGGTGGCAGTGAGATGAAGTGCGATTTACTCAGAGGTAACTAACATCAGGGGTAAAGGGAAGGGTTTTTGCATTCGTAAAGACGACTACGGTGCTCTGAGACGGTATATAAATTTTATATGGTGGGACCAACTGATGATGTTACCAACAGCAAATTCAAAGAATTTATTTTGGTAGCTACTAGGCTTTACATACTAAGAAATATTGTTCAAGGTTTAGGCCTAAATGGATGTCAGATGAACTAATGAGACATATGGCAGAGAAGAAAAATACATGGGATACATATAAATTAATTAGCATTAGCATTAGTAGAGGCATTTGATGCAAGAAAGCAAGCTTATGCAGCATCAGCCAAAAAAAAAAAAAAAAAAAAAAACCCACTTCCACTTCACCCCTCTGTTCGTTCAAAATACCTGTCCAGCTGAACCTTAAACTTATTTAGGCTATCAACCTCCACCACAAGGGATGGAAGTCTGTTCCACCAACCAACCACCCGCTGGCTAAAGGCAAATTTCCTCACGTCTATCCTACATCTGTCTTTCCTCAATTTGAATTTATGCCCTCTCAGGTGATTTTTCTGAGCTAGAGGAAGAATCCCATCAGCATTGAGCATGCTTAAACCATTCAAGGCTTTATACACCTCTATCAGATCACCTCGCTGGTGCCTAGTCTCCAGACACTGTAATTTGCAAAACTTAAGCCTTTCTTCGTAAGAGCACCCCTTTGTTCCATTCACTAATCTTGTTGCCCTTCTCTGTACTCGTTCCAGCAGCTCTACATCCTTCTTGAAATGAGGCCTCCAGACCTGTATACAGTACTCTAGGTGTGGCCTGACCATTGCCTTATACAATGGAATAACCACCTCCTTATCCCTGCTGGAAAAATTCCTGTATATCATTGACAATACTCCATGAGCTACTCTTGCAACCTGTCTGCACTGCTCAGAGAACTTCATATCTGCCTGCACAACCACCCCCAAGTCCCTTTCATTCTCTACCACTGTCAGTGTAGTACCACAGAGTTGATACGTTGCTCTGGGGTTGCTGTTTCCCATGTGTAGTACTTTACATTTGTCAATGTTAAACTTCATTTGCCACCTCTCAGCCCTTTTGCTCAACCTTTCCAGATCCTGTTGCAGCAGCATAGTGTCAGTAGTGTCCTTGACAACCCTGCCAACCTTTGTATCATCTGAAAACTTGGACATTAAGCTTGATATACCATCATCAATAACATTTATAAATATAGAAAACAATAATGGACCCAACACTGAGCCCTGAGGGACTCCACTAATAACATTAGTCCACGATGAGCAGTGTCCATTGATTACCACTCTCTGTCTTCTCCCCCTCAACCACCCCTTTATCCATAGCAGCAATTTGCCTCCAATGTCACACTGCTCCAATTTGTGTAGCAGTCTTCCATGTGCAACAGTATCAAAAGCCTTTCTAAGATCCAAGTATATAATATCAAAGTTATTCCCTGCATCCAGTTCTTTTGTGACTGCATCATAGTATCCAATCAAGTTGGTCAGGCAAGACTTCCCCTTAACAAAACCATGCTGTGTCTGAGCTATAACTGAAGTCTTGTCTAAATGATCTTGCAGTGCTTCTTTAACCAGTGCCTCCATTAATTTTCCTGGAACAGAAGTTAAGCTCACAGGTCTATAATTACTTGTGTCAGCCTTTGATCCTCCTTTGTGAATTGGGGTCACATTTGCACATTTCCAGTCTATGGGTACCTCCCCTGAGTCCAAGGAAGCTCTCATAATTATGGCTAAGGGTTTGCTTACTTCCTTTGCTGCCTCCTTTAATATAACTGGATAGATCCCATCCACCCCGGGTGCCTTTCTTGTGTTTATCTTCAACAGTTTCTCCTCCACTTTACTCCCAGTTATTTCAAGATTCTGTAGCTTACTGCTAGAGTTGAATACACCTCTGGCATTCCCCTTGCTGAATAACTCCTCGTGTGTGAATGTCGATGCAAAATATTCATTTAGTTTGTTAGCTACCTGAGCAGGATCATCAACAGTTGACCCATCAATATCAAGTGGACCAATCTGATTCATCCCCTTCCTTCTAGAGTTTACATAAGTAAAGAACTCTTTGCTGTTTTTCTTTGCATCCCTTGCCAAGGATTTCTCGTAATCTGCCTTCGCCTGCCTAACCTCCTTTGTAACTTGGTTGCATATCAACTTGTATCTATCATAGGCTTCTGTGTCATGTGTTAATTTGTAAGTATCCCATGCATTTTTCTTCTCTGCCATATGCCTCATTAGTTCATCTGACATCCATTTTGGCCTAAACCTTGAACAATATTTCTTAGTTGGTATGTAAAGCCTAGTAGCTTCCAAGATAAGTTCTTTGAATGCTTCCCATTTTGAATTTGCTGTTGGTAACATCATCAGTTGGTCCCACTGTATAGAATTTAAATACTGTGTCAGTCCATCGTAGTCGCCTTTACGGAAGCAATAACCCTTCCCTTTACCCCTAATGGTAGTTACCTCTTTGAGTACATCCCACTTCAGCACACTGATCACTGCCACCTAGTGGTTCATTTATCTGCAGATTCTTAATGCATAAAGAATCACTGCTGATAATCAAATCAAGAGTATTACTCCCTCTAGTTGCCTCCCGAACATGCTGATGTAGAAAACAATCATCCAATAAATCCACAAAAGCCCTGCTAGTGTGTGAGTAACCAGCCCCCAAATTCCAGTCAATATCTGGGAAATTAAAATCTCCCATTATAAGACTCTCTGATTTACTGGCCCACTCTATTTCCCTGTACAGTTCCTTATTATACTCATCAGAGTCATTAGTCCTATAGCACACTCCTACTCTCAATTTTGATCTCCCAATGCTTATGTCACACCAAACTGACTCAACACTGCACTGTCCGGCGATGTCGACTGGCTTCACTTCCTTGGTTTTTATGTGTTTCTTAACTAATAGCATAACCCCTCCCCCCTTCCTATCCTGTCTATCCTTTCTGTAGACGTTGTACTCCCCAAATTGCAGTTCTGCATCTCTTATATCTGTGTGACACCACGTCTCTGATATCCCAACAATATCTGCCTTTGATGTTTTGAGCAATACCTCAAATTCATCAAATTTATTTACTAAACTCCTAGCATTGGTGTACACGCAAGTATACCTGCACCTGTTTCTATTCTTAGCTACCCTAACACAACCCATGTGTTTACTTGTACCGCAATGGCTCGCAGCAGGCTCTGAAATACCATGCATCTTGTTTTTCAGGCTTCTGCTCATTCTAATAGAAGCAGTGCAAGAATCTCCTTCACCTCTGCCAGTGGCTACTGTCAATGTATTGGTCTTTGTCTCCCCCCAAGCTAGCAGTTTTCCGACCCACCTAACACTGCCTCGATAGCATCAGCAAATATTCTTGCACCCTTTCTATTTAAGTGTATCCCATCCCTGTAGAAGGAATCTCTCCTGTTAACAAGAATTCTACCCCTTGAGCCTTGCACAATCTTTCCAGGGCCGAATTGATCGACAAGGCTCTCATCATATACTCCCTCCTATTGTGTCTGGGCAGAATTGCAGACACTTTCAAATTCAACCCTAATTCTCGGCTTTTGTTAATGGGTCACATGGAAGCCTATGATAGATATAAGCTTGTCTGTAACCAAGTCACAAAGGAGATT
Organism: Mastigoproctus giganteus; assembly: GCF_048544385.1. NCBI lineage: Eukaryota > Metazoa > Arthropoda > Arachnida > Uropygi > Thelyphonidae > Mastigoproctus > Mastigoproctus giganteus. Next base: position 23,978,423 of record NC_143587.1, read on the forward strand.
AGGTAGGCAAGGGCAGATTATGAGAAATCTTTGGCAAAGAATACAAAGAAAAACAGCAAAGAGTTCTTTCTTTACCTATGTAAACTTTAGAAGGAAAGGGATGAATCAGATTGGTCCACTGGATATTGATGGTTCAACTGATGATGATCCTGCTCAGGTGGCTAAGAAACTAAATGAGTATTTTGCCCCTACATTCACACATGAAGGGTTATTCATGGAGGGGAAAACCAGAGGTGAATTAAATTCTGGCAGTGAGCTAGTTGATTTTGTAATAACTGAGAGGAAAGTGGAGGAGAAATTGTTGAAGATAAACATAAAAAAGGCAACATAGGGTGGATGAGATCTATCCAGTTATATTAAAGGAGGCAGCAAAGGAAGTAAACAAACCCTTGGCCATAATTATGAGATCTTCTTTGGACTCAGTGGAGGTACCCATGGACTGGAGATGTGCAAATGTTACTCCAATTCACAAAGGAGGTTCAAAGGGCAACACAAGTGATTATAGACCTGTCAGTTTAACTTCTGTTCCAGGAAAATTAATGAAGAAGAAGTTATGCAATGCTTCTTAATGGTTAAAGAAGCATTGCATTATCATCTACACAAGACTTCAGTTATAGCTCGGACACAGCATGGTTTTGTTAAGGGAAAGTCTTGCCTGACCAATTTGATTGGATACTATGATGTGGTCACAAAATGGAACTGGATGCAGGGAATAATTTTGATAACATATATTTGGATCTTAGAAAGGCTTTTGATACTGTTGCACATGGAAGACTGCTGAACAAATTGGAGCAGTGTGGCATTGGAGGCAAATTGCTGCTATGGATAAAGGGATGGTTGAGTGGGAGAAGACAGAGTGGTAATCAATGGACACTGCTCATCGTGGACTAATGTTATTAGTGGAGCCCCTCAGGGTTCAGTGTTGGGTCCATTGTTGTTTTCTGTATTTGTAAATGATATTGATGATTGTATATCAAGCTTAATGTTCAAGTTTGCAGATGATACGAAGGTTGGCAGGGGTGTTAAAGGCACTAATGTCAGTACGCTACTGCAACAGGATATAGAAAAGTTGAGCAGATGGGCTGAGAGGTGGCAAATGTAGTTTAACATTGACAAATGTAAAGTACTACACATGGGAAGCAGTAACCCCAGAGTAACGTATCAATTCTGTAGTACTACACTGACAGTGGTAGAAAACATAAAGGACCTGGGGGTAATTGTGCAGGCAGATATGAAGTTTTCTGAGCAGTGCAGACAGTCTGCAAGAGTAGCTCATGGTGTCTTGTCAATGATATACAGGAATTTTTCTAGCAGAGATAAGGAGGCGATTATCCCCTCCCTTGTATAAGGCAATGGTCAGGCCACACCTTGAGTACCTGTAAACAGGTCTGGAGGCCTCATTTTAAGAAGTATGTAGAGGTGTTGGAACAAGTAGAGAGTAGGGCAACAAGATTAGTGAATGGAACAAAGGGTTGCTCTTTCGAAGAAAGGCTTAAATTTTGCAAATTACAGTGTCTGGAGACTAGACACCTGCGAGGTGATCTGATGAAATTGTATAAAGTCTTGAATGGTTTGAGCATGCACAATGTTGATTATATTCTTCCTCTTGCTCAGAATAATCACCTGAGAGGGCATAAATTTAAATTGAGAAAGATAGATGTAGGATAGATGTGCGGAAGTTTGCCTTTAGCCAGCGGGTAGAGGGTTGGTGAACAGACTTCCATCCTTTATTGTGTAAGTTGATAGCCTAAATAAATTTAATACCGAGCTGGACAGGAATTTGGAACGAACGAAAGGATGAAATGGGAGTGTTTTTTTTTTTTTTTGGCTGATGCTGTATAAGCTTGCTTTCTTGCATCATATGCCTCTACTAATGCTGCTAGCATTGGCATACATGCACCTGTTCTTACTCTTAGTTACCTAACACAGCCCATGTATGTACTTGTTCCACGATGACATACAGCAGTTCTTGAAATTCTTGGCACCTTGCTTTCCAGGCTATTGCTCATTCCAATAGAAGCAGTGCAAGAATCACTTTTACTGATGCCCGCGGCTATTGTTGATCTTTTAGACCAGTGGTTCCGAAACTACTGAGATTTATGGACCTCCTTCAAAAAAGAAAACCCGGTATGAACACTGGGTTTTCTGAAATGAAAATTCAAAGTTTAATGTGTGAAACAACTCAACTTTATTCTCATTTTTATAAGAATGAATAATTCGAAATATGTGTACAATTATCTATATTAATCGTATCGAAAATAAGTAATGTTTTATAATGAAATTCATTGGGATTCTATCCGTACATTTTTTAAGAAAATAAACACATTACTTGATACCTTCTGAACATTTTGTGGACCCCCTGGAACTTGTCTATGGACCTCCAGGGATCTGCAGACCCCAGTTTGGGAAACAATGTATTAGTTTGTTATCCCCCAGCTAGCAGTTTTCAAACCCACCTAATACTGCCTTATAGCATCAGCAAATATTCTTACATCCTTTCTATAGAAAGGGTGTAAGAATATTTCTGTAGAAGCAGTCTCTCCTGTTAACAAGCACAGACCATGCTGGGAAAAATTCTACTCCATGAGTCTTGCACAGTCTCTCCAGGGCCAAATTGATTGACATGGTTCTCATCATATACTCTCTCCTATCATGTGTGAGCAGAAGTGCAGACACTTTCGAATTTAACCTTAACTCGTGACTTTTTTTTCAACATTGACCTGTACTTTTAAATTAAGTCAACAGATCTCCTGCTCTTAATGTTATTATTGTCAATGTGTACACAATATCACTTTAAAAGATGATACTGCTCTATAACATCATCAACTTTTGTTCCTGGAAGATATACCCTGGTTCTATTCTGTCTGTCTTTTTTGTCTAGTATATTTTCCTCTTTCCCCGACAAGAGTCACCAGCAACTAGCTCCTGTAGGACCAGCACATTCTGTCTTGTGGGGGGGGGTTACCACTGTGTTCCCTGATGACAGGGTTGTTAAGGACACTACTCATTCTATGCTGCTGCAATAGGATCTGGAAAGGTTGAGCAGATGGGCTGAGAGGTGGCAAATGAAGTTTAACATTGGCAAATGTAAAGTACTACATATGGGAAACGGCAACCCCAGGGCAACGTATCAACTCTGTGGTACTTCACTGACAGTGGTAGAGAATGAAAAGGACTTGTGGGTAATTGTGCAGGCAGATATGAAGTTCTCTGAGCAGTGCAGACAAGCTGCAAGAGTAGCTCATGGTGTCTTGTCAATGATATACAGGAATTTTTCTAGCAGATTATTCCCTTGTTTAAGGCAATGGTCAGGCCACACCTTTAGTGCTGTATACAGGTCTGGAGGCCTCATTTCAAGAAGGATGTAGAGCTGCTGGAACAAGTACAGGGAAGGGCAACAAGATTAGTGAATGGAACAAAGGGTTGCTCTTACGAAGAAAGGCTTAAGTTCTGCAAATGACAGTGTCTGGAGACTAGGTACCGGCGACGTGATCTGATAGAGGTGTATAAAGTTTTGAATGGTTTGAGCATGCTCAATGCTGATGGGATTCTTACTTGTGCTGAGAATAATCACCTGAGAGGGCATAAATTCAGATTGAGGAAAGATAGATGTGTGGAAATTTGCCTTCAGCCAGTGGGTAGTTGGTTGGTGGAACAGACTTTCCATCCCTTGTTGTGGAAGTTGATAGCCTAAATAAATTTAAGGCTCAGCTGGACAGGTATTTCGAACGAACGGAGGGGTGAAGTGGAAGTGTTTTTTTATTTTTTGGCTGATGCTGCATAAGCTTGCTTTCTTGCACATATGCCTCTACTAATGCTAATGATCAAGTGTAGGCTCTGGTGTATATATATGGGCAGATGAGGATTTGATGCCCCCCAAATTTTAATTCCTTTGAGGTCATCCATCCTGTTTTTCAGTTCAAGCTCTATAAACGGGCTCACCCCATTCTTTTAAAGGAATTTTTGACTATATTTAAATGGTGACTTGTCTTGAGTATGGGAGGTTGATAACTGCAGTGTACTAGTAAAAATAGCAGATGCTGATGCTCTACCTTTGGGAGACTTTAGATTAAAATCTTGTGCACGAGAATAAATATCTGTTGTTTCCTTAGATTAGTTGCAGCTTGTGGTTGTCTTATGAAAGATTCTCTTATTGAAAGTTTTTTTGGTTTTTATTATTCTTGTATACAGAGGTATCAGAAATATACAAGTTTCTTGTGATTAAGAACTTTTCTGCTCATTAACAGAATGTTTGAGGGACTGTTAAGCTTTCAACATGTGGAGGAACTGAAACAAAGTTTCTAAATTGGAACTTTGTTTCAGTTCAGAAAATAAGAACAGTTTTAACTTTGTTCTTATGTTCAGGGTTCAGTGCTGTGTCTATTATTGTTTTCTGTATTTATTGATGATATTGAAGAAGGTATCTTTAATGTCCAAGTTTGCAAGGTGATTAATTACATTAATCAAGGTAAGCTACTGCAACAAGATCTAGAAAAATTAAGCAGATAGGCTGAGAAATAGGTGCAGTTTAACATTGACAAAAGCAAGATATTGCATATGGGTAGCAGTAATCCCAGATTAACATAACACAGTACTACACTCAGTAGTGAAAAATAAAAAAGACACTGCAGGTAATTGTGATAAGCTAAGTTGGGTAAAACAAACAATAACCCTATGAAAGGACACTTTGTCACTAGCAGGAATACTCGCCATGGCCTCTGCCTGGGTGTCTCCTTCCCTTCTCAGCTAGTATTCCTTTGTTTAATTCAGCTGCACCTCACCTATGGAATTATCTTATGGGTACCACCAGCCAAAAAAACCTTGCGAGAATCAACTCCATTCTCAATTGATGTGTTCGCTCAATTTTGGGCCTTCCCTGTAATGCATTGGTTAATTCAAGATAAAAGGCAGCGAGACTCCTCAGCATCTACCAACTGCTACAGAAAGCCGAGGTGGTCTTTGTTTACAATGGTTTGAAGACACCAGAGCGTTCCCCTCTCTTCAGATCCTTTTTCATAACTGTAGAAGAAGAAATATCATACAGTTTCAGAAATGGAGCCAACCTGAAAGTTCTGCTTTTCAGAAAAGCCATAGATCAGAAAAATATAAAATAGAGGTGCTAAAACTTTTTTTAACAAACTTCCTGTGAAAATCAAAAATATCACTTCACTAAACCAATTCAAAAAACTACTAATTGAACACATCACCAGGGATGTATGATTCAAATTATCTTCCACTCAACTCTTGGATTTTAAAACCACAGAGGAAATAATGTACAAATGTTAAAGGAAGCAGTTCGTAAATTTCTGTGCATATATCTCATCATTTTTCTTTTCTCTCATTGTTTAATTGTAAAAATGTTCACATTGATATTTTAAGTAATGATGGTTTACGAAGTCTTCTGTAAAGAAATGTACAAAAAACTCCAATTTATTTGTCTTTTCTGTTCAACATTACCTGTACAATTTCAGAACTGTATATTTTTCAATTGTATATTTGTATATTCATCATTTTTTAAGGGAACACTCCCTAAAAACCATTGGCTTATGTGGTCTCCCTCCCTTTTTGCTGTTATCTCTGAAAAAAGCATAACGTAAAATTGGGATAAATAAATTATTATTATTAAAGCTTTGAATGGATTGAGCAAGCCCAGTGCTTATGGTATTCTTCCTCTTGCTGAGACTACATACAAGGGGGCATAAATTCAAATTGAAGGATGGTTGCAGGATAGATGGGATGAGGTTTGTCTTCAGCCAGCAGATGGTTGACTGTTGGAACTAGCTTTCATCTGGTTTTGGAGGTGGGCAGTTTGAATAAATTCAAGGAAGAGCTAGACGAATTATTGGAAGGGGGGGTGGACAAGTGATGTGGGAGGTTTTTTTTTTTTGGCTGATGTTTTTTAAGCTTGCTTCCTTGCATTATATGCCACCACTTCTACTACTACAACATTTTACCTATGGTTCCAGTGATTAATATTAGTAGTGGTAAATGATTTAAGAAAGCAACTTATATAATGCACACAGGCTGCGCTACTACTAATCAGCCAAAAAAAAAAAAAATAAAGTAAATAATATTGTTCTGTGTGTTGAGCTGAATGATTAATATTTAATTACATATGTCTGTTCTGAATTAAGTTGAGGGATATTTGGAAAATGAAAACCTATGTTTTTTTACTCTTGACTATTAATAGTTTGTCCAAAAATGTTCCAACTGCATAACATTTGTATATAAAATTGCAAATGGTTTTGGTAATTGAGTTGATTTTTATAATTATTTACAAAATGTATTAATACCTAATGAGTATAGTGGACTGTGATATATTAGCCTTAAAATATTATACTTTTATAATAATAATAAATATTATTATTATTATTATTATTGTAGCATATGCATTTGTTGACATCTGTTTTCACTAGTTATTCATCCAACTCTCCAGTTCCACGAGATTAGCTGGCAGTTTGTTTCAGTTGCCAGTTATTTTTGGTAAAAGAAAAATTTTCTTAAATTGGGTCTACAGTTATCCTTTCTTAACTTGAATGTGTGTCCAATAGTTTGTGCTACCTGAAAGAGGAAAGGTATGCCCCAGTGTTTAGTTTAATCCACCTTTTTAAAATCTTAAAAAAACACCTATCAGATGCCTAGTGGTGGCTTTCAGACTTTTTAACTTGCAAAACTGGGAAGGCTGTTGAAATGAGTGAGGATTGCATGAACAACATGTAAACAGCAAGAAGGCAGAATTTACTTTCATAATAATAAACTTCTATTATTAAAATTGTGACAGTTTAAGACAAGCAATAGCAAAGTTTGCAATAGCAAAAATATTCTTATCAATAGTAAAACTATGATTATCATTTATATTTACATTTAAAAATAAATTTCAAAATATAAATTAGATACCATATTTTTAATTTTATTTGTTTTGGTTTCTTTATATCGATAAAATATTCGAATTAATATTTTGTAAATAAGTTCTCTCCTAGAAAGAAATTAGTTGTGTTTTTTATCATTTTTATATAAAATTACGTGATTTTCGTATATTTTATTTGTAGTATATATTTAAAATTGGAGGCAGATGTTCTTCAGTTTTCTTGTAAATTCTTTTTTTTTTTTTTTTTTTGTGATAATTTGGAAGTGTTTAGCCTAACAAACATTATAACCTGTAACAATGTAAAGGAATAGTTTTAAGTGCCTTAATTCAGACATTTTTTTTTTTTTTTGTGTTTATCTAAATATTTTCATATTCTTGTTTGTAGTTCTGTAGGAGTCTAATTACTATTAGAAGTGTTTTTCCTAAGGCTATAAAATAAGCTAAAATGTAATTGTATAGTACAGGCCCCGGCAAACTATGGCCCGCGAGCTTTAATTGTATTTTCTAAAAAAGTTTACTTATTTTATGCCTTTTGCAACGCCTTTTTGGAAAATAAATTTGTATATATAATACATTATAGAATTTGTCGACTTGTAAATTGTTTTATCATCTCTGTATTGTTCAAATTGAGATAGAATTTGAAATTGTGCGCGAACTGGAGCGAACCAAGCTTTTATAACAGTATAATTTGCGATTAAAAACTAACTGCGCGAAACTACGGTAACAGATGACGACAACGGCTTTAGCGCCTCCGTAGCTATGTGGTAAGGAGCAGCAGTGCGTAGCACACGCTTCTTGATTAGACCGGGGTTCGAGCCCATCACCACCAAATACGGAGGGTGCGGAAAGGTCAGGGAATGACCACCACATATCCCGGAGCAATATGGCCTTAGTTGCTAATGCTCCTAAAAACCAAATAACAAACAAAACAAATGACAATGGCTTTGCTGGTGGCGGAGTAATAGGATAGGACTGCTGACTGGCCGCAGTTCCAATCTGTTTTCTCTGATGGTCGTCCCGCAGTTAGTTTTTTTGCGTTATCTTCGGTTATCAACTTGGTGCCAGTAGCGATAAAAATAATATTTATGCCCTTTTAAAAATGAATAAAAAACGAAAAATTCAACAAGAGCATCGTGTCTTCAATGAAGAGTGGAACACAAAATATTTTTTTGCTAACATAAATAACGAGACTGTCTCATCTGCTGGGATAGTGTCTCAGTTTAATGAGTACAATATTAAAAGACATTTCACTACTAAACATTCCGAATATGGTGCCAGTTTAACTTCGGAAGCGAGAAAGAAACTGCTGATGGATTGATTCAAAATTTATCTAGACAACAAAATGTGTTTACGCGGCTAACTAAGGAACAAGAAGTTACTGTAGAGGCAAGTTTTGTTATTTCTCATATAATTGCAAAAAGCAATGAGCCTTTTTATGATGGAGACTATATTAAAGAATGTATGACTGAAGCTTGTGGAATTATGTCCTGACATTAAACACAAATTTGAGAATATAAGTTTATCTCAGCAAACTGTAGTAAGAAGAATTGAATGTATCGATACAAATTTGAATGAGCAATTATTATCAGTATTAGAATCCATAACATGGTACTCGATAGCTCTCAACGAAAGTAACGACCAAAAGAATACTGTGCATTTATTGATTTTCATACGTGGATGTACCTCTAATTTTGAAATTATTGAAGAGCTTCTTTCAGTGGAATCTCTTAAAGACCAAACAACGGGAGATTATTTATTTGAAAAAGTTGAGAAATGCTTAACAAAATATAATTTACAATTGAACAAAATGGTAAGCGTAACAACTGACGAGCACCAAGTTTGACAGGTAAAAATGTTGGAGCGTTAAAGAAAATTCAGGATAAAATTTGTGAAACTTATCCTGATTATAATTTAATTACAATTCATTGTATTATACATCAACAAGTTTTTTTTTTTTTTTTTTTTTTGTCCTCTCCTTTTTCCCATTATTATATGGGATCAGCGTTTTTATTGTTTTGGCATGCAATTTTTACGGCCGGATGCCCTTCCTGACACTAACCCTCACCCTTTATCCGGGCTGGGAATATGCGGTGGTCATTCCCTGACCTACCGCATCCTCCGTATTTGATGGGTACGGATTCGAACCCCGGTCTAATCAAGAAGCATGTGCTATGCACTACTGCACCTGGCTACGGAGGCGCCCATTATACATCAACAAGTATTATGTAAAAATGTGTTAAAAGTTGAACATGTCACATGTGCCTTCTATATATAATAAAGAGTTCATCTTGTATTATTAAACTAGTAAGTTTAATACGATCAAAGGGGGCCTGAAACACAGACAGTTCGTTAATTTTCTTCAAGATATTGAATCCGAGTACACAGATATTCCTTAAAAAAAAAAAGTTTAAGTGCAGCCATTATCAACCCACTGCAGGATGAAAGCCTCCTCAACAATTCATGCCGAGGGAAATGGACCATAATCTGCCATGCTGGTCCAGTGCGGGTTGGCAGATCGACCGTATTCAGCAGTCGGGCTTGAACCCCAGTCTACTTAAAGAGCGTGTGCTACTGCACTCCCGCTCCTGACCACTCAGCTACGGAGGCCGTTTATCATAGCCAAATTCGATGGCTTAGCTTAGGAAAAGTTCTTCGGCAAGTATGGGATCTTAAAGATGACATCGTTCTATTTTTAAAACTGAAAAATATTATGGACTTTCCCAAATTAACTGATAATACTGAATTTGTGATTTTGCGTTTACCCTGGACATCGTGACACACTTAAATACTTTCAACACCGTGTTATAAGGGAAAAATTTATACGCCCATGATATGGTAAAAAGTTTGAATGGATTTCAATTAAAACTCCAGTTGTTCCTTCAACATTTATTGATTAACAAGGTAGACCACTTTCCAACCATGAAGTTGCTGAAGATTCCAGAAAATAAATTTGAAAAATATTGTGAAATTATCAAAGCTTTGAATGACAACTTTTCACGAAGATTTGGCGACTTCCGAAAAATTGAGACAAGTTTGGTAATAGTGCACGACCGATTTTCAATAGAAATTGATAGTGCACCGAGTGAACTACAGCTTCAGATTATAGATCTGCAGTGTGATACTGATTTAAGGGAATTGCGCCGTCGTGAGGAAATCTGTAAATTTTACAATACTCTTAATTGAACAAATCCGATGAACTTAAGATTTTGCCCGAAAAGTGTTGGTTCTTTTTGGATCAACCTACTTATGTGAACAAACATTTTCCATCATGAATTAAATAAAAATTCTTTATGATCAAGCATCACCGATGAACATTTACGAGCAGTTTTAAGAATCTCAACTACAAAATTAACACCCGAAATTAAAAAAATGTTAAAATATGTAAAACAGTTATATTCATCTCATTAAATCCTTGGTTCTTAGAGAATAATTTTTTTATGTTATATTTCTTCTTCATGATAACAAATAATATAGGTACAGGTCACTGTTGAACAAAAGCCGAGAATTAGGGTTGAATTTGAAAGTGTCTGCAATTCTGCCCAGACACGATAGGAGGGAGTATATGATGAGGGCCTTGTCGATCAATTCGGCCCTGGAAAGATTGTGCAAGGCTCAAGGGGTAGAATTTTTTTCAGCCTGGACTGTACTTGTTAACAGGAGAGATTGCTTCTACAGGGATGGGATACACTTAAATAGAAAGGGTGCAAGAATATTTGCTGATGCTATCGAGGCAGTGTTAGGTGGGTCGGAAAACTGCTAGCTTGGGGGGAGACAAAGACCAATAGATTGACAGTAGCCACTGGCAGAGGTGAAAGAGATTCTTGCACTGCTTCTATTAGAATGAGCAGAAGCCTGAAAAACAAGATGCATGGTATTTCAGAGACTGCTGGGAGCCATTGCGGTACAAGTAAACACATGGGTTGTGTTAGGGTAGCTAAGAATAGAAACAGGTGCAGGTATACTTGCGTGTACACCAATGCTAGGAGTTTAGTAAATAAATTTGATGAATTTGAGGTATTGCTCAAAACATCAAAGGCAGATATTGTTGGGATATCAGAGACGTGGTGTCACACAGATATAAGGGATGCAGAACTGCAATTTGGGGAGTACAACGTCTACAGAAAGGATAGACAGGATAGCAAGGGGGGAGGGGTTATGCTATTAGTTAAGAAACACATAAAAACAAAGGAAGTGAAGCCAGTCGACATCGCTGGACAGTGCAGTGTTGAGTCAGTTTGGTGTGACATAAGCATTGGGAGATCAAAATTGAGAGTAGGAGTGTGCTATAGGCCTAATGACTCTGATGAGTATAATAAGGAACTGTACAGGGAAATAGAGTGGGCCAGTAAATCAGAGAGTCTTATAATGGGAGATTTTAATTTCCCAGATATTGACTGGAATTTGGGGGCTGTTTATTCACACACTAGCAGGGCTTTTGTGGATTTATTGGATGATTGTTTTCTACATCAGCATGTTCGGGAGGCAATTAGAGGGAGTAATACTCTTGATTTGATTATCAGCAGTGATTCTTCATGCATTAAGAATCTGCAGATAAATGAACCACTACGTGGCAGTGATCACAGTGTGCTGAAGTGGGATTTACTGAAAGAGGTAACTACCATTAGGGGTAAAGGGAAGGGTTATTGCTTCCGTAAAGGCGACTACGATGGACTGAGACAGTATTTAAATTCTATACAGTGGGACCAACTGATGATGTTACCAACAGCAAATTCAAAATGGGAAGCATTCAAAGAACTTATCTTGGAAGCTACTAGGCTTTACATACCAACTAAGAAATATTGTTCAAGGTTTAGGCCAAAATGGATGTCAGATGAACTAATGAGGCATATGGCAGAGAAGAAAAATGCATGGGATACTTACAAATTAACACATGACACAGAAGCCTATGATAGATACAAGTTGATATGCAACCAAGTTACAAAGGAGGTTAGGCAGGCGAAGGCAGATTACGAGAAATCTTTGGCAAGGGATGCAAAGAAAAACAGCAAAGAGTTCTTTACTTATGTAAACTCTAGAAGGAAGGGGATGAATCAGATTGGTCCACTTGATATTGATGGGTCAACTGTTGATGATCCTGCTCAGGTAGCTAACAAACTAAATGAATATTTTGCATCGACATTCACACATGAGGAGTTATTCAGCAAGGGGAATGCCAGAGGTGTATTCAACTCTAGCAGTAAGCTACAGAATCTTGAAATAACTGGGAGTAAAGTGGAGGAGAAACTGTTGAAGATAAACACAAGAAAGGCACCCGGGGTGGATGGGATCTATCCAGTTATATTAAAGGAGGCAGCAAAGGAAGTAAGCAAACCCTTAGCCATAATTATGAGAGCTTCCTTGGACTCAGGGGAGGTACCCCTAGACTGGAAATGTGCAAATGTGACCCCAGTTCACAAAGGAGGATCAAAGGCTGACACAAGTAATTATAGACCTGTGAGCTTAACTTCTGTTCCAGGAAAATTAATGGAGGCACTGGTTAAAGAAGCACTGCAGGATCATTTAGACAAGACTTCAGTTATAGCTCAGACACAGCATGGTTTTGTTAAGGGGAAGTCTTGCCTGACCAACTTGATTGGATACTATGATGCAGTCACAAAAGAACTGGATGCAGGGAATAACTTTGATATTATATACTTGGATCTTAGAAAGGCTTTTGATACTGTTGCACATGGAAGACTGCTACACAAATTGGAGCAGTGTGACATTGGAGGCAAATTGCTGCTATGGATAAAGGGGTGGTTGAGGGGGAGAAGACAGAGAGTGGTAATCAATGGACACTGCTCATCGTGGACTAATGTTATTAGTGGAGTCCCTCAGGGCTCAGTGTTGGGTCCATTATTGTTTTCTGTATTTATGAATGATATTGATGATGGTATATCAAGCTTAATGTCCAAGTTTTCAGATGATACAAAGGTTGGCAGGGTTCTCAAGGACACTACTGACACTATGCTGCTGCAACAGGATCTGGAAAGGTTGAGCAGATGGGCTGAGAGGTGGCAAATGAAGTTTAACATTGACAAATGTAAAGTACTACACATGGGAAACAGCAACCCCAGAGCAACGTATCAACTCTGTGGTACTACACTTACAGTGGTAGAGAATGAAAGGGACTTGGGGGTGATTGTGCAGGCAGATATGAAGTTCTCTGAGCAGTGCAGATGGGCTGCAAGAGTAGCTCATGGAGTATTGTCAATGATATACAGGAATTTTTCCAGCAGGGATAAGGAGGTGATTATTCCACTGTATAAGGCAATGGTCAGGCCACACCTAGAGTACTGTATACAGGTCTGGAGGCCTCATTTCAAGAAGGATGTAAAGCTGCTGGAACGAGTACAGAGAAGGGCAACAAGATTAGTGAATGGAACAAAGGGGTGCTCTTACGAAGAAAGGCTTAAGTTTTGCAAATTACAGTGTCTGGAGACTAGGCACCAGCGAGGTGATCTGATAGAGGTGTATAAAGCCTTGAATGGTTTAAGCATGCTCAATGCTGATGGGATTCTTCCTCTAGCTCAGAAAAATCACCTGAGAGGGCATAAATTCAAATTGAGGAGAGACAGATGTAGGATAGACGTGCAGAAATTTGCCTTTAGCCAGCGGGTGGTTGGTTGGTGGAACAGACTGCCATCCCTTGTGGTGGAGGTTGATAGCCTAAATAAGTTTAAGGCTCAGCTGGACAGGTATTTTGAACGAACAGAGGGGTGAAGTGGAAGTGGTTTTTTTTTTTTTTTTTGGCTGATGCTGCATAAGCTTGCTTTCTTGCATCAAATGCCTCTACTAATGCTAATGCTAATAATATATATCTAAAAATAATATTTTTAGTCTGGCCCGCCTTCTTTTTGAATTCCTATTGTGGCCCTTCAGTCCAAAAGTTTGCCCAAGCCTGGTATAGTGTAATGCATGATGTAATTTGGTAGCATGATGTATATTGTGACTGTAACCTGTGAATAGTGTTATTATTGCACTAGGTGTCTCTTAGTTTATTATTCTCATATTCAGTTAAATTTTAAAAATAGAAAACATACCTCACACTATAGAAGAAAAAATTAAGGGCTCAAATAGCTGGAGTAACACGGCTTGGGAAGGTTTGGTTTTTGGTTTTTTTTTTTTAGGAGCATTAGCAACTAAGGCCATATTGCTCCGGGATATGCGGTGGTCATTTCCTAACCTTTCCGCATCCTCCGTATTTGGTGGTGACGGGCTCGAACCCCGGTCTAATCAAGAAACATGTGCTACGCACTGCTGCTCCTTCCCACCTGGCTACGGAGGCGCCGGGCTTGGGAAGAACTGCAGGAGTTCTATGAATCGTGGCTTTATAAAATGTGCTTTGTTGACGTTTGCAGACCTAACTCAAACAGAATGCGATATAGCCAAGGGTATGCGTGTGTGTGAGTGAGTGTGAGGGAATTAAGTGCAACCTCGGCATTTATGAGAGCCTGAAGAACATGGTTTATGTCTCGAAAGGAATTGGGATTGATCCATCAAGCTCTCAGGTGGCCACCTTAATACCAGAGCTTAATCTTGTGCATCAGATGACACAGTGATGTGCTGGTGTCACAGGAGGTGGTGATTGTTGGTGACTCTCTCTTGTCACGGAAATATATTGTGAAATAAAGGATTTGTGGAATAGGACCAGGGTATTGGCAAAGGGTGACGATGTCATAGAGAAGCTATCATCTTTTAAGAGCACAAAAGGTGATATTGTACATGTGGACTAATAATGTTAAGAATAAGAGATCTGTGGCCCTATTCAATAAGTACATGATAGTGTTGAGAAAAAGTACTAAATTTGAAAGTTTCGACTATGTTTCCTGGACATGTTAGGGGAGAGAGAGCATATAAGAGATAAGATGCCTTGTCACTCAGTTCAGCCCTGGAGAGACTGTGCAAGGCTCATGGATTAGAATTTTTCTCAGTATGGTCTGTGCTCGTTAATAGGAGAGACTGCTTTTACAGAAATGGGATACATTTAAATAGAAGGAGGTGCAAGAATATTTGCTGGTGCTATTGAGAAATTAAAAAAATGTAAAATATGTAAAACAGTTACATTCATCTCATTAAATCCTTGGTTCTTAGAGAATAATTTTTTTATGTTATATTTCTTCTTCATGATAACAAATAATATATATCTAAAAATAGTATTTTTTTGTCTGGCCCGCCTTCTTTTTGAATTCCTATTGTGGCCCTTCAGTCCAAAAGTTTGCCCAAGCCTGGTATAGTGTAATACATAATGTAATTTGGTAGCATGATGTATATTGTGACTGTAACCTGTGAATAGTGTTATTATTGCACTAGGTGTCTCTTAGTTTATTATTCTCATATTCAGTTAAATTTTAAAAATAGAAAACATACCTCACACTAGAGAAGAAAAATTAAGGGCTCAAATAGCTGGAGTAACACGGCTTGGGAAGAACTGCAGGAGTTCTATGAATCGTGGCTTTATAAAATGTGCTTTGTTGACGTTTGCAGACCTAACTCAAACAGAATGCGATATAGCCAAGGGTATGCGTGTGTGTGAGTGAGTGTGAGGGAATTAAGTGCAACCTCGGCATTTATGAGAGCCTGAAGAACATGGTTTATGTCTCGAAAGGAATTGGGATTGATCCATCAAGCTCTCAGGTGGCCACCTTAATACCAGAGCTTAATCTTGTGCATCAGATGACACAGTGATGTGCTGGTGTCACAGGAGGTGGTGATTGTTGGTGACTCTCTCTTGTCACGGAAATATATTGTGAAATAAAGGATTTGTGGAATAGGACCAGGGTATTGGCAAAGGGTGACGATGTCATAGAGAAGCTATCATCTTTTAAGAGCACAAAAGGTGATATTGTACATGTGGACTAATAATGTTAAGAATAAGAGATCTGTGGCCCTATTCAATAAGTACATGATAGTGTTGAGAAAAAGTACTAAATTTGAAAGTTTCGACTATGTTTCCTGGACATGTTAGGGGAGAGAGAGCATATAAGAGATAAGATGCCTTGTCACTCAGTTCAGCCCTGGAGAGACTGTGCAAGGCTCATGGATTAGAATTTTTCTCAGTATGGTCTGTGCTCGTTAATAGGAGAGACTGCTTTTACAGAAATGGGATACATTTAAATAGAAGGAGGTGCAAGAATATTTGCTGGTGCTATTGAGACAGTGTTAGGCTGGACAGAAAACTGCTAGTTTGGAGTGATACAGACTAATACTTTACAGTAGCATAGGCAGAGGTGAAATTCATTCTTTCACTGCATCTATTGGAAGCAACCAGGAAAACACATCTGAAGGATTACAAGGCCTGCTGGCAGACTTCATGGGACAAGAAATTACAAGGGATCAGTTAGTTTCTAGGAACAAAATTAATGCATATATACTTGTTTGTACATTAATGCTAGGAGTATAGTAAATAAATACAAAGAATTTAAATATTAGTTAGATCATCAAATTTGAACATGCATTGTATTAGAGGTCAGAAACATGGTGCCACTCAGTTGTAGGGATGCAGAATTTGAATATGATGGAGAATACAATGTTTACAGACAGTACGGGGGGGGGGGTCAGTTATGCTGTTGGCAAAGAAGCACGTAGATTCTAAGGCAATGCACCTGATTGGCATAGGTGGACAGTGTGATGTTGAGTCAGTTTTGTGACAAACACTGGAAAAACATGAGAGTAGGTATGTTATAGGCAAAATGACAGCAATGTGTATAATGAAGAGTTATACAATCTAATACTGATACTAATATAGAAAGTTAAACATAAAAGCAAAGTTGGCCATTGTCATCAGTTTACTGTTGTGGGAAGTTTTTAAACAGGTCTGAAGGATAAGTATAATTCTTGAATATTTGCTTTTGTGAGGTTCTGTGGGAATGTAATTAATATTATAGTGTTTTATAAAAATTACATAACTATGGCATATTGCTATATTAACTGGTAATAGTGTAGTGTTATTACTATTTTAGTGTATCATTAGTATTCAGAGCAGTGAGAATGCTTTAATTTGGGGAGGGAGTTCCTGATGGTAGTTCTACGAATCAAGATCTTATTGCATGCATTGTGTGTGTGGTATGTATGCAGACCTGACTATAGGCTGGACATAATGTCGCAGGAAATGCCTTTGTGTGCGCTAGGTGAGAGTGTGAGCAAATTAAGTGGAAATTTAGTGTTTCATTGGACAAATTTAAATGATACTTGAAGAAAAGGGTCATTGCCCTTGATAGAATTAAATAATGGAACTTTTCATGCCCTTAGCTACCTTAATGTTTAGAACCCATTCTCTTGCATCTGGTTGTATGGCAGGATGCACTAGTCTCACAAGAGGTAGTTATTCTTGGTTGCTCTGTAGTCCGGGAATATTTTAGGCAATAAGGATAGGTGGAATAGGACCAGGATGTGTCTGGGGCAGAAGTTGGTGATATTGTAGAACTGTCTTCTAAGTACAGAATTGGTATTGTTGCACATGTTTGTACTAATGATTAAGCATGGGCATTCTGAGTCTTTACTTAACAAGTATGAGGTGATATTGAGAAAAAGCCACGAGTTAGTGTTGAATTTTATAATGTCTGGGATTTTTCCGCAACACGTTAGGATGGAGTTGATGAGAGCCTTGTGAATCATTTCCACCCCAAAGAGATTGTGCAAGTTTCGTGGGATAAAATTTTTCTCAGCATGGCCAGTGGACTTTTTACAAGGATGGGATACACTTAAATAGAAGGAATGCAAGAATATTTGTCAACCTAGCGAGGAAGTGTTAGGTGAGTTGGAAGTTTGAGTGGATATACAGAATAATACTTTAACAGCTGCTGCAAGAAGAGGCAAAATGAATTCTATTTTTATATGCAGTAGCCTTGATTGTACAAAGTCTTCTATTGTATGGAGCGGAAACCTGGACATTGAATAGGTGAGCGGAAAACAACTTGCTCTCCACAGAAATGGATTTTTGGAGACGCTCAGCAGGAACTTCTAGAAGAGACAGAAAATGGAATGAAGACATAAGGGAAAAAATGCAAGTGAAAAAGACTATTATTGACACCATCAAAGAAAAGTGTCTAACAGGTATGGACATGTAAAACGGGTGCAAGAAAACAGATATCCAAAGGCTATCCTGGAATGGATACCTCCTGGAAGAAGGAGAAGAGGAAGACCTAGGAGGACATGGATGGATGGAGTATGGGAGTGTATGACAGCCCGAGGCTTAACCGACCAAGAAACCTTGAACCGCACTTTATGGCAGGAAAAAAATCCTAACAAGAAATAACTTGTAGGCTGAGGAAACCCATTTGGAAACACTCCTCTTGAAGAAGAAGAAGCCTGAAATGCAGAAAGGAGAGCATTATTTGAGTTACTAAAAACACACTCACACATTTGCTTGTTTGTAGACTGATGTTGGAGTATAGTAAATAAAGTTGGAGTTTGAAGTATTAAGTCACCAAATGCTCACATTATAGTTATGACAGGAACATGGGTTGCTCTGATGCAGCATTTGAATACTATAATTATATGTACAAAAAGGACAGACGTGATGGGGAAGGAGAGGTGTGATGCTTTAGCCTACGAAATGCATAGACTGAAAGAGTACAACCAGTAGACACAGGGGTTACCAGTATAATAATGAGTCAATATGGTGTGACATAAACACTGGGAAAACAAAAGCTGGTATCTGTTATAGGCCAAATGACTGTGATAAGTGTAATGAACAAATATAGGCCAGGGGTGGCAAATGCATGGCATGCGTACAAATTTTTTGGGCACACGGAATTCAGAGCGTCTCAAAAAAATTTCAAACTTTGAAACATTTTACCTGTTTTTTATGAAGGATTTTATTTTAATACCTTTATTAAAGCATTTTTCAGATAGTCTTTGATTTCATTCTTTTTTTGTTATGCTTTTGTCAAGTAAAACGTGTGTGTGAGGAAAAATAATGTTATACTGTGCAAAATTCCGAGGGGCACAGGGGAGTTTTTTTAAAAGATTTAACCAATTTTGGTCGCACACCCTTAAAAACGTTTGCTACCCGTGATATAGACATTTTGAGTGGGCAAGCAAATTAGAATGGTCTATCATGCGAGATTTTAACTTACAGATATCAATTGGAAATTGTGGGTTGGCAGTTGAGATATTTCTTGATTTGCTAGATCTCTTCACCAAAATATTAGAGGCAACAAGGGAAAACAGTATTCTTGATCTGGTTATTAGCAGTGATTTATCATGTATTAAGAATCTTTAGGTGGAAGTGATCATGGAGTTTCAATATGGGATTTAGTCAGAGAAATAACTACTCTCAAGGGTAAAGGGAAAGGGGTTTTGTTTTTGCAGAGATGATTATAATGGGCTCAGACATTTTTAAAAGTCTTTTCAGTGGGTGCAACTGATGTTGAAAAATGTAAATGCCAAATTGTAGTGTTAGAAGTAATCATAAAGGCCACTAAGCATATTAGTATTAATAGTGGCAAATATGCAAGAAAGCAAGCTTATACAGCATCACAGAAAAAAAAAAAAAAAAACTTTCCAATTTTACTTATCCTTCTTCCCCAGTAGTTTGTCTAGTTCTTCCATGAACCAATTAAGGAGTTGTTAATTTCTTTTATGGCAATTGAGAGATATTGTTGAAGATTTAGACCAAAATGGATGTCAAAAGAACTGAGCTTAGTGGCAGATCAGAAAAATGCATCAAATGATTATAAATTGTCAGGGTATATAGATTTTCTTAGAGTAATAATCTCTTGCCCAGACAACGTGAGGGGACATAAATTTAAATCGAGGAAGGAAGATTGCAGGATAGCTATATAGAAATTTGCTTTCAGCTAGCTGGTAGTTTATTGTTGGAACAAACTTCCATCTGGTAATGCAGAAGAGGATAGTTTGAATAAATTAAGGAAGAACTAGATAAATTATTAGCTTATTAGAACAGATGAATGGATAATGTAGAAAGTAAGTTTTTTTTTTTTTTTTTTTTTTTTCTGATTGTGTATAAGCTTACTTTCTTGCATCAATTGTCAATTCTAATACTAATAAGGGCAAACTAAAATGTGTAATCAAGTTACTCAGGAAGTTATGTAGTCTGGGGTGTTACAGATGGGACTAGCAAAAGTCTCTCTAATGCTAATTGAGAGTTAAATAATTTTATAATTATAGAAGGTAAAATGAAGAGAAATTACTGCACCTAAAAGCCAACAAAGCTCCTGGACCTGATACCATCAGCTACAGAAGCTTTGTACATCACTGGGCCCAGTACTGTTTTTAATATTTATTAATGATATTGATGTAAGTATTTCAAGTTTGATGTGTAAGTTTGCTGATAAGGTGGGCACAGCAGTTAATGACAGTAATCAGGATATGTTATGGGTGGAGGATATAGATAAACTCATCTGGTGAGCTGTAAAATAGCAATTGAGGTTAACAGTGATAATTGCAAAGTGCTGCATTTGGATAGCAGCAGTTCCAGAATTTTTATTCTCCACTACCTTCAGTTTGATCTGTCTTGGGACCTATCAAACTGAAGGTAGTGGAGAATAAAACAGACCTAGGAATACAGCTGAAATGAAATTCTCTGAGCAATGCAAACAAGCTGCTAAAACATCCCCAGGGGTTGTGTCAATGGTACACAAGGAACTTAGTCAACGAGGACAAGTTAATAGTCCCATTGTACTTATGCAATGTATTTATGTTGTTTTTATAGGACCAACAAAAAAAAGATATCTATATATATATCAATGGTTAGGTCATCTGGAATGCTGCATACTGGTTTGGAAACCTCATTTTAGGAGGACAGAAATTAAAAAAAAAAAAAAAAAAATAGGTTTCTTTTATTTCAAAGGGCACATTTTTAATGTTTCCAGCATGCCATCTGACAGATATTACTTTTTAAAATTTTTCTGTTGTTTTCTGGAAATAAAATCAGATCCTCCCATGTACCTTTCCTCACTAATATTTTCTAACTAGCCATACAGTATTTTCTGTTTTCATTTTGATATACTACAAATTAAGAGACTAAATATTTGTTTGATGTTTAGCAGATTACAGGTGAGCAAAAGTGTCTACTTTCTAGGAAACTCCCACTCCTATGTGTTGTCTTGTGATATGCCAGTAATAATTGTCTAATCTTGCTGTAATGCTTTGATTTCTTTTATTGACAAAAATATGGAGTTTCATTTGGCATCTGCCAGATGCTACGTAAGTGTCTGGGTTTCAATCTGGGGAATGACTGAAAATTCTAAAAAAATATGATAAAAACTTTATTGTTATTATTGGTTTCTCTTGTTTATTTTTATTCTTTATTTTTTAATTGAGTTTAGTAAATCAATTAATAGATAATCATTTTCAATTCAAAAAACAAATTTTATAATTAAAAGACGATCACTCAGAAACCATGTGTATGTGTGTTCTTGTTACAAGTGAGGGTGTGAGTGACAGAAGGTTAATAAATTTATACACAAGCTTATATAACTCTAGGAACAAGCTTGCAACTGGAATCCCTTCCTTCATGTAAGAATATATATATATATATATATATATATATATTTTTTTTTTTTTTGTGGAAATAACTTGTTACTCTTCAATGTACCTTTTCAACTAGTCTTCATCTTTCCTGAAATGGGGTTTTTGAAGCCTTTATTCAATAATCAAGATGTAGCTTAACCATCTTTATCCAAGAAAATAATGGCACCTCCGTAGCCGGTGGGCAGGAGCAGCAGTGCGTAGCACACGCTTCTTGATTAGACCATTTGAGCCCATGACTACCAAATACGGAGGATGCGGAAAGGTCAGGGAATGACCACCACATATCCTCGGAGCAATATGGCCTTAGTTGCTAATGCTCCTAAAAACCAAATAACAAACAAACCAAGAAAATAAACACTTTTTTGTATCTATTGAAAAAATTTCTCTACATTCTTGAGTGTATAACAATCTAACATGAAGGAGACCTTCAGGTTGTATAATTATTGCTAAAAATCTCTCTTTACCTATCTAAGTTTTTCCTTCTTAAGCAATAGGTTAATAAGGGATTATTACTTTGGTGCTGGAGCTTTTACATTTTTTTATTTTTTCATATGGCTAATAATAAAAAATTAAAAAATGTAAAAGCTCCAGCACCAAAGTAATAATCCCTTATTAACCTATTGCTTAAGAAGGAAAAACTTAGGGAGGTGAAGAGAGATTTTTACCAGCATTGTATTTTAGTTGTCATATTGGATCATCTGAATAACTTACCCAGGTCATTTTGAAGCAGAATATCATGGTGTTAACTACTACCCTCTCAACCTTTGGATTATTGGCAAACTTTGGCATCAGATTATCAGAAACAATATGGGACAAAGTGCTGAACCTAGTCCTTGTGGGACCAAACTCATAACCTTGGTCCATTCAGTGCAGTAGCTGTTTATAATTATATTTTATCTCCTACCAGTTATCCATCCTTTTATCCATTAGAGAAACCTGCCACTTATGGCATATTATTACAGTTTAAGTAAATGACATTCATGCATGACTATCAAAAGCCTTATTTAAGTCTGAATAGGCTATGTGAACATTATCTTTGCATCCACTTCATTTGTGACAAATGTGGCTTATCAGATTAGAATTAATATTTTTAGGGTGGAGCCACAAGTTTAGACAATATTATTAATTAAGAATTACAGCTAAACTTGAAATATGAGGTGAGTTTAGATTTCCAGGCCAACTAATTCTGATTGTCAGATTAATTAGGCATAATTTCCCTTTACAAAAAACAGGAGGCTGTTCTCCCTATAATACTTATTTAATGATGCCCTCCTTAATTTTCTCAGACACAGTAGTCAATGACAATTTAAATTTTTCATCTCTAATAATTCATTTTACTTTGCATAGTTAATCAATGGACACTGCTCATCGTGGACTGATGTTATTAGTGGAGTCCCTCAGGGCTCTGTGTTGGGTCCATTATTGTTTTCTGTATTTATAAATGATATTGATGATGGTATATCTGGCTTAATGTCCAAGTTTGCAGACGATACAAAGGTTGGCAGGGTTGTCAAGGACACTACGGACACTATGCTGCTGCAACAGGATCTGGAAAGGTTGAGCAGTTGGGCTGAGAGGTGGCAAATGAAGTTTAACATTGTCAAATGTAAAGTACTACACATGGGAAACAGCAACCCCAGAGCAACGTATCAACTCTGTGGTACTACACTGACAGTGGTAGAGAATGAAAGGGACTTAGGGTTGGTTGTGCAGGCAGATATGAAGTTCTCTGAGCAGTGCAGATGGGCTGCAAGAGTAGCTTATGGAGTATTGTCAATGATATACAGGAATTTTTCCAGCAGGGATAAGGAGGTGATTATTCCATTGTATAAGGCGATGGTCAGGCCACACCTATATACAGGTCTGGAGGCCTCATTTCAAGAAGGATGTAGAGCTGCTGGAACGAGTACAGAGAAGGGCAACAAGATTAGTGAATGGAACAAAGGGGTGCTCTTACGAAGAAAGGCTTAAGTTTTGCAAATTACAGTGTCTGGAGACTAGGCACCAGCGAGGTGATCTGATAGAGGTGTATAAAGCCTTGAATGGTTTAAGCATGCTCAATGCTGATGGGATTCTTCCTCTAGCTCAGAAAAATCACCTGAGAGGGCATAAATTCAAATTGAGGAAAGACAGATGTAGGATAGACGTGCGGAAATTTGCCTTTAGCCAGCGGGTGGTTGGTTGGTGGAACAGACTTCCATCCCTTGTGGTGGAGGTTGATAGCCTAAATAAGTTTAAGGCTCAGCTGGACAGGTATTTTGAACGAACAGAGGGGTGAAGTGGAAGTGGTTTTTTTTTTTTTTTTTTTGGCTGATGCTGCATAAGCTTGCTTTCTTGCATCAAATGCCTCTACTAATGCTAATGCTAAGTTAAGGTTAGTGGTAAGTGTGTTGTTATGTAGTGCAGGTAATGAAACAATTTTAAAAATTTTATCTGTGCATGCAATTTTCAAATGCAAGTAATTTATTATTAGTATGAGAGCGATGAAATATTGTATGGGTGCAGATGTTTTGACATCTGCTAATAAAAAACCAAGCCACTCAGCATTTATTCAGCATTAGTAGAGGCACATGATGCAAGAAAGCAAGCTTATGCAGCATCAGCCAAAAAAAAAAAAAAAATTCCCCTTCACCCCTCCGTTCGTTCGAAATACCTGTCCAGCTGAGCCTTAAATTTATTTAAGCTATCAACTTCCACAACAAGAGATGGAAGTCTGTTCCACCAACCAACTACCCGCTGGCTAAAGACAAATTTCCGCACATCTATTCTACATCTGTCTTTCCTCAATTTGAATTTATGCCCTCTCAGGTGATTATTCTGAGCAAGAGGCAGAATCCCAACAGCATTGAGCATGCTCAAACCATTCAAGGCTTTATACACCTCTATCAGATCACCTCGCCGGTGCCTAGTCGAGGCCTTTAGACCTGTATACAGTACTCAAGGTGTGGCCTGACCATTGCCTTATACTAGTTAATAAGTTATAATAAGTAACGCTTCACTAAAAGAGAAGACTATTGTTACTTATTCTCAGTAGGCACCACCACCACCACCACCACCCAGAGGGCACCATTTCAAGGCTTATTGGACCTTCATCGGTGGGTGGGCAGGTACCCTGGTATTGCAGACATGACAGTCCAATTGTGAAGATAATCCCATAATATGAGAGATGTCGAAAGGTGTACATAATAATGTTTTGACGTAAACATTACACAGGCTCATAATGGACTGGAGTGCACTGGAATACACTGTTTCAGTTCATGTCACACATTTACTTTATTAAAAATAAGATTTTATTGACAAGCATTCAGTTTTGTAAAATTTCCTTTTTCAACTCTTGCACAAATATACATTGTTGTTCAACTTTTAAAGCTCAAGAATTTGCTTATTCATCAGGAGAAAACAGTTAATGGAATTCATGGGAATTATTCTTTCAGGTTTTAATTTTTCAGTTCTTTAAAATTGCAAAATTTTTATTACAAATGCACTTCCATATTGAGGCATTTTTTACAGAGAAACCAATTTGCAGTACAGTACTAAACATGCAACAAGGAGTGGCATGTTTACGTAATCAAAGTATCCTATGTACATACATGAGTGGTATCAGTAAGAGTGATGCTGTCATCTGTGTCTGTAGGTGTAGGTTTTGTTTTCGTGACCTTCAGCTGTAAAGGGGATATTTTATGTGCTTACCATTTGTTTAACACTTTATTGTAGTGTGTAATAAAATGTCAGAATGTAAACATTTAAAAGAAAGAGCAGGAATAATTGAATTTAAAAGTCGTGGTTCCTAATGTAGATTTTACTGTAAATATACTGTTATGTGAAGGATGACTGTAAAAAGGGGAGTCAACTTATATGGGAAGTATATGATTAAGCACAAATTTCGAAGACAAAGAAACAGATGTCGACTTATAATATACACTGTATATGTTGGAATATATGGTATTTTCATTTGTGTGGGGTGTGCAACTCCCATGAAATTTCACTGCTATATACCAGCAAAAAAAGATTGCTCTATGCTGTATTGGCAAATATTTGTACAATATATGAATCAAAATTCTTTATAAGAATAAATAGTGAAACCTTAGAAATTATTAGATTGTTTTAAGAATTTATATAAGTGCATATGGAAAATTCTCAGTATATTTTTGTGGACAAATAGTACGTGCAATAATTTTTTATATATTATGCTTTTGAATATCCAAATTGCCTTATAAATATATTTTCTTTTAACAGATGCTTCTCTAGAGTGCAGCTGTGTACAGTTGATCTTTTCTTTGGTGCGATCTGTGGATTATGGTGTATTCTTGGATATATTAGTTGAAACTCAGATCTTCAGAGATTTTCTTAATGTGTGGCATTCTGACTTAAATGGTAATTGAATGAAGTTCATTTATAACAAATCCAAATCTCCATCTTGAATTTATTAATAAATCTTATGTGTGAGTCATGATAACAGCACCCAACGCTTTTCATGTTGAGTGGAGCCCCAAGATTTGGTTTGATTTTACACCTTTTTGTATATTTAAGGTTGGGTGGCTTGGCAGTTATTTTAAATACACTGCACTACTGAGAACAATTTCTTTTTTTGATTCACCATGCTGCCCAGAATGATAATTAGAAAAAGATTATAATCTTTAGATGACAGTTTAAACAAGTATAGTTTGTTTTCAATGCTGGAAGTTCATCCAAAGTAATTGAATTTCTGTGTGTAAAAAAAAAAAATATTTTTATAGATATGAGATGATGATTGAGACCTTTTTCAACATTAAGTAAATTATAAGTTGTGGAACAGAATGATGTCTCTACTATTTAAAGTTTTCAAGAAGCATCATTAAATGCATGCTTTTAAAACAAACTCTAGAAAAATACAAGCAGTTTTGATGAGGTGTATAGACGAGCTGTTCTGCATAGAATCTAATGGCCGTCACTTTACCTAATCATGCCAGCGATGAAGATTAAGCAGTGGTAATTTAAAAAATTTACCAATCAGTTTTGAAATGCGATGTTCTTAGAAGCTATCACCGGATTTCATGAATTGTGGACCAATTAAGTGGACATGGTAAGTGTGCATTAATTTAGCATATCAGAATATGTTAATTTTTTTTATTGATAAATTAGCATTCATAATTATACAGTACCTGTAGTTACAATCATATTGATAAATAGATACGTCATGGAAATAGTTTTTTCCATGGCTTAATAAGCAATGTGAATTTTTCTAATGAGATCTTTGCATGGAATGTTTTTAGAAAAAGGATCCCTGTTACACAGGGATCCTTTTTCTAAAAGTTGGACACTTAGGTGATTAATAGAACATCTTAAAGTACTGTATATGAATTAAACTAAATGGGGATGATAGCATAAAGGCTTAATTGGCAGTACTTGCCTCAATTGATCTGCTCTGTTATATGATATTAAGGTGGAATAGGATTAAAACTAATTTAGAATATAGATTAAAAATTCTTTTAAAATTAATAAATAAGGATGAAATATCTGTGGGTAAGATTTGCCCCGGGAAGAAGAAATGTGGACAATAAAACAGTTCTCTGATTGTTATGAATGAAGTGTATTTCTAGTAATATATTACACAATCAAACTTATTCATGTGAACAGATATTTCAGTTTAGCTATCTGTCTGTGTAACTAGTAAGATTGATTGATTTTTCAATGCACATAGACAACTTAGGCATGATGTGTCAAGTCTGATAACTAGAAAGATAGCTGTAGTAAGTTGTCTTTAATTAGAACTTTGTTTAATTAAATTTTATTTAATAACACATTGTTGTAACCCTAGGGGCTCACATCTGCTGAGTATGGGCTTGGCACACGGAGGGTTTTTTTTTTTTTTTTTTGGCTGGTGAAGCATAAGTGTCAGGCTTCCTTGCACCATATAGCTAATAATAATAATTTTTAATTAATAAAGGTGAGGGGAGTTATATTTCACTACAGGCATCAAATTTCTGATACTATTACTCTTTTCTGTATTCCATTTTTAGAATGCAGAGAAGCATACTATTGTCAGATTAAGTTTTTTCTTCCAATGACTATTAATAAAATTTTGAATTCCAAAATGTTTAATTTGTATATTCTTCATTGAAAATTACCCTAAATTCATTCAAGTTTTCTAATGAAATTTTTTAAGATAATTTTCATCAAATGTTTAAGGAACTAAACATTTAATATTCATAACTTGATTAACTGCTTCTGGTGGAACCTGGAGAGTAAGGAAAGCAAGGTGTCAGGGATTTCAAGTTCTGCTGTGAGTCGTCACAGAAAAAGTAAATACATGAGCTGTATTCGGGTAAATAATAGTAAGACCAGGTGCATGTAATGGCATTAGCATTAGTAGAGACATATGATGCAAAAAAAGCAAACCTATACAACATCAGCCAAAAAAAAAAAAAACATTTCACACATCCTCTTGCTCCAAATGTTTGTCTAGTTCTGCCTTGAATCTGTTTAAGCTATCAACTTCAACAACAGATGGAAGTTTGTTCCGGCAATCAACCACCCGCTGGCTAAAGGCAAACTTCCGCACATCTATCCTACAACTGTCTTTCCTCAATTTGAATTTATGCCCTCTCAGGTGATTATTCTGAGCAAGAGGAAGAATTCCATCAGCATTGAGCATGCTCAAGCTATTCAAGGCCTCATACACCTCAATCAGATCACCTCACAGGTGCCTAGTCTCCAAATGCTGTAATTTGCAGAACTTAATCCTTTCTTGGTAAGAGGATCCTTTCGTTCCCCTCACCAGTCTTGTTGCCCTTCTCTGTACTTGTACTAGCAACTCTAATCCTTCCTAAAATGTGGACTTGGCTCATTATTGCCTTAGTCATCCATGTGCTTTAAAAACCAAGCCTTAAAATGAGACCTTTAGACCTGTATACATTACTCAAGGCGTGGCCTGACCATTGCCTTATACAAAAAGATAATCACCTCCTTATCCCTACTAGTAAAATTCCTGTTTAACATTGATATGATCCCATGAGCTGCTCTGGTAGCTTGTCTTCACTGCTCAGAAAACTTCATATCTGACTGCACAATTACCTCCAGGTCTTTTTCATTCTCTACCACTTTTGAGTGTAGTACCACACAGTTGGTATGTTTCTTTGGGTTACTCCTACCCATATACGGTACTTTGCATTTGTCAATGCTAAACCTCAGTTGCTACTTCTCAGCCCATCTGTCCAACTTTTCTAGATACTGTTGTAGTAGCATACCTCATTACTGTCATTAACAACCCTGCAGATATTTATATCATTGAGCATAAATTCAAAGTGAGGAAAGACAGTTGTAGGATAGATGTGCGGAAGTTTGCCTTTAGCCAGCGGGTGGTTGATTGTTGGAACAAACTTCTATCTGTCGTAGAAGTTGATAGCTTAAATAGATTCAAGGCAGAACTTGACAAACATTTGGAGCGAGGGGATGGGTGAAATAAGGGTTTTTTTTTTTTTTTTTTTTTGGCTGATGCTATATAAGCTTACTTTCTTGCATCATGTGCCCTTGCTAATGCTAATTTGCAAACTTGGACATTAAGCCTGATATATCTTCATTGATAAATATAAAAACAATGGTCCAAACTCCGGGGAACTCCACTAATGACATTAGTCCATGAAGAGCAGTGTTCCATTGATTACCACTCTGTCTTCTCCCACTCAACTCCTTTTTATTTATTGTAGCAACTTGCTGTTAATGCCATACTCTCCAATTTGTACAGTAGTCTTCCACATGCAACAGTATCAAAATCTTTCCTGAAATCCATGTATATGATATCAAAATTATTTTTTGCATCCAGTTCCTTTGTGAACACATCATAGTATCCAAATTGGTCAGGCAAGATATCCCTCTTAAAAAAACCATGTTGTGTCCGAATTATTACTGCTATCTTGTCTAGATGATCGTGCAATGCTTCTTTAACTAGTGACTCCATTATTTTTCTCTGATCAGAAGTTAAACTGACAGGTCTGTAATTTCTTGTCACCCATTAATTCCCCTTTTGTGAATTGAGGATACATTTGCATATCTCCAGGCCATAGGGACCTCCCCTGAGTCCAATAATTCTCTCATAATCAGAGCTAACGGCTTGCTTACTTCCTTTGCCACCTCCTTTAATATAACTGGATAGATCCCATCCATCCCAGGTGCCTTTCTTATGTTTAACTTCAACAATTTCTCCTCCACTTTGCTCTGTTATTACAAAATCATTAAGCTCCCTTTTAGAGTTTAATTAGCTTCTGTCCTTCACTTTCCTCTTGTGTGAATGTAGATGCAAAATACTCTATCAGTTTGTCAGCTATCTGAACAGGATGATCATCAGTCAAACCATCAATATCAACCTGATTCATTGCCTTCCTTCTAGAGTAAAGACGTCTTTGCTTTTTTTCTTCACATCCTTTGCCAAAGATTTTTCGCAATCTTCCTTCATTTGCCTAACCTCCTTTGTGACTTGATTACAGACTAGCTTATATCTACCATAGGCTTCTGTGTCATCTAATAATTTATATACGTCCCATGCATTTTTCTTCTCTTGTATGTACACCAATTCTAGGAGCATAGTAAATAAATTTGATGAATTTTAAGTGCTGGTCAATTCATCAAATGCAGACGTTAGAAAAACAGACATGGTGTCACTCAGATTTTAGGGATGTGGAATTTGAATATGTGGACTACAGTGTATAGAAATGACAGGAGAGGAGGTGGGGGTTATGCTTCTTAGTAAAGAAGCATATAAAATCTATGGCAGTGCATCCAGTAGACACGGATGGCCAGTTCAACAATGATAAGTTTGGTGCGACATGGGAAAGCAAAAATGAGATTAAAGTATGTTATAGGCCTAACGACTCTGATCAGTATAATGAACAACTGTACAGAGAAATAAAGTGGGCCAAAAAATCAGAAAGGGGGGGGGATTTTTACGTTCCAGATATTAACTAGAACTTTTGGGTTGGTCACTCACAGACTAGCAAAACTTGTGGATTTATTGGACGACTGTTTTTTATAGCAGCATGTTAGTGAGACAACAAGAGAGCAATAATCGTTATTTGATTATCAACAGTGCTTGATTTGATTATCAACAGCTTCTCCATTCATTAAAAATTTACAGATAAAAGAACCACTAGATGGCAGTGATAAGTGTATTGATGTGGGATTTACTTAAAGAAGTAACTACCATCAAGGGTAAAGGGAAGGAATTTTGGTTTTGTAAAGAAGCCTACAGTGGTCTTAGACAGTTTTAAATTCTATGCAGTGGGACCAACCGATGATGTTGCACAACAAATTCTAAATGTGAAGCATTCAGGGAAATAATTGTAGAAGCTACTAGATTTTTTATACAAACTGAGAAGTACTGTTCAAGGCTTGGTTGTCAGATGAACTAATGAGACATGTGGCAGAGAAGAAAAATGCATGGGATACATATAAATTATCAGGTGATACATAAGCCTATGGTAGATATAAGTCACAAAGGAGATTAAGCAAGCCAATGCAGAATGAGAAATATTTGCAAAGACTTCTTCTTTACTTACTTAATCACTGGAAGGAAGGAGATGGAATCCTATTGGTTCCCTTGATGTTGATAATTCAGCTGTTGACGATCCTGCTCAGGTTTTTAAAAAATTAATACATATTTTGCATCTACATTCACACTTGAGGAATTCTTTAGGGAAGTTGATGTCAGAAGTTTATCAAACTAACAAGGAGCTAAATGATTTTGTAATAACTGTGAGGAAAGTGGAACAGAAATTGTTGAAGTTGAAAATAAGAAAGGCAACTTTCAGTGCATGAGATCTATCAGGGGCGGGCCATCCCGAGGGTGCAAGGGGTAAGTGTAAAGTGTGTTTAGGGTCTAATGGCACCAGGAGTTCCGCCCATCTCTGTGTTGTATACATTGTCGTGTGTTACGGTACACTGTAACGGCCAGAGATTTAAGTGTGCGGATACTGTGGGGTGTAGTGTCGTGTACTGTTGTTCATCTAGCCATTTAGTTGCTGGACCCCCTACTGAGGCCTGACGTTGCCCACACTAAGCCCCGTGGAGGCAGACCAGGTACACCAGTTATTTTTAGATAACTACTCTGGCTAGGTCCTGCCACCTAGTTTCCTGAGACTTCAGTGGCTAGGACCTATTGGAGGGGGGGGAGAAAAAAGGTTATGATGCTGTTAGGATTGAGAGGCCGAGAGAGCTTACGCATTAATTTGGATGCTTTAAATTTTGGTTTTGTGGGACATTTGCTGTTGAATTAGACAGAGTAGGGGGGAGAGTGAAGACTGGGGGTGAAAGTCAGAGGGGAAGGTGATCAGTGGGAGGGGGGTGCAATGATCACCTTCCACTGATCAGTGGGGGGGGGAGGTGCAATGGGTGCAGTCAACCCGAACACCATTGTTCAAGGGACACCTGAAACTTGCATACACATATGAAGAAAACGTTAAAGGGGAGTGTCAAATTTCAATTGGCACCAGGGTGCCAAATACCTTAGGAACATCCGTGATATCTATCCAATTTATATTAAGGGAGGCAACAAAAGAGATAAGCAAAGACAAGGATGGTCCCATAATTATGTAAGCATCCTTGGAATCAGTGGAGGACCCCCACAGACTGCAGAAGTGTGAATGTATCCCCCAATTCACAAAGAGGGATCAAAGGGTGACACACGTAATTACAGACCTGTTCGTTTAACTTCTGTTTCTTGGAAAATAATGGAGTCACTAGTTAAAGTAGTAATGCAGGATCATCTAGACAAGATTGCAGTTATAGTTCAGACACAACATGGGTTGTTAAGAGGAAATTTTGGACGACTGATTTTATTGGATACTACGCTATGGTCTCAAAGTAGCTGGATGCAAAAAATAATTTTGTTATCAATTACTAGGGTTTCATGACAACTTGTAATACTGTGGCACATAAAAGACTGTTGTACAAATTCGAGCAGTGTGGCATTAAGGGAAAGTTACTGCTGTGGATAGGCGGATGGTTGAGTGAGCAGGTACATAGAATATGGTTATCAATACGCACTGCTCTTCCTGGACTAATGTTATTAATGGGTTTCCCCAGGGTTCAGTGCAGGGCCCATTGCTGTTTTCTTTTATTAATGATATTGATGAAGGCATCGGGTATAATGTCCACGTTTGAAGATGATACAAAGGTTGACAGGGTGAATAATGACAGGAATGATGGTATGCTACTGCAACAGGATCTAGAAAAATTAGGCAGATAAGCTGAGAAATGGTAATTGAAGTTTATCCTTGATAAATGCTAAGTACTGCATATGGGTAGCAGTTATTCTAGAGTAACAGGTACTGACTCTGTGGTACTCAGTGTCTATACTCAGATTAAGTGGGAAATGAAAAAGACCTTGAGGTAATTGTGCAGTCAGACATGAAGTTCTCTGAACAGTGCTGACAGGCTGCCAGGACAGCTCATGAGGTTTTGCCAATGATATACAGGAATTTTGCTAGTAGAGATAAGGAGGTGATTATTTCATTGTATAAGTTAGGCTGTATCTTGAGTACTGCATATACATGTTTCATGGCCTCATTTTTGGAAGGATGTAGAGCTGCTGGAATGGGTAGAGAGAAAGGCAACAAGATTGGTGAGGGGAACAAAGGGGGGGGTGCTCTTTCCATGAAAGGCTTCAGTTCTGGAATTTACAGTGTTTGGAGACTAGCCCCTGTGAGATTAAGGTGTTAAAGGCTTTGAATGGATTGAGCAAGCTCATTGCTGAAGGATTTCTTCCTCTTACTCAGACTGTGTGCATGAGGGATTATAAATTCATATTTTGGGAAGGATGGTTGCAGAATAGATATGTGGAGTTTGCCTTTAAGCGAGTGCACAGTTGATTGCTTGAACAGATTTCTATTTGTTGTTTTGAAAGCTGACAGCTTAGAGAACTTCAAGTTAGGACTAGACAAACTATTGGAGGAAATGGACAGGTGAAATGGACAATGTTTGTTTTTTTTTTGATGCTGTATAAGCTTGCTTTCGTGCATCACTGCCACTACTAATACTAACTGTAACCCTTCAGCGATGGAGCCTGTCTTGCAGGCTTCCTCCGAATTATCTGCTCTGTGTTATTACACTGGTTGGAAAAATGAATAATTTTTCACTCCCTGTTAAAATTCAGGGTGATTCTTGTAGACTTGACATCGAATTCAAATATGGCAACTATATTGCTGTCACACCCACCAGTTTTAAAGGAGAAGGGATTAAATTCAAAAAGTTTCTAGTAAAAAATATTTCATATATTTTAAGAAAATATTATATAAAGTACTAAATATTTAACAAATGGTCTATTAACCTTGTTCTGTTTACAAAAATGTTTATCTGATAAAAAAAACTCTTATTTTGTTGTTTTTTGCCTTTTATAATTGTCCATTGCTGTCTCCCTTATGAGATCCCAACAGTAGTCTGCCAACATATTTCGACTTCATTTTCCCTGGTATCTTTTTTCCATTTGAGAAATATCTTGGTGAAACATTTCACATGTTTATCAGAGACTGCTCCCAAGTTTTCAGAAAAAAAGTTTAAATAGGAATGTAGGAAATGAAGCTTCTTGGTTTTTGGTCTTTAATCTACAATACTTGAAAACTGAGGTTGCTGAAAACTTTTTAAGCACATATCTGGGTTTTTGAACACACATTTCCTACGAGAATCTGTCTATTATTTCAGGGATTAATTGATGCCAACTAGTGTTATTGGTTAGTGGTTATCTGCTATCCTAATTATACATACTGCCTTATTTGAGCAGTTTTGGAAGTGATACATTATTGTTCACTTGGAATTAGAGTTAAAAAGGTTTTGGGAAAAACTCTGCTTTATGGTTATATTATTCTATGAAATGATTTGTAGTCTATTTATTTTATTAATCAAAACATTTATGGGTTGTGCTTCCAGTCACTGGTGCGTGCGTACATATTGGAGAATAATATAGTAAAATTCAGTAATTCAGAAAGTTAGATATAAAATGTAGATAAAAGTTGGATGGCCAGTCCTGATTTTCAGTGCCTTGACCCAATGTCTTGAAGGTTTCTTTTCAGAATGCATATATGTCCTGGTTTTATGAAATTTTAAATGGAATGATTTATCTAGTGTTTTTTATCATCTATGTTTATAGGAATTCATTTTCAAACTGGAATTACTAAATATGACTGTGTGAAAGGCATTAGCATTTCTAGTAGTGCTGGAAAACTACTTGTGTTAAATTTACCAGGAACTGATTCTAAGATAATAGTGATGACAGCTGGGCATGTGTTTCCTTCCTTCTCTTCCTATAAACAGTCTCTTAGTGATGCAAATTTTGTACCACTAAGATCCCTTATTTTCCTGGTAACCTCCATGTGGACAGTTTAAAGCCTAACTTTGCAATCTCCATTGGTCTTGCCAAGGATACAATATTTTTGCTACTAGTGCATCAAACTTTGTAATTACGTTCTTCAGAAGATGTTTATTATAGTATTATCAATTAATCAAAAATAATAGTAATCTTATTAAAATTCATCATTAATTAAATTATATTTAAACGGAAATCATGACTCAGACTAGAGCTGCGAAGCAAAGATCACAGACCAGCAAGAGTGCTGTGATTTGGGAAGAAACGAAGGGAGCGATTCTCCAATGCATCACAGTCTTAAAAAATGTGCAAAATGTGAAATGTTTGCCGACCTTTCTAAAACACAACATGATTTAGCCTAGGAGGATGCCTTTTTGTGTGTGTGTGTGTGTGTGTGTGTGTGCGCGCGCTAGGTGTCTAGAGTGTCAAGAAATTAGGCGCAAACTCAGCATTCTGATGGATGTCTATGAGGTGTAGGGTAAATGCCATCGAAGAAATTAATATGAGGTGGCACCAAGCTTGCATCTGCCCATCTCAACAGCAGAGTTCACTCCTGTGCATCAGGCAACACAGAGTCAATCTCCAAGGCAGAATGCGTTGGTCCCAAAGTGCTGATGGGATATGTCCACTTGCTGAGATTAAGAACCTGAGGGGACATAGATTCAAATTGAGGAAAGACAATCGTAGAATAGATGTGCGGAAGTTTGGTTTTAGCCAGTGTGTAGTTGATTGCTGGAACAGACTTCCATCTGTTGTTAGCTTAAATAAATTTAAGGCTGAACTAGACAAACATTTGGAATGAACGGATGGGTGAAATGGGATGGTGTTTTTTTTTTTTTTTTTTTAAATTTTGGTTGATGTTCTACACCGATGAGCCAAAACATTATGACCACCTACCTAATATGATGTTGGCCTTCCACGTGCAGCCAAAACAGCTCGTACCCACCGAGGCATGGTTGCTACAAGATTTCTAAATGTGTCTTGTGGTATCTGGTACCAACACATAACCTGCAGATCCTTTAACTCCTGTAAGGCCCATGGTTGAGATGACACAGATTGGAGTTGCTGTTCCAACACAAATCACAGATGCTCAATGGGATTGATGTCTGGGGAATTTGGAGGCCAGGGCAATACCTGGAAGTCTTCCTTATGTTCTGCGAACCAGTCTCGAACTCAGGGTGGTGTGGCACGGTGCATTATCCTGCTGAAAGACAGCGCCGCCACAGTGGAAGACCGTTGCCATGAAAGGGTATACCTGGTCAGCAATGATGTTTAAGTAGGTGGTAGATATCAGAGTGCCTGGCACATGGATGACTGGACACCGCAAAATTACAGTCAACAGAAATTAGAGTCTAATGTCAACAACGTAACTGTTGGCTGTTTTTTTACAATTGGGTATCCACTTTTCTCTCTGACTGCTCTCTGTGGTTGATAGTTTGCTCTATCCTCTACTTTTCCACTAATGCTGGGTTTCTTTTGTGTTTGGGGGTTTCATAAAAAAAAAAAAAGTGTGTGTGGAAGTTAAGGGGTAAAGAGGTACGGGGATAAGATACTAAGCACACATTAAGTGACAAGCTGCTGGATAAATATAGGACCATGCTGAAAAAATTACGCCAGTTAGGTAAAAATGTATACGTATCTGAATTCTGCCTAGGCACCATAGGAGCGACTATATACTGTGAAAGCTTTGTAGATTAACTCAAAACATGAACACTTCACAACTCTTGGGGGAATGAGATTTTATGATCATGGCCTGCACTTGTAGGTTGGAGGAAACTGTTTTTTAGAATGGGATCATTTGAACAAAAGTGGTGCAAGGGTTTTGCCATTATTATTGAGTATACCTTAAGGGTTCAGGGGAAACTGTTAGTTGGGGGAGACAGGATTAATATAGATGCACACTTATCTGATGGTTATACATATCTCAAGATTTCTTGTTTCTTTCCATAAAAGCTAATATTGGCAATATGTTCTGAGGGTAGCTAATTTTCCAAACAAAAAGGAAGCTGTTGCTAGGGAAACAAGCTTAAATAATATCAAGAAGGGTTTGTCAGAGTAGTAAACATCATTAGTAAAATGAGGGAATTCAAACTACTGTTAGAATAATTAACACTAACATTTTAGGACTAATGGAAATGTGGTGCTCCCCGGAAATAGGGGATGATGAGGTTCTCTATGATATGGTAAGTGAATTAGGGAAGAGTAGGGGCAGAATTCCCTCAAAGCTGCATGGCATGCACTAAATTCTGGAATTCAGTAGAATATGTCTGCACTCAGGTTCAAGACGCGGACATAATAGGGCTTATGGAGACTTGGTGCCACCCGGAAATTGGGGATGATGAGTTTCAGTACGGCTTGTATAATGTATTTAGGAAGGATAGGGTAGATAGAAGGGGTGGTGGGGTAATGCTTCTTGTCAGAAGCAGCCTGAGTGTGATGATAGCTTTCCCGGATTCAGACGTTTCACATGCTGGTATAGAATCTGTATGGTGTGAGATAGTTGGAAACAAAGGTATAATGCGAGTAGGAGTAATCTACAGACCAGGTGATTTGGAAGATTATGACGAAAGCCTCTACATGCAAATGGAACGGGCAAGTAAGTGTCAATGTCTTATTATGGGTGATTTCAATTTGCCTCTAATTGATTGGAGTAAATGGGAAGGAAACTCAACATGGGGAACAAAATTTTTAAATCAACTAGATGACTGTTATTTGTATCAACATGTCAGAGAAAGTACTAGAGAAAAGAATATCCTAGACCTCATCATCACCCATGAATCAGATGACATAACAAGGCTGACAGTAGAGGAACCAGTAGCAGGAAGTGATCACGGAGTTCTACGGTGGATGATGATGAGAGAGAGATAGCAGTAGTAAAAGGCAAAGGAATGGGTTATAATTTCAGAAAAGGAAATTATGATGCCTTAAGGTGGCCTCTATTAACTGGAAGATATAGCACAGAGAATGAATACAATTGAACTGTGGTATGCTTTTAAAACATTAATCACAGACTCCTTGAATGCGTATTTACCATTAAAAAAATACTCCATGAGGAGGGTTCCAAGTTGGATGAATAGTGAAGTTGCCGATTACTTGAGCAGAAAAAGGTGGCATGGAAAGGTTACAGAGCAATAAAAAGTACTGAAGCCTATAATAGCTACAAGATGATCTGTAATAGAGCCACAGAAAAGGTTTGACAGGCAAAGGCAGTTTATAAGAAATCACTAGCAAACAGAGCAAAGAGGTGGGGAATAAGGAATTCTTCACATATATAAATGCCAAGAAGAGCAGGACAAACCAGATTGGATCTTTATGTAAGGGAAAGGGGATAGTATTAAATACACTAGCTGCCTTTGCAGATGAACTCAACAGTTATTTTGCATCGATATTTACAGAAGAAAAACCTTTTGTGGAAATGGGAAATTGTGGGAGCGAAGTTGAAAAATATGTAATTAATGATATTGAAATTTCACAAGATTATTTAATAAAAAAATTTTCGAGCCTACAGGCCAGTAAGGCTCTTGGAGTTGATGGAATATACCCTATAATCTTAAGGGAGGCGGCAAGTGAGTGCATTGAACCATTGGGGCTAATTATGCGAGCACCACTAGACTCTGGGGAGATTCCATTGGATTGGAAAAGTGCTAATGTATCTCCTATACATAAGGGCGGCTCTAAGAGTGAAGTGGGAAATTATCGACCTGTCAGTCTGACTTCAGTGGTAGGGAAAACCATGGAGGCAATGATCAAGGGTGGAATTCAGGATCATTTGGATAGAATTGAAATTCTCAAGGATACTCAGCATGGTTTTGTAAAGGGAAAATCATGTTTAACAAATCTGGTTCG
Source organism: Mastigoproctus giganteus (assembly GCF_048544385.1). Classification (NCBI taxonomy): domain Eukaryota; kingdom Metazoa; phylum Arthropoda; class Arachnida; order Uropygi; family Thelyphonidae; genus Mastigoproctus; species Mastigoproctus giganteus. The sequence goes on from NC_143587.1 coordinate 24,016,966, forward strand.
CTATTTTGAAAGGGTCACTCAAGAGCTTGATTTAGGGAATAATTTCGACATTGTTTATTTAGATTTCAGCAAAGCTTTTGACTCAGTCCCACATGAGCGGTTGCTTTATAAGCTGGAACAGGTTGGAATCACTGGGAAAATCCTTAGATGGACGGCAGGATGGCTCCAGGGCAAGAGGTAGAGGGTTGTGATAAATGGCTATTCCTCAGATTGGGTTGATGTAAAATGTGGGGTTCCTCAAGATCAGTATTAGGACCACTGTTGGTTTTAATTTTCATAAATGACATCGATGAAGGGATAGAGGGTATGATATCTAAATTTGCAGATGATGTAAAATTGGTAGAGTAGTTCTGAAGAAGCTCAGCTTGATCACTGTCAAGCTGATTTTCTTCAGAGAGACCTAGATAGACTTCAGGAATGGTCAGAAAAATGGCAGCTATTCTTTAATCCAACAAAGTGTAAGGTATTACACCTGGGAAACAGTAATTCCAAAATAACTTATTCACTTGGTGGAGTTCAACTAAACCCAGTGTTGGAGGAAAGGGATTTGGGTGTTACGATACTGTCAGACATAAAATTCTCTGAGCATTGTAAACAGGTTGCAAGGAAGGCCCATGGTGTCCTATCAATGATCTATCGAACTTTTGCAAGTAGAGATAGGGATGTGATAATCCCATTATTAATTAGACCTTTGTTAGACCACACTTGGAATACTGTGTTCAAGTAAGGAGACTGCAGCTAAAGAAAGACATTGAGCTTCTTGAAAGGGTGCAAAGACAGGTAAATCACCTGGTGAGATCGGCAAAAGGGTGTCCTTATGAAGAAAGACTTCGAATATGTGGGTTGCAGAATTTGGAAACTAGACACCTTAGAGGAGATTTGATTGAGGTGTTTAAGGCTCTGAGAGGCATCAGTAAAATGAAAGAGGACGAAATTTTTAAGATTATAAATGATGATAGAACTAGGGGACATAAATTCAAGTTACGGGGGGAAATGTTTAGATTGGACTGCAGGAAGTTTTATTTTAGCCAGCGAGTTATAAATTACTGGAATAAGTTGCCTACACTGGTGGTAGAGGCTGACAGTTTGGGGAAATTCAAAGGTCATCTGGATAGTACCTTCGGGTGAGGGAAGAGCATAGGATAATAGGTTTAATTTCCTTTTCTTTTATTAATTGATATTATTATTATTTTTTCTTTTTTTTTTATCATTGTGTTATTCGGGTTTTTTTTTATTTTTTGGCTGATGCATAAGCCATAGGCTTTCTTGCACCATGCGGCCATTACTAATACTAATACTAAGACACTGCTAGGGTCTCCTTGTTTACATTCTGGCATGACCACTAGGTGAGAGGAGTTACAATTAATTATTTTGACAATGAATACAATCATTAACCATATTTAGCAGTCACACGGGTTTGCACTTGGACTACTGTTAATTGACCATTAACAGTATTAGACTGCAGGCTAAAGACAGGGTGGACAGTATAGAACACAATAACAGAGTTAGCAAAAAACATTTTATTACAATTCCATACATTGAACAATGGTACAAGTAACTTAATATTCTTCTCAAGGATACAGAATTCAAAATAATAGCGAAACCAAAACAGAAACTTCACTCCATATTGAAAAATTGTTCCATCCTTTCCTCTTTTCCCATAGAAATGCATGACATAGTATATAGTCTCTCATGCGGAGATTGCAATTCCTCTTATGTGGAATCAACAAAGGTGTTTTTTGGACACACACCTAAAACAACATGCTGTGTCAGTTAGTGTTATGAGCCACAGTGTCAAAACTTTCTTTCCATGTCATAAATGAGAATCACACTTTCCTGTTCAATGAGCCTAAGGTTTTAAACTTACAACACAATTATACAAAATTATAATTGCAGAAACCTTAGAAATGAGAGTACATTACATAATAACTCTATTAACATATGATGTCCGTTCCTTATTTAAGATTCATGGGCTTTTACACCATGCGAATTAACGAGTAATCTCCCATAAGTATTGTGGGGAACACACCCACCGTACATTAGTGTTCTGACCTGTGAACACGATGGGAGTTGAAAATTAAGGGAGGAAAGTTTTTTGTAAATTATTTTCATCACATTTTTATGTAGCAGCTTATTTCGTGACATTTTATCGGCGTCTATTTTAAATATCTCACATGATGTCTTCAGTTACTCGAGATTTCTTGGAGGGTTTGATGAATCTGGTGTTGTGTTGGGGCTTTTGACTATGATTCCGAGGTGTCAGATCGTTCATGCACTCTTAGTACAGTTATTGAACACATTTAATAATTTTAAAGAAGTTTTTATGCCTTTTAAATTATTTTAAACCTGTTTATAGGTTATCCTATGAAGAAATATTGAGGTAACTCTTTTGTAATTTTCAATTAAGAATAAAACATAGGATATATTGAGCCATTGTTGTTCGTAGGTTCATAGTAATATTTCATTTTTGAAAAGGTCTGCTCGCATATCTTTGTACTTCCAAAAATTGATGTAACCTTTCTTGAAAAATTTTTAATTTTGAGATAGTTTAAAATTGAATTAATTTTCATTCTTAAATATTGTCTTCAGTGCATCATTAGATTGAAGATCTAACAATTCTAATTGTAAATTCTGTTTGACGTATCTGTTGATGGCTACTTCAAGCAGATTTTGAAAAAGTTCAAATACCTTGGAATTATTTTTAAAATCAGAAAATCTATCCACAAAGTTAAATCTACAGCAAAGTTATGTTTTGAACAAAATTTTCAGTGGAAAAATTACAACTAGGCATACAGTATTTTTAGATAAATTTAAAAGCAACATGGAAAATGTGAAAAATTATCCCAAATAGTCGACTTTTAAATAACTCCAGTTTTGTTTCAAATGCTTTGACATTATAATACATTTCATTGACAATTTTGTCTTGTCCTTTTTTTGTTTCCTATTAAGTCCTTGTAGTTTCATATTAAGAAAATTCAGGTGCTTACATGAGAAAGAACAAAAAAAAACAAGGTTCCACAACCATTGGGATTTGACAGTTCTGGAACAGGTTTCTATTTTTCATTCATAAATAGATCTATTTCGATCCTAAGTTCAAAAAATCACTTCAATACTTTACTGCGACTCAACCATCATACTTCAGTGTAGTACAAGAAATCACCGCATTCAGTTTCAATAGTGTCAAGAAAATTTTTGAATTACCAATGGTTTTACCATTGGTAATTCAATTGGATTTTTGAAAATTGCAATTTGAAAATTTTTGAATTACTAATAAACAGCAAATAAAATTTGCTGTTTATAGTACAGTTGACATGACTGACTCTACACCCAAAATTTTTCCACACAAAGACTGCTGGTGAATTATACAATGAAATTTGCATTGGTTTTTTTAATATTTTTACTCTCAAGGTATTTATGAAGCTGACCCATGAACCCAATTTTAGTACTGACCATATTTTTAGTGCCAGCTGTTGTAACTGCTGATAGTAAGTCCTAATTCAATTTGAGGCTGTCAATTGCTTCTAATGCAATCAAAAATATATTTTCACTTGTTGTTGGATCTTTCAAGCTTTTTAATGCAACTAGCTCTTTGTTTACTTCAAAACTTTGATTTTCATCTCTGATATAAATTAGTAATTGAGCTATATGGCTTGTTTCTTCTCTCATGAATTGTTGTTGAAAAATGTGTGAATTCATGAACTTTTTCTATGAGTTGATTATGAACATCGGCTCCCAAATCTTCAATTCTTCTTGTTACATTTGATGAAGATAAACTTACAGGTGCAAAATTCTTTACTTTCTCAGGACATAATTCTTCTGCAATTTGCCAAACATTCGTTTTACAAATTCTCCATCTGTAAAGGCACTTCCTTCCTTATTTGGCAGTGATTTGGGAGGCTCGTAAACTAGCTCTAACTGCAGATAAATTTTGACGAGTAAAAGTTTTAATCTTCTGTTGTTGACTTTGAAAAGTTTGGGTTAGTTCTTGGAGTTTTTTTTGTTGCAGAGCTCCTTGAAATTTATTGTAATTTGAGGCATGTTTTGTGGTGTAATGATGTTTCACATTATATTACTTGAACACCGACAAGGTTTCATTGCAAATAAGGCAAGTGCAAGTATCATTAAGCAGTGCAAAAAAGTAATTAATTGGCCACCACTTATTTAAAACGTAACACTCAGCATCAACTTTGACATGATTTTTATGGGGTCACTGGAATAAAAAAAATTCTTTTAAATATTGAAGTAAGCACTGATGTGTCTTAATAGACACATATATTAATATATTTCATAAAAAATTTTATGAAATATATTAACATAAATTTATTTACAAAATTGAAATATATTAACATAAATTTATTTACAAAATTGAAATAAATTTTAAGGTTTATTACAAAAAAATTTACACAGTTGATTTTTAGCAAACTTGTTGTTTTCACCTAGATTTTCTTAAAACTATTCGTTGAGGCTACCGAAATTGGTCTTGTTCGTGAAGGTTTCAATCAGTACAGCACTTCTGTATTTTCTTTTAAAGATTTATTAAACGAAACATATATACAAGACTCTAACAAATGTTTAACTTAGAACTTAACAAGTGAAGTGCTAACTTAGTACTAAATAAAAATATTTAGGTCCCCTCCACAGAGACCTACCCCCACTACAAAAGGGGTAGGTCTCTGTGGAGGGGACATAAGCATCACCTAAGTCAATCCAAGAGATTAGGAAATCTGTAATTGCCATCTCTAATGACTGTTGCTATTTAATGATGGATTATTTTAATGATGTTAATGGATTATTTTAATGATGTTTCAAAGAATAGCTTTGAGTGGAAATAACAGAATTAATATCTAATAAGACTAAGCTGATGACACTGAGATGTCAACACTATTAAGCAACCGACAAATGATAAAATAATCTATAAAATGTGTTTTTCATAAATTTTATTATGATCAAATGTAAACATTAATTTTTATGATCTAATTGAAATATCCACAGGCCATAGTTTGGGGACCCCTGAAGTAGACCAATGTGATTTCCCTTTCTTTCTCCTCTTAATGTAAGTAAAGGAGTCTTTGCTTTGCTGCTTTTTTTTGCAGCTTTGCTAGAGACTTCTTATAATATTCTTTAGCTTGTCTAACCTCCTTTGTGACTTGATTGCCGACAGTTACTTTATAATTTATATGCATTCCATGCATTTTTCTTCTCTGCTTCAAGTCTGATCAGTTAATCTAACATCCATTTATGTCTATGCTTGAACCTGTATTTCTTAGTTATGAAAACTCCAGTAGCTTTTATAATTACCCCCCCCGATTGCTTCCTATTTAGAATTTTCTGTTGATAATGTTATCAGTTGGTTCTACTGCATAGAATTAAAAACTGTCTGAGACCACTGTATCCATCCTTGCAGAATTCTTTCCCTTTACCATTGACAGTACTTTTGACTTTAAGCAAACCTGATGTCAGTACACTGATCATTGCCAACCAATGGGTTTTTACCTGCAGATTTTTAATGCATGAAGAATTGCTGCTGATAATCAGATCATGAATAGCTGTTTCCTCTTGTTTCCTCCCTAATGCGTTTCTGTAGAAAACAGGCATCCAATAAATCTGCAACAAAGTAACAGAAAGTAATAATTTTTTCAATATATTTAGATTTTGGTAAAGTTTTTGGCACTATTCCACATGAAAGAGTATTGTACAAATTGGAGCAATGTGGCATTAGGGCAAAATTACTGTTGTGAATAAAGGGATGGTCAAGTGGCAGAAAACAGTCGGTGGTTATAAATGATGCACTCTCTTACTGAACTAATATTATTAATGGTCACTGCTCTTCTTAGATTAATGTTATTAGTTGAATCCCTCTGGGTTTAGTGTTGGGCCCTGTTACTGTCAAATTATTTATTGATGAAGACATCTGAAGTTTGTCAGAGTTTGTGAGTAATACAAAGGTTGGCAGAGCGGTTAATGATAGGCATACTACTGTAGCATCCATTGATAAATTAGGCAAAGTGCCTGAGAAGTAACAGTTTTTCTTTGGTAAATTCAATGTACTGCATATGGACAGCAGTAATCCAAGAATAACATACTATTTGGGTGGTACAACACTTAACATGGTCTCGGGGTAAGTGTACGGTCCCACATGAAGTTCTCAGAGTAGTACAGACAAGTTGCCAGAACTTTGCTAGCAAGGTCCAAGTAATCATTATCCTGTTGTATAAAGCAATTAATAGGCCACATCTTGAGTACACAGGTCTGAAAGCCCCATTTTAAAAAATAGAAAGGTGTGGATCTCTTATAACGGGTGCAGAGAATAGTAACCAGATTATTCAAGAACATAAAGGTACTTTTACCATACAAGGCTTCTGTTCTGCAACTTTCAGAGCTTGGAAACTAGGCATTTGCAAGGAGACCTGAATTGAAGTGTCATAGGCTTTAAATGAGAGGGTGCTCTGGTCGCAGAAGAGAACAGTGCATTTTTGACTGCTGTAAAGGGATAAGTATTTTTAATTTTTACCGTATTATTCCTTAATTAACATACTGCATTGTGTTTTACAGAGATATTAAATAGGTTTAAGCATTTATTAGCTTATTTTGAATTTAATTAGTGATTTGTGGAAGTTATAACTCTGGGTGTTGGTGCCAATATTGTTGAACTAGCTGCCATATTGTAGTCGATAAGAAATAGCCTAATGTATATAAATCTCGAACTGATATAAGGTATAGTGTAATACGAAGCACTGTATTAGGAATCTGTTAGCTTATTATAGTATTATCAGTTAATCAAAAATATTATTAATCTTATTAAATTTCATTGTTAATTAAATTGTATTTAAACGGAAATCATGACACAGACTAGCAAGACGAGTGCTGTGACTCGGGGAGAAATGAAGGGGATGATTCTCCAATGCATCACGGTCTCAAAAAATGTGCAAAATGTGAAATGTTTGCTGACCTTTCTAAAACAGGACATGATTTAGCCAAGGAGGATGCCTTTGTGTGTGCTAGGTGTCTAGAGTGTCGAGAAATTAGGCACAAACTCAGTGTTCTGATGGGTGTCTATGAGGGGAAAATCTTAGAAGCAATGATTAGGAGTGCAATCCAGGGATATTTAGTTAGATATTGTATTCTGAATAACACACAACATGATTTTGTTAAGAGAAAATCATGTTTAACCAACCTAGTAAGCTATTTTAACCTAGTGACTCGTGAGATGGATATGGGAACAATTGATATAGCTGATTTGGATTTTAGCAGAGCATTTGACTCAGCCCCTCATGAGAGGCTACTGTATAAGTTGGAACATGTTGGGATTACTGGAAAGATTCTAAGATGGACTGCAGGGGGGTTGTAGAGCAGAAGCAGAGGGTTATGATTAATAGATATTCTTCAGAATGGTGTAATGTCAGGAATGGGGGTTCCCCCAAGGATTGGTTCTAGGACCACTGCTGTTTATGATTTTCATAAACGACATCAATATTAAAATAATATTGCCTCAACCGACATCTGATTAAATAAAAAACATTTACTGAAACAAATGTATATAATTAAAAATTAAAAATAGATTTATTTAAAATAAAACTAAAGTAAATTAAATAAAAATGAAATAAAAATGTTAGGTTAAAAACATAAAATCAAGTAGCTTGAGGCAAAGAGCCTCTTTGTCAATTTACAACAATTTGTGATGTTAGCAACATCATTAATTGTTGATATAATTAATGTTATGAACATCATTAGCTGTTGGCAAAGTTGCTCTCTGCCTCGAAAGCTACTTGCCCCATTTTCTTAATTTTATGTTTTTAATCTAACTTTCTATTTTAATATTTCAAATTAATTTGTTGTAGTTTTATTTCTAACATAGTGTATTTTAATTTTTAATTATCTATTTTTGTTTCAATGAACCTTTTTCATTTTATCAATTATCAGTTGAGGCAATATTATTTTAGTATGTTTAACCCTGATGCGTGAGGCCTTTTCTCTAACAATGTCCCTGAAGCAATAAAGGGTGTGTAAAGATTGGGAGAGTAAACAATGTAAAGATTGGGAGAGTTGTTAATGATCAGTGCCAAGAAACACTCCTTCAGGATAACTTAAACAAGCTTCAAGAATTGTCAGAAAAGTGGCAGCTATTTTTTAATGCAGCAAAATGCAAGGTCTTAAATTATACATTTGGTGGGGTTGAAGTGTATAGGGAAAGAGGGATCTGGGAGTTATGATATGGACATATAAATTTTTCTGAGCAGTGTAAATAGGCAGCCAGGAAAGCCCATGATTTATCAAACTTTATCCTGTAGAAAAAAGGGAGGTCGTACTCCCACCATATAAGGCAGTTGTAAGACCACATTTGCAATACTGTGTTCAAGTATGAAGACCTCATCTGAAAAAAAGACACTGAGCTTCTTGGAAGGGTCCAAAGGCAGGCAACTCGTATGGTGAGATCATTGATGAGAAAAGATTGATTATGTGGGCAACAGAGCTTGGCAACCAGGCACCTTCATTTAACTAACCCTGAGATGAATTAGTAAGGTGAATGAAGGTGGAATTTTCACTGTTAAAAAGAATTCCAGAATGAGGGGACAAATTCCGCTATGAAGGTGTTGACTTATGTTTAAGTAGTACCACTATGTTATTCGAAAAGGTTATGTACCAGCAGGTTTGCGTAGTACTATGGGTTCACCTATTAGTACTGTTGTTGTTGTTATTTGGTTTTTAGGAGCATTAGCAGCTAAGGCCATATTGCTCCAGGGATATGCAGTGGTCATTTCCTGACCTTTCGGCATCTTTCGTATTTGGTGGTCATGGACTCGAACCCCGGTCTAATCAAGAAGCGTGTGCTATGCACTGCTGCTCCTGCCCATCTGGCTACAGAGGCGCCACCTATTAGTGAAATTATAGCCAACTTAGCAATGGAAGAATTTGAAGATAGGATGTTGGGGAGCTCTAGTCCTCCCTCATTACATGCATGGAAGAGATATGTTGATGACACGTTCACGGTGATACAAAGAGGACACGAAATAGAAATACTCGAATGATTTAATAGCGATTCGCCCTATATTCGGTTTACTTCGGAGGTTGAGCGGGGGAGCGCTTTCCGTTCCTAGACGTATGTGTATACAGAGAAGGCCAACACTTGAAAACTATGGTTTAGAGAAAACCTGTGTGTCGGGGCCAATACATACACTTCAAAACAGCTCAGGACAGTTGTTACAAAAGTAGTGTGGTTAAGGCCTTATTGGAAAGGGTGGGCCCCCACTGCTCCTCGTCTGAAGAGAGGCGAGGAGATTAAACATATTAGTGGACCTAGTAATGTGCAGTTACCCAGGGCATTATTGATAGGCGTTTAAGAGGTATGAACAACAGTCACAGGGATGCTTTTACAGCTGTTTCCACTGCATAGATCCCCTACTATCCGGGCATTTCGGAACCCATTTCCGGTATCTTGCATTCGTGTAAGATACACTGTGTGCAGCTGCCAAGTCGGAGGCTGCACACAGTAGTGTCCGCAACTAAAGATCCTATTGCAGGTAATGACACTAGTGGGGACATATATGAAATTGAGTGTCCTGATTGTGGGGGAAACGAAACGCAGATTACGGGATCACCTGGGGGAACATGATAAAGCCCTTACGACTGCAAATTATGGGAGTTTCAGCTGTAGCGGAACATGCCTGGGAAACTGGGCATGGCATTACTGCTAAAGAAGCCATGATCATGGATAAGGCACATGGCTTTTGGAACTGGAAATGGCTGGAGAGTTTAAGAATATGTTTGTCCGAGCGCTACAGTCTTGATAGGGATAAGGGCTATCGCATTCATCCACTCTTTGAAGCTCATATCCTACGAAGAGACGAATGGTTTAGAGTGGCCCATCCATTTTCCGGTTCCAATACACGAGAAGTGAACCATGCGCAGACTCCATAGTTGAATTCGCAGACCTGCCGAGATGTGTGGCACATATAGATTGTTGGTCATCCTGCAACCATTATAGCTGATGAAGGCGGCCGGTGCTGCTGAAAGCTCCTGTATAGTGGTTTTAAACAACTTTTATTGCTTTTAATCTTATATATTTTATTTAATTTTATTCTTGTTATACAACATTTATTTTATTTTGTTTTAATATTTTAACATATAGTTATACAAACAGTATGCATGTATTTTATTTTATTATAATAAAGACGTTTTACAAATTGGAGTCAGTGTTATTTAGTAGCATTACAGATGAATTACTTTATGTATCCCATACAATTTTGTTCTCTGCCACGAGCCTCTTTAAATTCATCTGACATCCATTTAGGCCTAAACCTTGAACAGTATTTCTTATTTGGAATGAAAAGCCTAGTAGCTTCCGAAATTAAGTCCCTGAAGGCTTTTCATTCAACGTTGGCAACATAATCAGTTGTTCCCACCGTACAGAATTTAAAAACCATCTGAAGCCCATGTAGTCACCTTTACGAAAGCAAAAGCCCTTCCCTTTAGCCTTGATTATAGTTACATTTTTAATTAAGTAATTCCCACATCAGTACATTGTGATCACTGTCACCCAGTGGTTCCTTTATCTGCAAATTCTTAATGCATAGATAATCACTGCTGATAATCAGATCAAAAGTACTACTCCCTCTGGTTGCCTCTTGAACATTGTGCTGTAGAAAACAGTCATCCAATAAATCAAAAGTCTTACTAGTGTGCAAGTGACCAATCCACAAGTTCCAATCAATATCTGGAAAGTTAAAATCCCCCATTATAAGACATTCCAATTTACTGGCCCACTCTATTTCTCTGCACAGTTGCTCATTATACTCATCAGATTCGTTAGGCCTATAACACACACGTACTCCCATTTTTCCTTTCCCAGTGCTTATGTCACACCAAACAGACTCAACATTGCATTGCCCAACAACATCAATTGGATGCACTTCCTTAGATTTTATGTGTTTGTTAACTAACAGCATAACCTCTCCTCCCTTCCTGTCCTGTCTATCCTTTCTGAACACATTGTATTTCCCAAATTCCAATTCTGCACTGCTTATATCTGTGTGACACCATGTCTCTGATATCTGAACAATAACTGCATTTTGATGTGTTGACTAGCACTTCAAGCTCATCAAACTTATTAACTATACTCCTAGCAATGGTGTACATGCAAGTATACATGTACCTGTTTCTACTCTTAGTTACCCTAACACAGCCCATGTATTCACTTGTTCCACTATGACTCCCAGCAGTCCTGGAAATCCCCATTGCCTTGCTTTCTAAGCTGCTGCTCAATTGCATTTCAATAGAAGCAGTGCAAGAATCACTTTCGCCTCTGTTAGTGGCTATTACGGCAGTTTTCCGACCCGCCTAACTCTGCCTTGATAGCATCAGCATATATTCTTGTTATATGTATATATATAATGATGTCAGCAGAAATAATTATATATATGTATATATATCAATAATTATTTCTGCTGACATTAGATCATGCATATTTGCATTACTTATGTTCCACCATTATCTAAATATTTCCCCCCCATATCTGATGACAGCTATAACATTTTTATTTCCATTTTATTTGCATTATATTATTATTTTGATGTACTAATTTTCCTTTATAGTTTCCCCACTTTATATTGACTTGGTAATTCAGCCCATAATTTTTCTTAATTTATCATAACCTCTAGGATTTTAACATTCTTTCATTTTTCATAAATCTACTGCACTTCTTTTTCTACTTTCCTCACTCTGCTAGTTGCTGGCACTTTGTATAACTATCACATACATTTATGCATATTTAATTCAATATATTAATACAACTTATATTTACTCTTGCATCCTTTAATGCTGCTTTGCACTTTTAGGTGCATCTGTCATACCTATTTATTAATTTTGCATTCACTGAAACCATTTTTCACGAACTGGAAGTTACTTCTGTTGGGTATATTTAATAACACACTTATTATTTGTTTTAAATGCTTTTAATGTCGCTTTTTTGAACATACAGAATTGCATGAAATTTAAAAGAAAATATATAAAAAATTAACATAATTATATAAAAACAAAAAAATATTCAATTATAACATTTCAATTAGTGAGACAGTTGGGTTTGATGGGAGGCACACATTTTTTTAATATGAGGATTTATTGTGGATAGGCTTACTCTCAGTTCCTCTTCTACTGACTTTAATCTTTCTCGTTCTTTTTTTTGTTTAATCTTGTTTAAAGCAGAAAACCCTGTTTCACACAAGTAGGAAGTGGAAAATGGCAATAAAATTCTAATTTCCTTTTCTGAAATTAGTGGAAATTCATTTTGAATTTCAATCCAAAATTTTCTAATATTAGTGTTATTAAAGGGAATTTCTAGCAGCTGGTCACTATGGATGTCAGCCAATTCTTCCTCTTGCAAATTAAGTTTTAACGTTGGAAGATTTCTTGTTACAAATCGATCTCTTACCTACAAATATTTTTTGGTATCAAGGGATGGGAAGTAATGCTCAATTTTTGTCTTTAACAGCCTAATGCTTTGCTTATTACATTAATTAATTATTTTAGTGTAATTTGTTTTGGCAGTCAAGGGAAACAGTTCTAAATTTTCTTCGACTAGAACAGTGGTTTTCAACAGGGGGTGTCGCAACAACATACCAGGGGTGCCACGTAATTTGGGTTTAAGTTACTTAAACTTATTATTATTTTTTAATTCATATGTTTATTTCATTATAAAAAGGTGTACAGTATCTTTTTAATTTTGTGGTGATCGATGTTTACTTAGTACTCCTATATAAAGAATAAAATTATATACTGTATATATGTATATATATATATATATATATATATATATATTAATAGTTATATTAGTGATAAAAGGAAAGCAAGAAATAAAGAAAAGCAAGAAAGTTAAAAGACAAGAACTAATATTTATGGGTTAATGCAGTTGCAAGCAATCATGCAATACACCCACAATGTCTATAGAATATCATTAGAAAAAGTAAATCAATCCAATAATAAGAATACCATCAAGGACTTAAGAAAACGCAAAAAAAAAAAAAAAAAAAAAAAAAAAAATTATTATCGCTTTTTACTGACAATCTAGATGACTTCAACTGGGGCCAACCACCCAGAATGAAGGCAAAAAACGACAAGAAGTTCTCTGTTTCTGTGATGATCAATATATGCTAAATAATTTAAATCTAAACCAAATATAAACCAGTATAGGCTGAATATAAATCGAATATAAATAAATCGAATGAAGATAATTAATTAAGAAAAATTTTGAAATATTAGAATCAAAGGTAAGAAATATAAGTAAAATATAAATGTAAGCATATATTAATCATCGTTGACCTGACAGAGAAAAATATACAAATTATATACAAATATACAATTATATACAAACAATATACAAATTATATATATATATAATTTGTATTATGAAATTTAATTTTTTTAATTATATTATGTAAGAAATATTATATAACCTATATATTTTTTAATATTACACACACACACACACACACACACACACACACACACGGATATATACAGAGAGAGGGAATCAGATCTAACAGGCAGAAAATTGAGTAGGGGTGCCGCAAAATAACATAAATTACTTAGGGGTGCTGTTATTAAAAAAAGGTTGGAAACCACTGGACTAGAACTTCTCTGTGTATAAAACAGTGTGTTGAATAATATTTGAATTGCGTCGTTTTACTAAGTTTACAAATCCTTTTAGTGCTCCTGTCATTGTGGGAGCACCGTCAGTACAAATGCCAAAACACGACTTCCGTAAAATACCACGAGTTTGTAAATAATTATCCATTACTTTGAAAATATCTTGGCCAGTCGTTCTTTCAGTGATTTCTTTGCAAAAAAATAAAAAATAAAAATAATAATAATTGTGTCGTTTTTGATAAACCTGACAATGTTATTATTAATTGGGCTTTCCAAGCTAATATCTATAGAATTGTCTACTTGCAATGCAAATAGTTGCCCAAAATTATTAATATGTTGAACAACTTGTTCTTCAATATCGTCGGACATTTCTTTTATATGCCTGCTAATTGTGCTGTTTGAAAGAGGTACTGTCATTATTATTATTATTTTTTTTCCCTTCAACTTTCTCTCCTAAAATACTTTTCATGATTATAAGACATTCTGCAATCAGGTGAGGTTTTTTTTTTTTTTTTTTTTTCCCCACCAGTTCAGCTACTAAATAGCTGGCTTCTTGTGCTTTATTAGATATTTTAGCCCTATTATAAAATTCTGTACCTTGTTTTTTAGTAGAGGCCAGCAGTCTTTTAAAATACTCCACAGGTTTGGACGATAAATTCCCGTGTTTCGTAGAAAAATAACACTGCAATTTACTCGGCACCATTGATTCATTCAACAATTTTAAACCACATACCACACATAAAGGTTGAGGACAATTTTGGGTACCAGTATAAGAAAATCTCATCCCCAAATAATCATCATCATATTTACGACAACATTTTCTTTTTTGACTTTCATGATTGCTCGTTTTTATCATTTACTCCAAGCTTGTTATTCAAGTTGCCTCTTCTGATTTTCTTTCATTAATCCATCACTAATAATTTATAAAAAAATTAGTTACTTTTAGAAACTAATACAGTTAATTGAAAATCCCTGTTCTATACAAATTAACTGAATATGATGTTTTAGAGATAAAACACAAAAAGCACTTTAAAAACAAAGAATTTCTTACTATGCTGCTTAAAGTTGCACCTAATTTGTGGTCCTATGCTTTATGCACATATATACAACTGCAAAATGCATTGGGAGAGACTCTCAAGTGATTAGAATGGCCAAATAAAGATGAAAAATTCTAGTACTAGGAATCAAATGGTTTATAATAGTGAACAGACCTAATACTAAGAATCAAAAGGTGAACAGATCTAATACAGTACTAGGAATTAAACGTGACGTCACATTAATTAAAAAAAAACGAATTTTTTATTTGAATTAATTTTTATTATAAAACTTGGATTTTTATTATTTTTTTAAATTTGCATTTTCCGCAACACACTTTAAGCATACTCACGGCACACAGGTTGAGAAATACTGTTCTAGCATTTACTTAAGTAAAGAAGTCTTGGCTGTTTTTCTTTGCATCCTTTGCCGAAGGTTTCTTGTAATATGCCTTTGCTTGCCTAACTTCCTTTATGACTTGATTACAGGCTAGTTTATATCTACCCATATGGGTAGAAGTAACCCCAGAGGAATGTATCAAGTGTGTGATACTACACTTAAGGTGGTAGGAAATGAAAAAGACCTGGGAGTAATTGTGCAGTCAGATATGAAGTTTTCTGAGCAATGCAGACAGACTGCCATGGCAGGTCATGGGGTTTTGTCAATGATATACAGGAATTTTTCTAGAAGGGAAAAGGAGGTGATTGTCCCTCTGTAAGGCAATGGTCAGGCCACTCCTTGAGTACTGCGTACAGGTCTGGAGACCTCATTTTAGGAAGGATGTAGCATTAGCATTAGCATTAGTAGAGGCATTTGATGCAAGGAAGCAAGCTTATGCAGCATCAGCCAAAAAAAAAAAAAAAAAACCCCACTTCCACTTCACCCCTCTGTTTGTTCAAAATACCTGTCCAGCTGAGCCTTAAACTTATTTAGGCTATCAACCTCCACCACAAGGGATGGAAGTCTGTTCCACCAACCAACCACCCGCTGGCTAAAGGCAAATTTCCGCACGTCTATCCTACATCTGTCTTTCCTCAATTTGAATTTATGCCCTCTCAGGTGATTTTTCTGAGCTAGAGGAAGAATTCCATCAGCATTGAGCATGCTTAAACCATTCAAGGCTTTATAGACCTCTATCAGATCACCTCGCTGGTGCCTAGTCTCCAGACACTGTAATTTGCAAAACTTAAGCCTTTCTTCGTAAGAGCACCCCTTTGTTCCATTCACTAATCTTGTTGCCCTTCTCTGTACTCGTTCCAGCAGCTCTACATCCTTCTTGAAATGAGGCCTCCAGACCTGTATACAGTACTCTAGGTGTGGCCTGACCATTGTCTTATACAATGGAATAATCACCTCCTTATCCCTGCTGGAAAAATTCCTGTATATCATTGACAATACTCCATGAGCTACTCTTGCAGCCCGTCTGCACTGCTCAGAGAACTTCATATCTGCCTGCACAACCACCCCCAAGTCCCTTTCATTCTCTACCACTGTCAGTGTAGTACCACAGAGTTGATACGTTGCTCTGGGGTTGCTGTTTCCCATGTGTAGTACTTTACATTTGTCAATGTTAAACTTCATTTGCCACCTCTCAGCCCATCTGCTCAACCTTTCCAGATCCTGTTGCAGCAGCATAGTGTCAGTAGTGTCCTTGACAACCCTGCCAACCTTTGTATCGTCTGCAAACTTGGACATTAAGCTTGATATACCATCATCAATATCATTTATAAATACAGAAAACAATAATGGACCCAACACTGAGCCCTGAGGGACTCCACTAATAACATTAATCCACGATGAGCAGTGTCCATTGATTACCACTCTCTGTCTTCTCCCCCTCAACCACCCCTTTATCCATAGCAGCAATTTGCCTCCAATGTCACACTGTTCCAATTTGTGTAGCAGTCTTCCATGTGCAACAGTATCAAAAGCCTTTCTAAGATCCAAGTATATAATATCAAAGTTATTCCCTGCATCCAGTTCTTTTGTGACTGCATCATAGTATCCAGTCAAGTTGGTCAGGCAAGACTTCCCCTTAACAAAACCATGCTGTGTCTGAGCTATAATTGAAGTCTTGTCTAAATGATCCTGCAGTGCTTCTTTAACCAGTGCCTCCATTAATTTTCCTGGAACAGAAGTTAAGCTAACAGGTCTATAATTACTTGTGTCAGCCTTTGATCCTCCTTTGTGAATTGGGGTCACATTTGCACATTTCCAGTCTATGGGTACCTCCCCTGAGTCCAAGGAAGCTCTCATAATTATGGCTAAGGGTTTGCTTACTTCCTTTGCTGCCTCCTTTAATATAACTGGATAGATCCCATCCATCCCGGGTGCCTTTCTTGTGTTTATCTTCAACAGTTTCTCCTCCACTTTACTCCCAGTTATTTCAAGATTCTGTAGCTTACTGCTAGAGTTGAATACACCTCTGGCATTCCCCTTGCTGAATAACTCCTCATGTGTGAATGTCGATGCAAAATATTCATTTAGTTTGTTAGCTACCTGAGCAGGATCATCAACAGTTGACCCATCAATATCAAGTGGACCAATCTGATTCATCCCCTTCCTTCTAGAGTTTACATAAGTAAAGAAGTCTTTGCTGTTTTTCTTTGCATCCCTTGCCAAGGATTTCTCGTAATCTGCCTTCGCCTGCCTAACCTCCTTTGTAACTTGGTTGCATATCAACTTGTATCTATCATAGGCTTCTGTGTCATGTGTTAATTTGTAAGTATCCCATGCATTTTTCTTCTCTGCCATATGCCTCATTAGTTCATCTGACATCCATTTTGGCCTAAACCTTGAACAATATTTCTTAGTTGGTATGTAAAGCCTAGTTGCTTCCAAGATAAGTTCTTTGAATGCTTCCCATTTTGAATTTGCTGTTGGTAACATCATCAGTTGGTCCCACTGTATAGAATTTAAATACTGTCTCAGTCCATCGTAGTCGCCTTTACAGAAGCAATAACCCTTCCCTTTACCCCTAATGGTAGTTACCTCTTTGAGTAAATCCCACTTCAGCACACTGTGATCACTGCCACCTAGTGGTTCATTTATCTGCAGATTCTTAATGCATGAAGAATCACTGCTGATAATCAAATCAAGAGTATTACTCCCTCTAGTTGCCTCCCGAACATGCTGATGTAGAAAACAATCATCCAATAAATCCACAAAAGCCCCCCTCGACGTGGGCACCTGTACGTGGTGAGGGGACCTCCTAGTGATGCTGCTGGAATTCCAGACTAGCATCACTGGGATACAACGCCCACAGCCCAGGTTCCAGGCTTACATCAATGGAATCCGGCGTGTTTGCCGTGCGCTGCGACCCGTGGAAATTCGGAAAGGGGGATCCTGGTGGTTGAGGGGCTCAGCTTCAATACACCACTTTGGCCCCTGCTTCGACAAGACGGGTGGTCCTGGAAGGCCCAGCTAGGATCAATCGGCTAGTAGGCTCGCCTGCGAGGGTCAACCGTGTCAATGCCACGCCCCTACCCTCATGGTCCGAGGGACAGGATTCAGGCTGGCGGCGGTGCGGGTATAGTGTCTGGGTAGCCCTGGCGTCCCACTCCCGAGCGCATTTATTGCATGCCGGGTAGTGGGCGTCCCTTTGGGCTCCGTGGTGGGTGGGGAGCCCGGGCACTGAACCACTTTAAAACTTTCATGAATCCTGATAAACATATTCCTTCAGGGGCCCCAACCCGGTCCCTATCTGAAAATAATGATGGAGAGGCAGATAGCATTATTGCTACAAAGAGTCAGCGAACCGAACTACCATCAGGGCCTGTCCCAAGGTTCTTAATAATGCATTCCACCAACGAAACACTGATTGGTAAAATGTCACCCTTTTTTATACAAAAAGGGTTGGATGGGTTAGCAGGTTCACCCAAGGCAGTTAAGAGGCTCCGTTCTGGGGACCTCTTGATTGAAACAAAAAATGACAGGCAGTCTGAACATCTACTCTGAGTAACATCAATCGGAGGAATACCCATAACAGTGACACCACACAGAACACTATATTCATCGAGAGGTGTCATTTCGGAGTGGGACCTTCTCGACGTCACCGAGGAGGAAATCTTCTCCGAATTAAAACCACAGGGAGTTACTGCCGTCAAGAGAATCACTGCGCGAAGGGATGGGAAAATTGTTAAAACCAGGAGTGTTATCCTGACTTTTAACTCTCCCAAACCTCCTGATGAGATTAAAGCTGGCTACATCAACTGTCCAGTGCGTCCATATGTTCCGAACCCTTTACGGTGTTTTAAATGCCAGAAATATGGACATTTTCAAATGGCCTGCCGTGGAGTCCTTGCATGCGCTCGATGTGGTGCAAAGGACCACGAAACAACAGCATGTTCAGCCACAAAACCCACCTGCATTAACTGTGAAGGCGAACACCCGGCCTACTCACGAGCATGCCAGAGGTGGAAAGAAGAAAAAGAAATTCAGCGGCTGAAGGCAGAGCTAAACATATCGTACCAGGAGTCGAGGAAAGCAGTGAAACCTCTTAACATCAAAAAACCTACCTACACCCAGAAGGTAGCAGGGAGGTGTTTGATTGGGACTCAGACGGACATGTCCGCCCCTCCAAAAGAATCATTTACTCCCATCGCACGTTACCTTTTAAGCTCACAAAAACCTGCACAGAAGGACCAATCAGCTGCCACTCCTATATCGGTACCTCCTAATGCTCCACAAATAACAAAAGCAAATACAAAAGAAAAGAATAAGAAAGGTGAAATACCACCTAGTATCCAAGAAAACATGGATGTCGAGCAGAAGGAGGTACAAGAAGACTCAGTTTTGGAGCTCTTTGCTGAGGAGGAAATGGACACTGGACAGCGTCCATACTTCCCCAGGAAGGAGAAGATCAGAACTGAAAAAGGTAAGCCCTCAGCACCTCGGAAGCCGCCTGATGGACCCACCAAGCCAAAATAATGGCTAAATTCCTACAGTGGAACTGTCGTGGATTCCGGCAAAATACTGATGACATCAAGGCACTCCTGCAAAAGCACAAACCAGCTTGCTTTTGCATACAGGAGACTTATTTAAAGGCAAATGACGACCCCACTATGCATAACATTACCATCATTCGTAAGGATAGAATTGTGGATGGTCCTGCACACGGAGGAGTCGCAATCCTCATCGGCAACCAGATCCCATTTCAGCCTTTGCAGCTTACAACTAGCATTGAGGCTGTAGCAATTCGCCTTACGGTGGGGTTCTTATTAACTGTCTGCTCTCTTTATTTGCCACCTGGGACTGACATCTGCCAGAAAGACTTTGATGATCTCATAATGCAGTTGCCTCCCCCTTTCCTACTTCTTGGGGACTTTAATGGACATAACATCCTGTGGGGTAGTGCTAGCATTAATAGAAGGGGAAGAGTCATAGAGCGTATGCTCATTGACAATGACCTCTGCCTTCTTAATGTGGGAACAAACACCTTTTTCCACATGCCTACCCGTACGTTTTCTGCCATTGATCTTTCTATCAGCTCGCCTTCTATTCTCCCTTCGCTTACTTGGGAGGTAGAAATGAACCCGTATGGAAGTGATCACTTCCCCGTGATAACCACATTAATTACTGGGAGACCTTGTCTTCCTGTCACCTGGTTGCCGCGGTGGAAGTTTGATCAGGCTGACTGGAGTGCCTTTCAACACCTGGCAAAGTTTGACAACTCTGCAGTCAGTCAGGAGCCTATCAATGATGCAGTTATGTACATAACAGAAAATATTGTCCATGCAGCTGCAACTGCGATTCCAAAGACATCCACGCGGTTTCCTCCCTTTCCAAAACCATGGTGGAATCCAGAATGCACAGCAGCTAAAAAGGCTCAAAACAAAGTCTGGGGGATATTTCGACGATATCCTACCACGGTCAACCTATTAGCATTTAAACGTGCACGAGCTAAAGCACGCTACATCCGCCGTCAGAGTCAAAAGGAATCGTGGATCCGTTTCACATCATCCATTACCCAGACGACCAGCACTAA
Source organism: Mastigoproctus giganteus (assembly GCF_048544385.1). Lineage (NCBI taxonomy): Eukaryota > Metazoa > Arthropoda > Arachnida > Uropygi > Thelyphonidae > Mastigoproctus > Mastigoproctus giganteus. Next base: position 24,037,625 of record NC_143587.1, read on the forward strand.
GGTGGTCTGGGAAAAAATCCGGAAAATGAAGGGAAAATACACAGCACACCCCTCATCGGTCCTTGAATATAATGGATGTACTATTGCAGACTATACTGCAATAGCCAATGCTCTTGGGGAAACATTTTCTAACATCTCTGCAACATCATCTTACTCCCCAGAGTTTCTGGTCTTAAAGCGCAACGCTGAAAAACAGGCCCTTAAACTCACATCGAAGGGCTCCCACCCATACAACGGGCCATTTAATATCCATGAGCTGAAAACAGCACTCGCCCGTACAAAGGCTACCGCTGTTGGACCAAGTAACATCCATTATGAAATGATCAAACATCTTTCACCAGAATCCATCGACCGTCTGCTCTTCCTGTACAACAGAATCTTCCTCGAAGAGCACTTTCCGGAAACCTGGCGCAAGGCAACTATTCTTGCTTTTGCTAAGCCAGGAAAGGATCCTAAATATCCAAAAAACTATCGTCCTATTGCTCTGACCAGCTGTCTGTGCAAAATATTGGAGAGAATGGTCAATGCTCGGCTCTTATGGTATTTAGAATCGAATGACCTTCTCTCCCGCTTTCAGTGCGGCTTCTGAAGAAATAGGTCCACATTGGACCACTTAGTTAGACTGGAAACATCTATCCGAGATGCTTTCCTAAAAAGAGAACATTTGGTGTCCATCTTCTTTGACATGGAAAAAGCGTACGACACAACTTGGAGATTTGGTATTTTAAAAGACCTTTACAGTCTCGGTCTAAGAGGTCACCTTCCTGTTTTTATTAAAAATTTTTTATCCTGCCGTTATTTCCAAGTTCGTGTAGGATCCTCCCTTTCGCGGCCCTTTTGCCAAGACCAGGGGGTACCACAAGGATCTGTCTTAAGTGTCACGCTTTTTGCCATTAAAATAAATTCTATTTCTGAACAACTTCCTCCAACTATAAACAGTGCACTCTACGTCGATGACTTCAGTATATTTTCTCAATCATGTAATATGAGGGTTATTGAGAGACAATTGCAACAAGCTATTGACCATCTTAACTCCTGGGCCACGGCCAATGGTTTCAGGTTCTCACCGGAGAAGACCGTTTGCGTACATTTCTGTCGCAAACGTAACCTCCACCCTGAGCCTGAATTATGACTTGGACAATGCACCATTCCAGTAGTATCAGAGGCGAAATTCCTGGGACTCATTTTTGACAAAAAGCTGACATTTGTCCAACACATTCGTCAGCTTCGCACAAAGTGCACGAGAGGGCTTAACATCCTCCACTCTCTCTCTTCTACCTCTTGGGGTGCAGACCGATGCACTCTCCTACGTCTGTACCGTGCACTTGTACGTTCAAAATTAGATTATGGGTCTCAGGTATATGCATCTGCCAGAAATAGCGCTGTTCGTTGGCTTGACCCCATCCATCATCAAGCCATTCGTATTGCTACTGGTGCATTCAGAACATCACCTGTCAAAAGTCTGTATGTCGAAGCAAATGAACCATCCTTATCGCTTCGATGAATGCAGTTGTCTCTACAATATGCCTTCAAGCTGAAGTCCCTGCCAGATCATCCCACATGGACATCCGTTTTCGAGCCACGATGGGAAAATCTCTACAACACACGACGAACCGCTAATCGTCCATTCGGCATTCATGTCCAAGAGCTACTCAATGAGCTTAACATCTCGGTAGACAAGGTCGCTTGATCACCAGAGGAGCCCCTTCCACCCTGGCATGCACAAACACCAGCATGTGACTTCTCGCTCAAGATCGCGACGAAGTCTAATACTCCAGCCTCTGTCTACCTTCAGCTCTATTCACAACACCGTGCAGAACATTTTGACTTCTTGCCAGTTTACACAGACGGCTCGAAGTCAGAATCATATGTGGGATCTGCTGCTGTCTTTCCAAATAATACCATATCAGAGCAGATACCCCTTGACTGCACCATTTATACTGCAGAGCTGCATGCCATAGAGTTAGCTCTAGATCACATCAGAAAACACCGTTACCAATGGTGTATTATATATGCCGATTCAGTGAGTGCACTACAGGCTTTATCAGTGATGTCACACATTAACCATCCAACCCTGTCCCGAATTCAGCAGATCATATACAATCTCTATGGAAGTGGATTCGATATCCGCTTCTGCTGGATCCCCAGTCACATCGGGATTAGAGGAAATGATTTGGCTGACATTGCAGCCAAGTCGGCAGCCCTGACGGATAATCTTGACCTGTTAGTCCCCTATACAGACTACAGGCAAGTGATCCGTAGTAACCTACAATCTCAGTGGCAAGATTCGTGGCATCGACTGATTAATACAAACAAACTATGTCGACTTAAGCCTGTGATCCATCCTTGGCGGTCCAGCTCATGCAGGGATCGCAAAGAGGAAGTTGTTCTTGCTCGGCTCCGCATAGGACACTGTCATGTTACACACTCCTTTTTTCTGAGGGCTGATGACCCTCCTATGTGCGAGCAATGCGACACCGTTTTATCCGTCCAACACATTTTATGCGATTGTACCAGTTTTATAAATGCTCGTTTTAACGCTTTTACCCATCTGACTGAGCCATATACACTCAGTCAGATTTTAAATGACAACGACAATGTGTCAGCAGTTTTTAAATTTTTAAAATCGATCAATATGTATACATTCATATGAAATATACAATCTGCTTTTATGTATTGATATGTCTGTATATATATATATATATATACACCTGCAACTTTAGACGAAGTAACCTTTTTTAAAACTAAGAAGACTAATCTTTTTTGAATTTTATTCTTTCCATGGCGCACTATAACCTTGCTGTTTTTGCGCCACAAAAATCCAAATCAAATCAAACCACAAAAGCCCTGCTAGTGTGTGAATAACGAGCCCCCCCAAAGATTTGCTAGAGTATGTACACAGAAGTAGATTTGCTTGAGTATGTACACAGAAGGGCAACAAGATTGGTGAGGGAAATAAAGGGATTCTCTTACCAAGAGAGGCATAAGTTCTGCAAATTGCAGTGGCTGGAGACTATGTACCTGCAAGGTGATCTGATTGAGGTGTATAAAGCTTTGAATGGGTTGAGCACGCTGAATTCTGATGGGATTCTTCCACTTGTTCAGATTACGAACATAAGAGGTCATAAATTCAAATTGGGGAAAGACAGATGTGGAATAGATGTGCGGAAATTTGCCTTTAGCCAGCGGGTCGTTAATTGCTGGAACAAACTTCCATCTGTCATTGTGGAAGTTGATAGATTAAATAAATTTAAGGAGGAACTGGACAAACATTCAGAGGGAATGATGTGATTTTTTTTTTTTTTTTTTTTGGCTGATGCTGCATAAGCTCACGTTTCCTTTCTTGCATCACATGTTACTACTACCACCCTAGGCTTCTGTGTCCCCCAATAATTTATATGCATCCATGCATTTTTCTTCTCTAATACAAGTCTAATCAGTTCATCTTACATCCATTTATGCCTATTCCTTTGAAGAGTAGTTCTTACTTGGTATGAAACCTAGTAGCTTCTATGATTAATTCTTTGAACACTTCCCATTTAGAATTTGCTGATGGTAACAGTATCAGTTGGTCCACTGTATAGAATTTAAAAACTGACAAGACCACTTTAGTCACCTTTACAAAAGCAAAAACCCTTCTTTTTACCCTTAACGACAGTTACTTCCTTCAGTAAAGACCACATCAATACATTGTAGAAAAAAGAACCACTAGTAGTTCTTTTATCTGTAAATTCTCAATGCACAAAGAATCACTGCTGATAATCAGATCAAGAGTATTACTCTCTTGTTGTCTCTCTAACATTCTGCTGTATAAAACAGTCATCTGAAAAGTCAACAAAACTTTTTCCAGTCTACGAGTGACCAACTCACAAGGTCCAGTAATATCTGGGAAGTTAAAATAACTCATAAGACATTCTGATTTACTCGCCTGCTCTATTTCTCTGTACAGCTGTTCATTGTACTCATCACAGTCATTCGGCACATAACACTCTCATACTCTCATTTTTGCAATCCCGGTGCTCATGTCACACCAAACTGATTCAACATTGCACAGGCCTCCCGTGTCAACTGAATCCACTGCCTTAGATATTGTGCTTATTAATTAAGCACATATGCCCCCGGGGTATGTGCTTAATTAATAAGCACATACAAACGAGTTCCATTCCAAGAGGTTCATTATACATTTGTTTGTCATGTGTATCTTGCATTCCTGTGCTTTTACGATACATATCGTATATGTTATCAGCGATTTTAAAGCATTAGGTTGGCAGAGTTGTTAAGGACACTACTGATGCTATGCTGCTGCAACAGGATCTGGAAAGGTTGAGCAGATGGGCTGAGAGGTGGCAAATGAAGTTTAACATTGAGAAACAGCAACCCCAGAGCAACGTATCAACTCTGTGGTACTACACTGACAGTGGTAGAGAATGAAAAGGACCTGGGGGTAATTGTGCAGGCAGATATGAAGTTCTCTGAGCAGTGCAGACGGACTGCAAGAGTATCTCATGGTGTCTTGTAAATGATATACAGGAATTTTTCTAGCAGGGATAAGGAGGTGATTATTCCCTTGTATAAGGCCCAATGGTCAGGCCACACCTTGAGTACTGTATACAGGTCTGGAGGCCTCATTTCAAGAAGGATGTAGAGCTGCTGGAACGAGTACAGAGAAGGGCAACAAGATTAGTGAATGGAACAAAGGGTTGCTCTTACGAAGAAAGGCTTAAGTTTTGCAAATTACGGTGACTGGAGATTAGGCACTGGCGAGGTGATCTGGTAGAGTTGTATAAAGCCTTGAATGGTTTGAGCATGCTCAATTCTGATGGAATTCTTCCTCTTGCTCAGAATAATCACCTGAGAGGGGATAAATTCAAATTGAGGAAAAACAGATGTAGGATAGATGTGCGGAAATTTATCTTTAGCCAGCGGGTAGTTGGTTGGTGGAACAGACTTCCATCCCTTGTTGTTAGGTTGATAGCCTAAATAAATTTAAGGCTTAACTGGACAGGTATTTCGAACGAACGGAGGGGTGGAGTGGAAGTTTTTTTTTTTGGCTGATGCTGCATAAGCTTGCTTTCTTGCATCATATGCCTCTACTAATTTTAATGCTAATTAAAACGGTGTACTAAACATCGAATAGTCTATACAATGTTTTATTTTAATGTATGTATGCATTATGGTTTATCTTATACAATATGTAATGTAAAATAAGAAAAGAATACAAAAAAACAAGATGTCATACTTGTAATATGCCTTTGCTCCCTCACAAAATAGAAATAAAGAAAATGAGTATAGTACTAACATAATATATGTACTGTACATATGTATTCAACTTTTACTCGTCAATATCTTCATCACAGCTCAATATTTTCCACATAAGTGACACTAGGTGCAGATGAGGTAGATGGAAGGGTGTCTGATAATGAAGAAACAGCTGGGTTTTCCACTTTTTTAAAATATGTTTTTAACGAACATTGTTTTTATGGACAGTTAGTTTCTTTTTTTCCCTTAAAAATCTCACTGTAGCATGCCAGACGTCATAAATGCCTCTTTTCACTTTTGCAGTTTTTTTCATATTTGCATCTTCTTCTTCAAAGATTTCCAACCCTTCAGAAAAAACATTCTACACTGTGATGCATGTAAACCAACATTTTGTTTTTTTTTACTGGCTAGAATAGTTTTATTTACTAACAGTTCAGTATAATTATCATATAATAATTTTCTGATAATTATTTTAATAAGTACATTTTTTAAAAGTTTGTTGAAATCTTAGTTATGTTCACTATACGTTTGGCATCTCATTTTATAAGGAACTTTATCTCTTGGCCACTTTAAGAAATTTTGAATGAATTGTGACGTTCATAAATGGAGAGTTGCCTGTACATTGTATTCCCCATATTCAAATTCTGCATTCCTTATATCTGAATCACACCACATCTCTGATATCCCAACAATGTCTGCATTTTTGATGTCTTGATCAGCACTTCAAATTGATCAAGTTTATTTACTGTTCTCTTAGCATTGACTGTTCTCTTAGCATAATGACTCCCAGCAGTCCTTGAAATCTCCGGTATCTTGCTTTCAAGGCTGATGCTTGTTCCAATAGAAGCAGTGCAAGAAACACTTTCAACTCTACATGCAACCATTTTTAATCTATTAGTCTGTGTATCCCACCGAAACTAGTAGTTATCCAACCCACCTAACACTGCCTTGATAGCATCAGCAAATATTTTTGCACCCTTTCTGTTGAAGTGCTTAATTTATCCCTGTAGAAGCGTAATCTCTTCTGTTAGCAAGCAAAGTCCATGCTGACAAAAATTCTACTCATGAGCCTTGCACAATCTCTCCAGGGGGGAATTGATTGACAGATCTCTCATTCTATTCTTCCTCCTATCATGTCTGGACAGAATTGCAGACACTGTCAAATTTAACACCCCCTTTTTTTTTCTACATTGCCTTGTACTTGTTAAGTAAGTCTGCAGATCTACCCTTATTGTCATTATTGCCAGTGTATATAATATCACCTTTTTTGTGCCCTTAAAAGATATTTGCTCCATAATGTCATCAATTTTTGCATCATGGCAGACATACCCTGGTCCTATTCCAGATATCCTTTTTTGCACTAAAGGATATATTTCTCATTTCTTTCCCTGTCAGTAGAGCCAATGACAACATTATAGCTTCTGTGGGACCAGTGTATTTTGCCTTTGGGGTTGTTGCTGTGTTGCCTGATGATCAAGTGTAAGCTCTGGCATTGATGTGGGCAGCTGAGAGCTTGATGGCTTCTTCAAGTTAATTCCTTCAAGGGCATTGTTCCTGTTTCTGAAGCTCTAATAAAGGCCCACAATAACGCTGAGTTGGCTCCTGATATCCTCATACTCTGTACATCGACACTCCTTACATCCTTACTCTTCACACTGTAAAAGGAATGGGTTATAATTTCAGAAAAGGAAATTATGGTGGCCTAAGGTGCTACATGGCCTCTATTAACTGGGTAGATATCTCACAGAGAGTGAATACAATTGAATTATGGTATACTTTTAAAACAAATCACCGGAGCTTTGAATGGATGTATACCATTAAAAAAAATATTCCACGAGGAGGATTCCAGTTTGGATGAATAATGTAGTTGCCAGCTTACTTGGGCAGAAAAAGATGTCATGTAAAAGTTAGAGCAATAAAAAGTACTGAAGCCACAAATTGATCTCTAATAGTGTTACAGAAAAGGTTAGGCTGGCAAAGGCAGATTATGAGAAATCTCTAGCAAAGAGTGGGAATAAGGAATTATTCACATATACATAAATGCAAAAAAGAGGACAAACCAGATCGGACCCTTATGTAATGGACTTGGTATAGTTTCAGATACCCCAGCTAAAGTTGCAGATGAACTCAGTAGTTACTTTGCATCGATATTTGTAGAAGAAAACCACTTTGTCAATGAAAAATTATGGGAGTGAAGTTGAAAAATATGTAATTAATGATACTGAAATTTCACATGATTATTTAATGAAAAAACTTTCGAGCGTACAGATGAGTAAGGCTCCAGCGGTTGATGGCATATACCTTAAAATTTTAAGGAAGGTGGCAAGTGAGTGCATTAAAATCATTTAAGGCTAATTATGAGATCATCACTGGACTCAGGAGACATTCTGTTGGATTGGAAAAGTACCAATGTATTGCCAGTACCTAAAGGAAGTTCTAAGAGAGCAGTGGGAAATTATCAACTGGTCAGCCTAACTTGTAGGGAAAACCATGGAGGCAATGATAAAGGGTGGAATTCAGGATCATTTGGTTAGAAATGGAATTCTAAAAGATACACAACATGGTTTTGTAAAGGGGAAAATCATATTTAACAAATCTGGTTAGCTATTTTGACAGGGTCATGCTGGATTTAGGGAATAATTTCAACATTGTTTATTTAGATTTCATTAAAGCATTTGACTCAGTCCCATGTGAGCTGGAACAGGTTGGAAAAGCAGGGAAAATCCTTAAATGATAGCAGAATGGCTTCAGGGCAGCAGGCAGAGGGTTGTGATAAATGGTTATTCTTCAGATTGGGTTAATGTAAGAAGTGGGTTCCCCAAAAATTGGGACAACTTCTTACATTATTAATCAGTATTGGGGCCACTGTTGTTTTTGATTTTCTTAAATGATATTAATGAAGGGATAGAGGGTGTGATGGTGATCTGATGACTTTCAGATATTGTAAGAATTGGTAGAGTAGTTAATGATCAATACCAAGCAGAGCTTCTTCAGGATGACCTAGATAGACTCCAGGGATGGTGGGAAAAGTGGCAGCTATGTTTTAATCCAGCAAAATTCAAGATCTTACACTTGGGGAACAGCAACCCTAAAGAAACCTATACACTTGGTAGAGTGGAACTAAAGTAAGTAAGTACTGGAAGAAAGGGACTTGGGAGTTATGATATGGTTAATCGTGAAGTTCTGTGAGCATTGTAGACAGGTTGCAAACAAGGTCCATAGTGTCCTATCGATGATGTATCGTGCATTTGATAGTACAGATAAGGACATCATAATCCCATTATATAAGGCTGTTGTTAGACTACACTGAGAATGTGTTCAAGTATGGAGACTACACCTAAAAAAGACATCATCTTGAAAGGGTCCAAAGATGGGTAACTCACCTGATAAGATTGGCAAATGGGTGTCCATATGAGGAGAGGCTTCAGTATGTGGGTTGCACAGTTAGGAAACTAGACACCTTAGAGGAGACTTGACTGAGGTGTTTAAGGCTCTGATAGACAAAAGTAAAATGAATGAGGATGAAATTTTCACGGTTAGCATTACCATTGTTAGAGGCATATGATGCAAGAAAGCAAGCTTATGTAGCATTAGCCAAATTAAAAAAAAAAAAAAAAAACCTTCCCATTTCACCCATCTAGTCATTCCAAATGGTTGTCTAGTTTTGCCTTCAACTTAATTAAGTTGTTGACCTGCACTACTACAGATGGAAGTTTTGTTCCAACTATCAATCACCCAAAATTTTGTCTTTAGCCAGTAATGGCTAAAGGCATATTTCAGCACACATGTTCTACAATTGTCTTTGCTCAGTTTGAATTTTTGTCCCCTCAGGAGAGTAATTTAAGCAAGAGAAAGAATCCCATCATTTTTGAGCTTGCTCAAACCATTCAGGTTGTTATAAATCTCAATCAGATCACCTTGCAGGTGCCTAGTCTCCAGATGCTGCAATTTGCAGAACTTAAGCCTTTCTTGGTAATAGCAACCCATTGTTCCTTTCACCAGTCTTGTTGCCCTTCTCTGTATTTGTTCTAGCAGCTTTGCAACATTCCTAAAAATGAGGTCACCAGACCTGACCATTACCTTATACAAGGGGACAATAAACTCCTTCTCCCTGCTAGCAAAATTCTTGTATATCATTGATAAGATGTCATGAGCTACTCTTACATCTGTTTGCACTGCTTAGAAAACTTCATATCTGACTGCACAATTACCCCAGGAACTTTTCATTCTCCACTACCCTGAGTGTAAATACCACATGCTTGGTACATTATTCCGGGGTTACTGTTACTCATATGCAGTACTTTACATTTGTCAATGTTAAACTTCAGTCCTTGAGGTTGTCACAGACATGCCAGACAAGCTGTACTAGCTACCTGGGAGTCTAAAATGTTGATGGAACTGATATTCGGGTGACATTCAAGTCAAGTGGACCCAATTTTGGCAAAGTCTGGACAGTTTGTGACAGCCAAATATTCTGCTTGCACCTTCATGATGGTGGGACTGTTAGTAATTCTGGGTATAACCTCCATGCACAAGCACACGGTAGGTGACCAATCAGGTGTGAACTAACATAAGCAGGGGTCGAGGTGTAGCACACACCACATGGAGAAATGCTGCTCCCTCTGTGTTACCAGGCAATACTAGGCAGTAGATGACCCTTATCAACTGGTGCAATACCACCACTTTGCTTATTGGAGGCTTGAAGTGGTGGAACCCATGTTTAGTCTCCAGATCTAAGTTCCGGTCAACCCTTCCCCAACTCTTCCATCATGCAGTATGACTGATGACTTTTGAGGTTACGATACACATCGTGGCAAGATCCAATCTTCCTTATTTCGAGGGTACAGCTCTAAAATGGTGTTCACGGGCTGGCCGCTAGTTAGTACACCAGATCAAACCTATTGGTAACTCTTTAGGAGTCTTCCAGATCAGCTAGTGTATAATCTTGCTACCTCTACTCTGCCAGATAGTGACTGGAGGGAGTCCGAGTAGTGTGTATGCGGGGAGCATTATCGAGGCCACATTATGTCAAGGATCTGGGTATATTCTTACCATCTGTATGCCATATCCAAAAATTTTATTATTTCATACAGCATGTCCCCCCCTCCACTTTTTCTTACTATTGAATACACTATGAATTGTCAAACTGATAGAGTAAGCTTATCTGTGAAAAGATTTAAACCTCCCTAATACTTCCTAGTTCATTTCACAAATGTACATGGTCTCAATTGTAATCTCAACGATGTCCATTTCCGCTTGCAATCTGCCAAACCCCATATACTTTTTCTGACAGAATCTCAGTTATCAGTTGATTCTGTTAGTTATCAGTTGAGATCCTGGGTGCGAGTCTTGATAATAGTCTTTCGTAAAGAGTAGAAAAATATTCCGGTCATTACATAGCAAAAGTAAAAAGGATAGGTGGAATAGGACCAGGGTATGTCTGCCAGGGGCAAAGGTTGATGACGTTGTAGAGCGGATATCATCTTTTAAGGGCACAAAGGGTGATTTAGTTGTACACGTTGGCACTAATGATATTAAGAGTAGGAGACCGGCGGAATTACTTAGCAAGTACAGGTCACTGTTGAAAAAAAGCCGTGAATTAGGGTTGAACTTGAGAGTGTCTGCAATTCTGCCCAGACACGATAGGAGGGAGTATATGATGAGAGCCTTGTCGATCAATTCGGCCCTGGAGGGATTGTGCAAGGCTCAAGGGGTAGAATTTTTTTCAGCCTGGACTGTACTTGTTAACAGGAGAGATTGCTTCTACAGGGATGGGATACACTTAAATAGAAAGGGTGCAAGAATTTTTGCTGATGCTGTCGAGGCAGTGTTAGGTGGGTCGGAAAACTGCTAGTTGGGGGGGATACAAGGACTAATAGATTAACAGTAGCCACTGGCAGAGGTGGAAGTGATTCTTGCACTGCTTCTATTCAAATGAGCAGAAGTCTGAAAAACAAGATGCAGGATATTTCAGAGACTGCTGGTAGTCATTGCGTTACAAGTAAACACATGGGTTGTGTTAGGGTAGCTAAGAATAGAAACAGGTGCATGTATACCTGCGTGTACACCAATGCTAGGAGTTTGGTAAATAAATTTGATGAATTTGAGGTATTGCTCAAAACATCAAAGGCAGATATTGTTGGGATATCAGAGACGTGGTGTCACACAGATATAAGTAATGCGGAACTGGAATTTGGGGAATACAATGTATATAGAAAGGATAGACAAGACAGGAGGGGAGGAGGGGTTATGCTATTAATTAAGAAACACATAAAGTCAAAGGAAGTGAAGCCAGTTGACATCGATGGACAGGGCAGTGTCGAGTCAGTTTGGTGTGACATAAGCATAGGGAAATCAAAATTGAGAGTAGGAGTGTGCTATAGGCCTAATGACTCTGATGAGTATAATAATATATTGTACAGGGAAATAGAGTGGGCCAGTAAATCAGAGAGTCTTATAATGGGGGATTTTAATTTCCCAGATATTGACTGGAATTTGTGGGTTGGTCACTCGCACACTACCAAGGCTTTTGCGGATTTATTGGATGATTGTTTTCTACATCAGCATGTTCGTGAGGCAACAAGAGGGAGCAATACTCTTGATCTGATTATCAGTAGTGATTCTTCATGCATTAAGAACCTGCAGATAAATGAACCACTAGGTGGCAGTGATCACAGTGTGTTGAAGTGGGATTTACTCAAGGAGGTAACTACCAGCAGAGGTAAAGGGAAGGGTTTTTGTTTTCGTAAAGGCGACTATGATGGTCTGAGACAGTATTTAAATTCTATACAGTGGGACCAACTGATGATGTTACCAACAGCAAACTCAAAATGGGAAGCATTCAAGGAACTAATCTTGGTGGCTACCAGGCTTTACATACCAACTAAGAAATATTGTTCAAGGTTTAGGCCTAAATGGTTGTCAGATGGACTAATGAGACATGTGGCAGAGAAGAAAAATGCATGGGATACATACAAATTAATGGGTGACATGGAAGCCTATGATAGATATAAGTTGGTCTGTAACTAAGTCACAAAGGAGATTAGGCAGGCAAAGGCAGACTACGAAAAATCCTTGGCAAAGGATGCAAAGAAAAACAGAAAGGAGTTCTTTACATACTTGAACTCGAGAAGGAAAGGGATGAATCAGATTGGTCCACTGGATATTGATGGTTCAACAGTTGAGGATCCTGCTCAGGTGGCTAACAATCTAAACAAGTATTTTGCATCTACATTCATTCATGAGGAGTTATTCAGGAAGGAGAATGATGTAGGTAAAGTAAACATTGGCAGTGAGCTGGATGATTTTGTAATAACTGAGAGGAAAGTGGAGGAGAGATTGTTGAGGATAAACATAAAAAAGGCACCTGGGGTGGATGGGATCTATCCAGTTATATTAAAGGAGGCAGCAAAGGAAGTAAGCAAACCCCTAGCCATAATTATGAGAGCTTCTTTGGACTCAGGGGAGGTACCCATAGACTGGAGATGTGCAAATGTAACCCCAATTCACAAAGGAGGATCAAAGGCTGACACAAGTAATTATAGACCTGTTAGTTTAACTTCTGTTCCAGGTAAATTAATGGAGGCACTGGTTAAAGAAGCACTGCAGGATCATCTAGACAAGAATTCAGTTATAGCTCAGACGCAGCATGGTTTTGTTAAGGGCAGGTCTTGCCTGACCAATTTGATTGGATACTATGATGTAGTCACAAAAGAACTGGATGCAGGGAATAACTTTGATATTATATATTTGGATCTTAGAAAGGCTTTTGATACTGTTGCACATGGAAGACTGCTGCACAAATTGGAGCAGTGTGGCATTGGAGGCAAATTGCTGCTATGGATAAGGGGATGGTTGAGTGGCAGAAGACAGAGAGTGGTAATCAATGGACACTGCTCAACGTGGACTAATGTTATTAGTGGAGTTCCACAAGGTTCAGTGTTGGGTCCATTGTTGTTTTCGGTGTTTATGAATGATATTGATGATGGGATATCAAATTTAATGTCTAAGTTTGCAGATGATACAAAGGTTGGCAGGGTCGTTAAGGACACTACTGACGCTATGCTGCTGCAACAGGATCTGGAAAGGTTGAACAGATGGGCTGAGAGGTGGCAAATGAAGTTTAACATTGACAAATATAAAGTACTACATATGGGTAACAGTAACCCCAGAGCAATGTATCAACTCTGCGGTACTACACTGACAGTGGTGGAGATTGAAAAGGACCTGGGGGTAATTGTGCAGGCAGATATGAAGTTCTCTAAGCAGTGCAGAGCTGCAAGAGTAGCTCATGGTGTCTTGTCAATGATATACAGGAATTTTTCTAGCAGGGATAAGGAGGTGATTATTCCCTTGTATAAGGCAATGGTTAGGCCACATCTTGAGTACTGTATACAGGTCTGGAGGCCTCATTTCAAGAAGGATGTAGAGCTGCTGGAACGGGTACAGAGAAGGGCAACAAGATTAGTAAATGGAACAAAGGGTTGCTCTTACGAAGAAAGGCTTAAGTTTTGCAAATTACAGAGTTGGAGACTAGGCACTGGCGAGGTGATCTGATAGAGGTGTATAAGGCTTTGAATGGTTTGAGCATGCTCAATGCCAATGGGATTCTTCATCTTTCTCAGAATAATCACCTCAGAGGGCATAAATTCAAATTGAGGAAGGACGGATGTCGGATAGATGTGCGGAAATTTGCCTTTGGCCAGCGGGTGGTTGGTTGGTGGAACCGACTTCCATCACTTGTTGTTGAAGTTGATAGCCTAAACAAATTTAAAGCTCAGCTGGACAGGTATTTCGAACGAACGGAGGGGTGAAATGGGAGAGGGTTTTTTTTTTTTTTTTGGCTGATGCTGAATAAGCTTGCTTTCTTGCATCATATGCCTCTGCTAATGCCAATGCTAATGCTGATTCAACTACTGCTCATCTCAGTTGCCCAAATTAGTCACTGTATGATTCCTTTCATCTCAAAGGTGCATATGTCCGTTCCGATATTCCCTGTCAGAGACTTGGTAATTTGGAATCTCCTCTTTTCGATCTTCTCTGGCTTAAAATTTCTCTACCTCATTCTGTCAAATTCATCTGTTGTCTCTACTGTTCTCCCAACTCCACTAATCACCCATCCGTAAAGCATGTTACAATAGCTGGTCACTGATCTGGAGAGGTTATCCAGGAAACAAACTATACCAAATAAAACCAGAACCAAAGCTGTGGCTGTCCAGTTTCTGGAAAAATAGATGAGAAGAAACAATTTTAGGAAGGCTTAGGATTGGGTATACTCACCTCACTCACCTGTATCTATTAACTAAAGACATCGCTCCCCAATGCACATCATGCCAAGTTCAACTGACCATTCACTATTTGCTAGTGGACTGTCCCCACTTTCAAACCATCCACTTAGACGCTTTTAAGTCAATTTCTAATATGCAGTCATCAATAAATTTAATGCAAATTCTGGGAGATGATCCTAATAAAAAGGAACTATTTACTTTCCTAAATCAGATAGGAATATATCATAAAATATAGTTATTGTTTCATATTCACCATTAGAAAGACACAATATGGCCCCAGCAGCGTATGTGTCATTAAACTCAACAACAACCACTAATCACTTGGAGCTATTTGACTTCCTCTCTTTGCAACTTGACTTTCTCCAGTCCAACTTTCCCAAAAGTGAGGTAATTTTCCTTGGTGATTTTAATGTTCACAACTCCAGCTGTCTTCCGTTTTTTAGTCACACCGACCGAGCTGGTTGAAATACTGAGGCTTTTGCAATTACTAATCACCTTGCACAGATTGTTCATTTACCTACAAGAATACCAGACAATCCTAACTATACAGCCAATACACGTGATCTTTTTCTCACCAACAACCCTTCTAAGTAAGTGGTGCTAAAAGGACCACTCACTGCTTCGAAGTGAGTGGTCCTTTAGGCACCTCAGATCACAACTTGGTGGTTGTCTCTTCTCCAATGGAGACTTTATCTCATGGTTATTCCCAGCCTTGTATTGTTTGGCATTACAAGAGTGCAAAATGGGATGACCTGTGAGATTTCTTTTCTTCTTTTCCTTGGTCTGATTAGTTTCAAAACTTCCGATGTCACTGTTTGCTCAGATCGTGTCAGTGAAATTATTCGTCTAGGAATGGAATCCTTTATCTCATACTCCACTTTAAAATCTCGTCCTTTATCTAAACCTTGATTTTTCAATAAATGTGCTAAAGCTGTTCAAGAGAAGAACATTGCATATCGTGATTGGCTTGTTTCAAATTCTTCAGTTTCATTTTCTGCCTACACCAAAGCTCACAACAATTGTAAAGCAGTTATTAATCAGTCCAAACTAGATTTTGAACAGGCTAAGAGTAGAAAACTTGCTTCTTGCCCTAATGGTAGCTGAGCATTCTAGTCTCTTGCCAAAACTATTGGCTGCAACTTTTGCCCATCTATGCTCCCACCTCTGTCAAAACCAGATGGTTCTGTTGTCACTTCAGCCAAAGATAAAGCTGACCTGCTAGCATCCCATTTTTCTTCCAACTCATGTAGGCGCCTCCATAGCCAGGTGGGAAGGAGCAGCAGTGCGTAGCACACGCTTCTTGATTAGACCGGGGTTCGAGCCCGTCACCACCAAATACGATGGATGCGAAAATGTCAGGGAATGACGACCGCATATCCCGGAGCAATATGGCCTTAGTTGCTAATGCTCCTAAAAACCAAATAACAAACAAATAACAAATCAATTTTGCTTTCCCACTGCTTATGTCACACCAAACTGACTCAACATTGCACTGTCTACCATGTCAAATGGATGTACTTCCTTGGCTTTTATGTGTTTCTTAACTAACTAACAGCATAGCCCTCCTACCTTCCTATCCTGTCTATACTTTCTGTATACGTTGTACTCCCAAAATTCCAACTCTGCCTTCCTTATATTTGCCTGACACCATGTTTCTAATATCCCAGCAATATCCACCTGTGATGTTTTGACCAGTACCTCAAGTTCATCAAATTTCTTTACTAAACTAGCATTGGTGTACATGCAAGGATACATGTGGCTATTCTTATTCTTAGTTACCCTAACCCAGCCCATGTATTTAATTGTTCCATGATGACTCCCAGCACCTTGTTTTTCAGGCTGCTGCTGCTCATTCCAATAGAAGCAGTGCAAGAGTCACTGTCACCTCTTCCTTGGACCTCTGTCAATCTATTAGTCTGTCTAACCCCCCCCCCCCAAAGCTAGCAGTTTTCCAACCCACCTTGTTTTGTGTCACCTTATAGTTTCTTACGGTTCATAGCTCTAATTGGGATTGGAAAGCAGTTCTAGTTGGGGGAGTGGGGACTTGCTGTTATACTTCACATATTTTGGGACCTCTGTTATTTTGGTTTAAGACACATATGGGCAACCCCCGGCTCTCTACTTCTTTTGATCCGGCCCTAATCTATTTCAGCGAAGTTTGGCTGATTCATGGTGAGAGAAAACATGGTGTGTTCTACAAACTCACATTAAGCTGACGTCATATGACTTGCGCAAAACACACCATGTTTTCTCCCACCAAGGTCTCTTTCTCACTTTGACTAGCGGTGTGTGTGAACGTGTTAAAATGTGTAAGTTCGGTGCCTGCATTGATGTTGTGTTCTGTTCAGTGCCTATGTTGATGTTGTGTTCTGTTCGGTGCCTGCATTGATGTTGTGTTCTGTTCGGTGCCTGCATTGATGTTGTGTTCTGTTCAGTGCCTACGTTGATGTTGTGTTCTGTTCGGTGCCTGCGTTGATGTTGTGTTCTGTTCGGTGCCTGCATTGATTTTGTGTTCTGTTCAGTGCCTGCAGTGTAGAAGACAGTTTGTTTGACAGTTTTGAATATCACTTATAAATTTGGGACAATGTCAGGGGTTATGTCAAAAAAAAAGAAAAGTAGATGCAGAGAATCGTCAATTTCAATACAACTGGACGGAGGATTATTATTTTATTCTGAATAAAGGATTTCCTGTATGTTTGCTGTGCAAGGAATCCGTATCAGTCAAAGAATACAACTTGAAGAGACACTTTACTTCGAGATATGCGGATCACCAAAAAATTGATGGACAACTATGAAAAGATGAAATATAGAAGGTGAAGAAGAACTTGGATACCCGACAGCAAATGTTCAACAAGCAAAGAATGCAGCACCACAGCATTGTCAAAGCCAGCTTTGTGGTAAGCGAAAAAATCACTAAGCATTCTAAGTTATTTGGTGAAGGAGAATTTATCAAAGAATGTCTGCTGGATGTTGCAAGTATAATATGTTCTGAAAAGAAAAAAAAACTTCGAGAATATTTGTTTGTCGAGACGTACTGTTGTTCAATGGATAGAAATTATGGCTGATGATATCAAAAAAAGTTTAAAAGAGAAGATTGCTAGATTGAAAGCATTTTCAATTGCTTTGGATGACAGCACTGATGTCTCTGATATAGCACAACTAGCAATATTTCTTTGAAGAGTTGATTTCAACATCACAGAAGAATTATTGGCGATTTGGCCGTTAAAAAGAACAACTAGCGGTGAAGATATATTTGAAACAGTCAACACAGTCCTCGAGAGATTTGGGCTTAAATGGAGTTCACTATCTGGCATATGCACTGATGGAGCCCCTGCAATGGTTGGTGCACGAAAGGAATTTATTGGAATAGTTCATGAAAGAGCAATAGAACTACAGATCGATCAGGAAAATTTAACAAATTTTCACTGCATTATCCACCAACAAAATCTGTGTGCAAAATCGATTAAGTTCACAAATGTTATGGAAGTTGTAGTAGCCAGTATTAACTTTATTAAGTCACGTGCACTTAATCACCGCCAATTTAAGGAGTATTTGGCAGGCCTATTTTGAAGATGTGTCCTATTATTGTGAAGTGAGGTGGTTGAGTAAAGGTAAAATGTTAAAACGATTTTATGATCTGAGACAAGACATTGCAGATTTAATGGACATAAAAGGAAACAATTAACCAAGTAAAAGATGAGTGGGTGTGTTGTTTAGCATTTCTTGTAGATGTCACCAGATACCCAAACGAACTGAATCTCAAATTGCAAAAACAAGGACAATTGGTTCACGAACTGCATGGACATGTCAGAGCTTTTGGTAATAAACTAAGATTTTTGGAAAGTCAGATAAGAGCTAAAAATTATATTTTCCTACTCTAGCAACTCATAAAAATATCCCTTATAATTGTTATGGAGAAGAACTGAAGGCACTAATAGAGCAATTTGATACAAGGTTTGCTGACTTCCAAAACAAAGACTCCACATTCGCTATATTTGCTCGTCCGTTGGATGCTGTTGTAAATAACGTGCCAGAAAACTTACAGATGGAACTTATTGAGCTTCAGGTGGATTTATTGCTAAAATCTCAATTTAACAACATTTCTTTGATGGATTTTTATAAATTTTATTTGGTGGAAGAAAAATATATAAATTTCCGTGCCTTTTCGAGAAAAATCATTTGTCTTTTCAGCAGCACATATATGTGTGAACAGTTTTTTTCGATGATGAAATACAATAAATCAAAAATTCGGACAAGAATAACGGACGAAAACCTCTGAAAATTCTACGTGATTATCCTTAAGTAATATTAATGTCAATATTAATAGTCTCGTAGTTCAAGTACAAGGCCAATCTTCACATTAAATTATTATGTCGTTCATTATATTATAAAATTTATGTAGAGCTTTATACCAAAGCATTATATTATAAATAATTGAAATATGAAGTAGCAACTTGTTTTAATTCATTTAATATTAATTTATTTTATTTAATAATTTGGTCTGGCCCTTGACTTGGAGACAATGATAATTTGGCCTTTGAACTAGGAAAGGTTGCCCATGCCTGGTTTAGGATCTCATATCTAGATCTGGCACCTAGATGTAATCGGACAGTTAATCCCACAACCAACTGGTCAGAATAATCTAAAGCTAGCTTTTTTCTCTAATAATGTATAGAAGTTGGATTCTCATTTTGCAACTTTGTACTACTTGTAGTTAAAATCTTAAACTTGACCGACCAATTTTTATATGATAAAAGTCAATAAAAATATAAAATAGCTGATCATACATGTAAGTTGAATTAATAATAAATAAACTATCATTAAATGTTTGTTATGTATATATCCATCATATAAGGATGATTTTGTTTGTTTAAAATAAGTTTACCATTTATTTTGAGATTCCATACTATTCAAACTGTATCAATATGGTACTAATATTACTGTGATGAATGCAACATTACAACTCTGAAATACTTAAACCATTTATTGCTATATGTATTTTTTGTTAACTCTTCTAATGAGCCATCATTGAGTTACCATCTCTATAATTCTCAAGAAACAAGCAATATCTAGTATAATGGAATAAAATCAAATGCCATCTGATATGATAATTCATATTATTCAAACTCAGAATAGTATAATAACCTGAATTTGAATAGTGTGAAACCTCAAAATTGCAGGTAAATTGATTTTAATTAAATTATGTATATTCTTAATTTATTTGTGAACTTCATCAGTTATATATTGGGGAAAATATTTTTGTGCATTAAGATAAATGTAAACCAAGGGAAATTAATTGTGAATTGCAGCAGTTCCCAAATTGTATGCTGCGGCACTGCAGTCAACTCATAGGGATGCCTTGGGATCTTTTAAATTTTTGAGGGAAGCACAGTGATACTTAACATCTGTCTGACACTGCGAACTACTAACTCGAGGTAGTTCACAGTTTCAACATTACTTATTAAGTTGTTTAGAACCTAACTACTTAATAAACGGAACTGTTAGGTATTTCTTTTGGCCTAGGGGTGCCACGAAAAAATTACTGAGTCACTAAGGGCACCGTGAACCAAGAAAGTTTGGGAACCTCTGGCCTATTGTAAATGAGAGGCCAGCAAATAGTCATTTCAATTGAGTTGATTGCAAATCATGTTTTGGTTAATCTGGTCCATAGCAAGAAAGATAAGTTTTTTTGTGAA
Source organism: Mastigoproctus giganteus (assembly GCF_048544385.1). Classification (NCBI taxonomy): domain Eukaryota; kingdom Metazoa; phylum Arthropoda; class Arachnida; order Uropygi; family Thelyphonidae; genus Mastigoproctus; species Mastigoproctus giganteus. The sequence goes on from NC_143587.1 coordinate 24,057,867, forward strand.
CACCAATGCCAGAAATTCCAGTTAATTCTACATGTAGGTTTTTAAGTTTACTTCAAAACTTAAACATTTTTATGTACTCATTTAAGCCGTTTTTTTTTGTAATAAAACATTAAATGATTCTGCACATCATACTTTATTTGGGATACAGATATACTTGTGAAAATATAGTCAATCTTGAAACCTTGTATATTTTGTAAAGTAGATGAATACATTAGCATTAGAGGCATACGATGCAAGAAAGCAAGCTCAAACAGAATTAGCAAAAAAAAAAAAAAAAAAACCCCACCCTTCCCATTTCACCTATCCATTCGTTTCAAATATTTGTCTAGTTTTGTCTTGAATTTATTTAAGCTATCAACTTCCACAACTACAGATGAAACTTTGTTCCAGCAATCGACTACCCTCTGGCTAAAGGCAAATTTCCACATATCTATTCGACAACTGTCTTTCCTCAATTTGAGTTTATGCCCCCTCAGGTTTGTAATCTGAGCAAGAGGAAGAATCCCATCAGCATTGAGCCTGCTCAATCCATTCAAGGCCTTATACACCTCAATCAGATTGCCTCACAGGTGCCTAGTCTTCAGACGCTGCCATTTGCAGAACTTAAGCCTTTCTTCGTATGAGCACCCCTTTGTTCCTCTTACCAGCCTTGTTGCCCTTCTCTGTACTCATTCTAGCAACTCTACATCCTTCCTAGAATGAGGCTTCCAGACCTGTACGCAGTACTCAACGTCTGGACTGACCATTGCCTTATAGAAGGGGATAATCACCTCATTATCCCTGCTCGCAAAATTCCTGTGTATCGTTGACAAGACCCCACAACCTACTCTGGTAGCCTGTTTGCACTGCTAAGAAAACTTTATTACTGACTGCACAATTACCCCAGGTCTCTTTTATTCTTCACTACCCTGAGTGTGACACCCTCCAGTTGGTACCTTTCTCCAGGGTTACTGCTACCCATATGCAGTACTTTGCATTTGTCGATGTTAAACTTCAGTTGCCGCTTCTTGGCTCATCTTCCCAACTTTTCCAGATCGTGCTGCAGCAGTGTACTGTCATTACTGTTATTAATAACCCTGCCAACCTTTGTATCATCTGCGAACTTTGACATTAAGCTTGATATACCTTCATCACTATCATTGATAAATATATCAATGATATTGATAAAGGTATCATTGATAAATAGATCCTTCATCAATATCTTTGATAAATATACAAAACAACAATAGGCCCAACACCGAATCCTGGTGGACACCACTAATAACATTAATCTATGTAGAGCAGTATCCATTGATTACCACTTTCTGTCTTCACCCCTCAACCATCCTTTTATCCATTGTAGCAAATTGCCTTTAATACCATAGTGCTCCAATTTGTACAGCAGCCTTCCATTTGCAACAGTATCAAAAGCTTTTCTAAAATCCAAGTATATGATATCAAAATTATATTTTGCTTCCAGTTCCTTTGTGGCCACGTCATAGTATCCAATGAAATTGGTCAGAAAAGACTTACCCTTAACAAACCCACGTTGTGTCTGAACTCTTACTGCTGATTACTCGTGTCACCCATTAACCCCCATCCCCCATCCTTGTGAATTGGAGATACATTTGCACACCTCCATTCCATGGAGACTTCCTCTGAGTCCAACAATGCTCTCATAATTTTGGCTAACTTACATTCTGTACTGTTGCTTAGTATTGCTTACTGTCTTTGCTACCTCCTTTAATATAACTGGATATATCCCATTCACCCCAGTTGCCTCTGTTATGTTTAACTTCAAGAATTTCTCCTCCACTTTGCTCTCAGTTATTACAAAATCATCTAACTCCCTGTTAGAGCTTGATAAACATCTGGCCCTCTCCTTCTTGAATAACTCCTCATGTGAACGTAGAAGCAAAATACTAATTTAGTTTGGCAGCTATCTGAGAATGATCATCTATAGTTAAACCATTGATATCAAGTGGACCAATATGATTTTAGAGTTTATATAAGTAAAGTGGTTGCTGTTTTTCTTTGCATCCTTTGCCAACCATTTCTCATAATCTGCCTTTGCCTGCCTAAATCTCCTTTGTGCCTTTATTGCAGACTAACTTATATCTACCATTGGCCACTGTGTCTCCTGATAATTTATATGCATCCCATGCATTTTTCTTCTCTGCCATGAGTCTCATTAGTTCATCTGACATCCATTTGGGCCTAAACCTAGAATAGTATTTCTTAGTTGAAACAAAAAGCCTAGTAACTGCCCACATTACTTCCTTGAATGCTTCTCATTTAGAATTTGCTGTTGGTAGCATCATCAGTTGGTCCCACTGTATGGAACTTAAAAAAAATCATTGATACCACTGTAGTCACCTTTATGAAAGCAAAAATCCTTCCCTTTACACCTGATGGTAGTTACATCTCTTAAGTAAATAGGTACACTGTGATCAGTACCGCCTTGTGGTTCCTTTATCTGTAAATTCTTAATGCATGAATAATCACTGCTGATAATGATATCAGGAGTGTTACTCCCTGTGGTTGTCTCTCTAACATGCTGCTCTAGAAAACAGTCGTCCAACAAATCCACAAAAGCCATGCTAGTGTGCGAGTGACCAATACACAAATTCCGGCCAGTATCTGTGAAGTTAAAATCCCCCATTATAAGACACTCTGATTTACTGGCTTACTCTGTTTCTCTGTATAATTGTTCATTGTAATCATCAGAGTCAATTATGCCTATAACAAACTCCTACCCTCAGTTTTGCTTTCCCATTGCTTATGTCACACCAAACTGACGCAATATTGCACTCTCCATTTGTGTCAACTGGATGCACTTCCTTAGATTTTGTGTGTTTCTTAACTAACAGCAAATCCCTCCTCCCTTCCTATCCTCTCTGTTTTCTGTACACATTGTACTCCCCAAATTCCAATCCTGCATTCTGTGTGACTGTGTCTCTAATATCTGAAGAATATCCACCTTTGATGTCCTGACCAGCACTTCAGATTCATCAAATTTATTTACTATACTCCTAGTATTGGTGTACATGCAAGTATGCATGCACTGTTCTTACTCATATTTACTTTAACACAGTCCATGTAGTTACTTGTTTCACGACTCCCAGCATTTCTTGAAATCCCCAGACACTTGCTTTCCAGGCTACTGCTCATTCCAGTAGAAGCAGTGCAAGAATCATTTCTGCCTCTGCCTGCGGCTACTGTTAATCTGTTAGTCTGTGAATCTCCCCAAGCTAGCTGTTTTCTGACACACCTAACATTGCCTCTATAATATCAGCAAATATTCTTGCTCCCTTTCTATTTAAGTTTATCCCATTTCTGTAGAAACAATCTCTCCTGTTGACAAGCACAGATCCCGCTGAGAAAAATTCTACCCCTTGAGCTTTGCACAATCTCTCCAGGGCCGAATTGATTTACAAGACTCTCATCATATACTCCCTCGTATCATGTCTGGGCAGGATTGCAGACACTTTCAAATTTAACCCTAATTTTCGACTTTTTTCCAACATTGACTTGTACTTGTTAATTAAATCCGCAGATCTCCTACACTTAATGTCATTAGTGCCAACGTGTACAACAATATCACCTTTTGTACCCTTAAAAGATATCTGCTCTAGAATCATCCAATTTTGTCCCTGGCAAACATACCCAGGTCCTATTGCACCTATCCTTTTTTTCATCAGTATGATGAAAAAGATTGTAGGCACCTCATATAAACACCCCATCTTGATCTGTGGTAATAACCACTGTTTGCTATGTGTTGTGACACTGATTTTAATAAATTTGGCTGACCAGTTTACATACAAACATTTAGAATAGATTTGCTTACATTTCAATTTCTTCAAAATTTTGTTGGGGACTAAACAAAAGCAATTCTGCCCAGACACAATAGGAGGGAGTATATGATGAGAGCCTTGTCGATCAATTCGGCCCTGGAAAGATTGTGCACTGCTCAAGGGGTAGAATTTTTTTTCAGCCTGGACTGTACTTGTTAACAGGAGAGATTGCTTCTACAGGGATGGGATACACTTAAATAGAAAGGGTGCAAGAATATTTGCTGATGCTATTGAGGCAGTGTTAGGTGGGTCGGAAAACTGCTAGCTTGGGGGGAGACAGAGACGAATAGATTAACAGTAGCCACTGGCAGAGGTGAAAGAGATTCTTGCACGGCTTCTATTGGAATGAGCAGAAGCCTGAAAAACAAGATGCAGGATATTTCAGAGACTGCCGGGAGTCATTGCGGTACAAGTAAACACATGGGTTGTGTTAGGGTAGCTAAGAATAGAAATAGGTGCATGTATACTTGCGTGTACACCAATGCTAGGAGTTTAGTAAATAAATTTGATGAATTTGAGGTATTGCTCAAAACATCAAAGGCAGATATTGTTGGGATATCAGAGACGTGGTGTCACACAGATATAAGGAATGCAGAACTGGAAATTGGGGAGTACAACGTCTACAGAAAGGATAGACTGGATAGGAAGGGAGGAGGGGTTATGCTATTAGTTAAGAAATACATAAAATCCAAGGAAGTGAAGCCAGTGGACATCGCTGGACAGTGCAGTGTCGAGTCACTTTGGTGTGACCTAAGCATTGGGAGATCAAAATTGAGAGTAGGAGTGTGCTATAGGCCTAATGACTCTGATGAGTATAATAAGAAACTGTACAGGGAAATAGAGTGGGCCAGTAAATCAGAGAGTCTTATAATGGGAGATTTTAATTTCCCAGATATTGACTGAAATTTGGGGGCTGGTCACTCATACACTAGGAAGGCTTTTGTGGATTTATTGGATAATTGTTTTCTACATCAGCATGTTCGGGAGGCAACTGGAGGGAGGAATACTCTTGATTTGATTATCAGCAGTGATTCTTCATGCATTAAGGATCTGCAGATAAATGAACCACTAGGTGGCAGTGATCACAGTGTGCTGAAGTGGGATTTACTCAAAGAGGTAACTACCATTAGGGGTAAAGGGAAGGGTTATTGCTTTCGTAAAGGCAACTATGATGGACTGAGACAGTATTTAAATTCTATACAGTGGGACCAACTGATGATGTTACCAACAGCAAATGCAAAATGGGAAGCATTCAAAGAACTTATCTTGGAAGCTACTAGGCTTTACATACCAACTAAGAAATATTGTTCAAGGTTTAGGCCAAAATGGATGTCAGATGAACTGATGAGGCATATGGCAGAGAAGAAACATGCATGGGATACATACAAATTAACACATGACACAGAAACCTATGATAGATACAAGTTGATCTCTAACCAAGTTACAAAGAAGGTTAGGCAGGCGAAGGCAGATTACTAGAAATCTTTGGCAAGGGATGCGAAGAAAAACAGCAAAGGGTTCTTTACTGTAAACTCTAGAAGGAAGGGGATGAATTAGATTGGTCCACTTGATATCAGTGGGTCAACTGTTGATGATCCTGCTCAGGTAGCTAACAAACTAAATGATTATTTTGCATCGACATTCACACATGAGGAGTTATTTAGCGAGGGGAAAGCCAGAGGTGTATTCAACTCGAGCAGTAAGCTAGAGAATCTTGTAATAACTGGGAGTAAAGTGGAGGAGAAAATGTTGAAGATAAACACAAGAAAGGCACCCGGGGTGGATAGGATCTATCCAGTTATATTAAAGGAGGCAGCAAAGGAAGTAAGCAAACCCTTAGCCATAATTATGAGAGCTTCCTTGGACTCAGGGGAGGTACCCACAGACTGCAGATGTGCAAAAGTCACCCCAATTCACAAAGGAGGATCAAAGGCTGACACAAGTAATTATAGATCTGTGAGTTTAACTTCTGTTCCAGGAAAATTAATGGAGGCACTAGTTAAAGAAGCACTGCAGGATGATTTAAACAAGACTTCAGCTATAGCTCGGACACAGCACTGTTTTGTTAAGGGGAAGTCATGCCTGACCAATTTGATTGGATACTATGCAGGGAATAACTTTGATATTATATCTAAACTGGATGCAGGGAATAACTTTGATATTATATACTTGGATCTTAGAAAGGCTTTTGATACTGTTGCACATTGAAGACTACTGCACAAATTGGAGCAGTGTGGCATTGGAGGGAAATTGCTGCTGTGGATAAAGGGGTGGCTGAGGGGGAGAAGACAGAGAGTGGTAATCAATGGACACTGCTCGTCGTGGAGTAATGTTATTAGTGGAGTCCCTCAGGGCTCAGTGTTGGGTCCATTATTGTTTTCTGTGTTCATAAATGATATTGATGAGGGTGTATCAAGCTTAATGTCGAAGTTTGCAGACGATACAAAGGTAGGCAGGGTTATCAAGGACACTACTGACACTATGCTGCTGCAATAGGATCTGGAAAGGTTGAGCAGATGGGCTGAGAGGTGGCAAATGAAGTTTAATATTGACAAATGTAAAGTACTACACATGGGAAACAGCAACCCCAGAGCAACGTATCAACTCTGTGGTACTACACTGAAAGTGGTAGAGAATGAAAGGGACCTGGGGGTGGTTGTGCAGGCAGATATGAAGTTCTCTGAGCAGTGCAGATGGGCTGCAAGAGTAGCTCATGGTGTATTGTCAGTGATATATATAGGAATTTTTCTAGCAGGGATAAGGAGGTGATTATTTCCTTGTATAAGGCAATGGACAGGCCACACTTAGAGTACTGTATACAGGTCTGGAGGCCTCATTTCAAGAAGTATGTAGAGCTGCTGGAATGAGTACAGAGAAGGGCAACAAGATTAGTGAATGGAACAAAGGGGTGCTCTTACGAAGAAAGGCTTAAGTTTTGCAGATTACAGTGTCTGGAGACTAGGCACCAGCGAGGTGATCTGATAGAGGTGTATAAGCCTTGAATGGTTTGAGCATGCTCAATGCTGATGGGATTCTTCCTCTCGCTCAGAATAATTACCTGAGAGGGCATAAATTCAAATTGAGGAAAGACAGATGTAGGACAGACATGCGGAAATTTGCCTTTAACCAGCGTGTGGTTGGTTGGTGGAACAGACTTCCATCCCTTGTCGTGGAAGTTGATAGCCTAAATAAGTTTAAGGCTCAGCTGGACAGGTATTTTTAATGAACAGAGGGGTGAAGTGGAAGTTTTTTTTTTTGGCTGATACTGCATAAGCTTGCTTTCTTGCATCAAATGCCTATGCTAATGCTAAATTCTGAATATAGTCGGGGAAGGACATTACGTGGTTGTTATCCATTAAGAATTATTAATATGTATAATTAACCACACTGGAAACATCACACTATTGTATATATTAGTTTAGGCTATGCTTAATAAAATATATATTAAAAACTCCATGTGGTAAAAGAGTGGTTAATTATACATATTCCTAATTCTGGATAATTTTGTTGTTCAGCCTCTGACAAAGATTTTAAGAAAGAAATTGATATGTAAGGAAGTAATATTTCAGATTAATTAAAGTTGGCATCACAGACATTGAAGTGTAGTCATTCCTTAGTTTCAGTTATTACTTGAAACATATGATAGAACTACAAAGTATTTTTTATGTGATAATGTGCCCTCTGCATGGTTTGGTTTCTCCAAACAAAATTGTTATTATCACTATTACAGTGTTCTTCCCAGAAAATTTTGCCAGCCAGGTGGCATTATGAAGGAGCCCCATGGGGAAATGTAATACTTTGTATAAAATTTTTTGTTATTTATAAATGCGACTTAAGCGATACAGAGCAAAAATTAATTGCATAATTTAACATTATATGCGCCTGTCGTATTGACCTCAATTGCATGGTATGTTTGAATTAATATTGATCGAGATCAGGGAGCAGTACCGTATGGTACCGCAAGAATTGCTTAAGTTTTAGCCAGCTGTCAGTTAAATTCACTGGGCAGTGCACCCATTTGATAGGTCCTGGGGAGAACACTGTATTATCTCTTTATGTTATATAACATTTTTATATCCATGCATCAAACATGGGAATGAAAGGTGGAAACTTGTTAAGAAAGGGGCATGTTTTTAGAATTAGAGAGCTTGGGCTGCTGACTACTTTGACTACAATGGATGCTTTTCATTACTTTTGGGTGAAATATTGGACAGATTCGACATTTTTTGTGATGAATTAATTTGTCAGCACAGAGAATGTTGGATTCCATTGAAGTTGAAACCCAGTTTTCTGAGCCTACAAAAACTTGTTTTTTTGAGTAATTTACATCACACCTTATTTTCTCTACACTTTTTTTTTTAGGAAATCCATTTAATGAAAATGCCTTTTCTTTCATGGAAAGGATAATTTTTTGGAATGAAGTCCATGCTGAATTAGTGCTTGTAGTCTCATTATTTAGTAATTCTAAAAGCAGCTAACAAAGCATTGATACAGCTTATTTTAATTTTTTTAATAATAGAATTGTAAATTAATTGAAAAAATAAACTTCCCATTTATTAAAAAGTTTTAATGAAGGTAATTTATCTGAGTAATAATCTGCAAATCACATTAAAAACAGGCTTATGAATATCATTTAAACCAATGTAAAAAAACTGTCAGTGTAAAGTGAGCATGGTCCAGTGAAAAGAGATTTCTCACAGGTGATCCAGACCAAGGTTGGTTGATATAGGTGAATGTAATGAGTAGCTATGATTTATGTGCAAGAGTAGATCTTGGGGGAGGAAGTAATTGGAGTAATTAACTCCTAAGGTTATTCTGTTTCTGTCTTACCTTCCAAAAGAATAATTTCCTATTTTCTTCCCTTCTCAAAAAGAAAGAAAATAAAAAAAAAAAAAGCTGGATCTGCCCTTGGTTATGGCTCATTACAAAAATTTTTCCAAGTAATTTTTTGCACTATTAAACATTTTATCAGTCTTCTCTGTTTTTTTTTTTTTTTTAATCTTTCAGTCGAGAAATAGCTATTTGAATATATTTCATAACAGGTATTTAAATTATTTAAGTTGTAATAATTATTTTTTTAAAACTATACTTTCTTTTTCTTTTGTAATGGATGTAGGAATGGTAACATTTAGTTGTTGGCTTCATAGAAAAAATTCCTTGGGCTGGCTCTGATAATGGGACAATTTTAATAACCAGAGATGTTGAGTATCCAAGAAGGAATTTAAGGAATATGCAGCTACAGATTTTTTTTTTACATTTTATTTCTGTTACTTGATGATATACAAATTTCACAGTGAAAAGCATTTGACTAGAATACTTATCAAAGTATGGACATAGTAGCCATTGTAGTATGTTACTGGAAAATCTTGTAGAGAAAGGATGATACGAGTTACATTTAGTGAGCTATGAAAAGCTCTGTACAACTCCACATGCAGGTGATAAACTAAACTTAAGGCTTTATCGTTTGCCTAACACTGTGGCACAAATGTATATTATTGAGAATTGATCTGCATGATAATTATTCAAATTTTATTTAAAAAGTGTTGAAAATGAACAAATATATTACAAAATAGAAAATCGGTATTTGTGAGTAGTTTTTAATTCATCTTTTTAAAATTGATGCTAAAGGTAGTTTTTTTTTTTTTTTTTTTTTTGAGAATTACAGACCCTAATTTTGGTGAGGATTGGGTCTGATTTTTGTTGATGACATGTTCAGCAGTGTTTCCTAAACTTTTTATAATTTATTATCAAAAATATCTAAAAAACACTACCGTATCAAGATATTTAACCCATGCACCACTTGAACATCTGCTAATGGTTGATTATGGTGATTTTCGCTATACTGTGCCTTATTTGAAATGTCTTAGCCCACCAGTGGGACATGCCCTATAGGTTGCAAAGGGGGGGGGGGATTATTGCAGGGAATTGTTTTGCTTGATTTTGATTAAATTTTTGAGTGTTTTATTTTGTATGATAATAGAGGAGGCATATATGAAATGGGGAGAAAGGATTATAAAAAGTTCAGGGAAAAAAATTTAGAAAAGTGTTATTTGAATGATTGTTGCATTGAATTCTTGTAAGTTTTGTGACTTACAAAAATTCAAGTCCAAGTTAAGAAGTATTTTTACTTTTCAATCTATAATCCGTTTGTATTACAAGCAGTATGGGTTTCTACAACCCTTCATCCTTTTGAATATATAGTAGTTACAATTGCTGATGCTCCATACTTTTTGGCGAAAGCTTGGGATTGAATCCTGTTAAGAGGGGAGGGATTTTTATGGATTTCTTTCACATCATGACTGAATTGGGTGATCTTAGAGAACAGGCTGTATCTCTAGTGGAAACCTGTTTTTTTTTTCTCCTGCTCAAAACAGGTAACTTGACCATATAATATTGTCCTTCATGACAGATTGGTCAGCACGATAAATTGATAAATAGGGGACCTCAGGTAGGTTTCTCCCTCTGAGTGCTTCTGGTTTTTCAGCCTGTATAATATGCAAATCAACTCTTTACAACTTCTACACACACACACACACACACACACACACACACACACACACACACACACACACACACACACACACACAGGACAAGCTTGGATGCCATTAAAATAATTTGAATTTGACCATAGAATATCCATAGCTTACAGACACAAAATGCAGATGCCTTGTAATTGCTTTGTCACAAAAACAGAATAACTACAAAAACAACACCATTTCCTATTTCTGTAATGATTAATTAAAAGGGAAGGGGAGAAATCTATACAACAGATTGGGACGTACAGATGGATGACATAAAATTTAATAGAGATTATATAGATACAAGGTATTTTTACCAAAATCAGAAGCAGGAACAACTGCTATTGAATTAACATCAAATTCTGTAAATTTTTTACTTGTGTAGGTAATACGTATTACTGTGTAATGGTTAAAATAAAATAAAATTCTGAGAAGTTATTTAATTCTTTTTAAAATTTCAGTTTAATTTTTGTTTTAAAATTTAAAAGGATGTAGTGACTGATATACAGTATTTGTATTGGGATAGGTGTGCATATTAATATTTTCTGTTAATTGAATTCCCTGATGTTTAGTCAGTTATTGTTAACATATTACACCATCTGAATATCATTATGTATTTGATAATCTAAACTGCTTAAGATTATCATATCAGATGCCATATGCATGAGAAAGAACACAACTCTGCATGAATAAATGTAAAATATTTATTGAATGGTGGAAAAACTTTCTTCAAGGTGAACAGGCCAAACTAAGCAGAAAAACTTTAAGTAAATCAGTTAAAAAAAAAAAAAAAAAAAAAACTATAGGAGGAGGAACTATATGGTCTTCAATAGTAGATTTCGGGGATTTGGTGGGGGGAGGGGAGAAACAGCATAGGATATACATTTTTGTAAGCAACCAGATCTGGCAGCAGCAGCAAAATAAAGTAGAAGGAAGATTTTGATTGGTCCAAACTTGTCAGATGTTTTCAGGGCCATATAAACACTTGGTGATCAGTGTGTTATAGATATTTGGACACAGTATAGTGTATTTTTTCTGGAAGCCTCAGGGATTCCCAACTCCACAATAGTATCTCTGTGACTCATTTATACAGTGTTCTGTGAAGGCCAGAACATTGTATGAGTGAATAATATGTGGATTTTGCGTGTGTGAGTGTGGGTTATATTGTGCATCTCGCCTCTTGGCTGAGGCCTGTGGAACACCACTGACCCCTAGTTGCTGTCCACCAGCACAAGAAGCCAGGCCAGGAAAGTAGGGCAGTAAACTCTGGTGGAGCCAACCCCATAGTCACCTGAGCTTTCTGGGGAGAATTCATAAAAGAAATAATAAAACAAAATAATAATAATATAATAATTTTTATTGAAGGGGAGTGCAGGGGGATATATTCCTGTTCAGCCAGAGGGTTGAATGGGAATATATGAAGGTAAAGTGGTGGATGTAAGTTAGAGATATCCACCGCTCGGGAGTTGGAGAGTCTGCATATTAAAATGTAGCCTCGAGAGAAAAACATGATTAACTATGGCTTGTCTGTTTCGAATGCCCTGAGATCTTAAGTAGAATGTCAGGGGAATATATATTAATGGATAGAGCTTAGAGCTTGGTTCACTTGGCTGACTGGCAGTCTGGATTGGATTATTTGGAACCTCTTGGTACTGTTTAAAGTAACCCCTGGGGAAGGGGTGGAGTTTTAGGTCTGACGTGCCTTTTGGGAAGGCATCTGAGATTGAAGAAGAGGGGGGGAATCCAGTGAGGGCAGAGGAAATGATGCATCTGCTTCCATTGATGTTGTGACACCTGGACTGTGTTGGATGCCTAGGCTTCTAGGATCTCTCTCTCTCTCTCTCTCTCTCTCTCTCTCTCTCTCTCTCTCTCTCTCTCTCTCTCTCTCTCTCTGGGGAGTAACTGTGTGTGAGTGAAAGAGCAGATCACAACTTGTAATATTGCTGACTGATGTAATGTATCATGTATTGGCAGTCAACTTGATAGACAATCATGCATCTTGAAGTGAGAATGGAGGACCCATAATCTGCATCTGAGAAGTTTGCAGTTACTTGTAAAATCTACCTTTGTGCTGTTTACCTATTTTGACAATAAGTCCCTCCCACCTTCCAACACACCCTCCTAGGTAGTAAAGGAGAGTGAAATGTGGGAGGTCTTGATCGCTTTCTTGAAGAGGGTGGATGGTCTTATGCTGTTGGATGAAAAATGGTTCCTGTCACTCAGTAAATATTTTGCATTTTTTTGGAGTTGTGTTCTCTCACACGTATTACAGATAAATAATACTGAATTTATTCAAGCGCACATACACTTTTATTCTGAAAAAATTACAAAATTCAGACAATGATATATATCTTACATAGGGATTTGGGATGTGAAGTTTTGACACTCAAAAAGAAACCAAGATTCCGTGTCAGCGTTAGATGGGCAACATATTCCCAGTTCAGTTCTTGCATTTCAGCAGATTCAGCATGTAATAATTTCCCATTGGGGAACAGAAATAGAGATAAAGCATTTGTGCAATTTAAAATACTTCTTAGATGATATTAACAAAAAAAAGATGTAAAAGATGTGATCATAAAACTTATTTGTAAAATAAGTAATGGCATACAGTAATGTTATGTGCCATCACTGATGTCAGAAGATTTCTGCCATATCACTCTAAAATATAGTTTTTCTCCAAAACTCTCTTTTTAAAAATATTTCTTAGTGTTTTATATGAGTATGTTATTTGAAGTAATAACTTGAAATAATCATAACATTTCGGAAGGTGCTCTATACAGGGTGTTTACACAAACATAAATAGAGGTGGTTCTATGTCAGATTCTGAATGGCTACGAACTTGTTTCAGATTCTAAATGTGTACAAAGTTATGTCTATAGAGTTTTTTTTGAATTTTTGAGTTATTTTTGAATTTCAAAATATGACCATGAAGTAATATAAATAAGAATAAGCAGACAGTGGATGTCCAACAAATTTTCTTACAATTTATATACTGAAATTTAATTAGTTTGCCTGGTATGAATAATCATTTTACTATATATATGTCTGTTATTTATTTTTAGCTATTCAAAACTTCATAACCATTGTGTTTAATTACCATATCTTCTTAACCATTTAGAATTTATATCAGCCCTTGTATTTGTTTTGGTATGTCGAACCACCCCCTCTAATTTAGCATTAGCAAAGGCACATGATGCAAGAAAGCAAGGTTATATAGCATTAGCCAAAACATACACGTGCGCACACACACACCCTTCTCGTTTCACCCATCCACTCACTCCAAATGTTTGTCTAGTTCTACCTTGAATCTATTTAAGCTATCAACTTCTACAACAGATGGAAGTTTGTTCCAGCAGTCAACCACCTGCTGCCTGAAGGCAACCTTCTGCACATCTATCCTGCAACTGTCTTTCCTCAACTTGAATTTATGCCCTCTCAGGCAATTATTCTGATCAAGAGAAAGAATCCCATCGGCATTGAGCATGCTCAAACCATTCAAGGCTATATACATCTCAATCAGACCACCTCACAGGTGCCTACTCACCAGACAGTGATTTGCAGAACTTAAGCCTTTCTTCGTAAGAGTAACCCTTTGTTCCATTCACTAATCTTGTTGCTCTTCTCTGTATTCGTTCCAACAGCTCTACTTCCTTCTTAAAATGAGGCCTCCAGACCTGTATAGAGTACTCAATGTGTGGCCTGACCACTGACAAGGGGATAATCACCTCCTTATCCCTGCTAGAAAAATTCCTGTATATCATTGACAAGACACCACAAACTACTCTTGCAGACTGTCTGCACTGCTCAGAAAACTTCATTTCTGCCTGCACAATTACCCCCAGGTACTTTTCACTCTCTACCACTGTTAGTTTAGTACCACACAGTTGATACATTACTCAGGGGTTACTGTTTCCCATATGTAGTACTTTGCATTTGTCAATGTTAAACTTCGGTTGCCACTTCTCAGCCCACCTGCTCAACTTTTCTAGATCCTGTAGCAGCAACGTACTATCATTAGTGTCATTAACAATCCTGCCGACCTTCATATTGTCTGCAAACTTGGACATTAAGCCTGATATACCATCATCAATATCATTAATACAGAAAACAACAATATCATTAATACAGAAAACAACATTAATCCACAAAGAGCAGTGTCCATTGATTACCACTCTTTGTCTTCTCCTATTCAACCATCCCTTTATCCATAGCAGCAATTTGCCTCCAGTGCCACACTGCTCCAATTTGTGCAGCAGCCTTCCATGTGCAACAGTATCAAAAGCTTTTCTAAGATCCAGATATATGATATCAAAATTATTCTTTGCATCCAGTTCCTTTCTGACTACATCATAGTATCTAATCATGTTGGTCAGACAAGACTGTGTTGCTGTGTCTGAGCTATAACTGAAGTCTTGTCTAGATGATCCTGCAATGCTTCTTTAACCAGAGCTTCCATTAATTTCCCCCGGAACAGAAGTTAAACTAACAGGTCTGTAATTACCCATGTCTCCCTTTGTTCATTCTTTGTAGATCGGGGTCACATTTGCACATCTCCAGTCCATGGGTACCTCCCCTGAGTCCAAGGAAGCTCTTATAAATATTGATTAAGGATTTACTTAGTTTCTTTGCTGCCTCCTTTAATATAACTGGATAGATTCCATCCATCCCAGGTGCCTTATGTTTATCTTCAACAATTTCTCCTCCACTTTACTCTCAGTTATTACAAGATTATCTAGCTTACTGCCAGATTTTAATACACCTCTGGCATTCCCCTCCCCGAATAACCCTTCATGTGTGAATGTAGATGCAAAATATTCATTTAGTTTGTTAGCTACCTGAGCAGGGATCATTAATGGTTGAACCATCGTTGTCAAGTGGACCAATCTCGGATTGGTCCACTTGACATCGTTGGTATCTCGGATGGAATGTTGGTGTGGAGCCTTTGCAGCCTTGCAATTTGCGCAGCTTGGCGGCTGATCTCTGACAGGACAAGCCTTATAGTCGTGTCCCTTTTGGGCACAGTGGCCACATGTGGATTCACGCTGATTGCAAGTATGTGAGGTATGGCCAAAGCGGAGACACCTGTAACATCTGCGGACAGGAATATATTCTTTGAATCTATGGCTGCCCCATCCAATGAATATTCTGTTTTGAGCTCCCAGAATTTGCCATGCTCTGGTTGATAGTTCGATTACCCAGTTTACGTTTGTAGGTGACTTGGTCTTCGTTTTGTATTTCGGAATAATATCATCCACGCTAGCCTCATCTTGCAGGTATATACTTAGATTTTTATTAAAGATCTCGGCTTTGAGCTCCTCTGGTGTTAAGCTCTCGTCCACATCAAAGATCACAACTGAAGGCCCTTTTTTCTTTGGTGCTTCTGCCCTAAGCCGGAAATTTGTCATGTCGGCATTATTCAGGATGGTTTGTGCCTCCTCCCTGGTGTCTGTTTCTATTAAGACTCCTGGATGCCTGGTCTTTCTAATACTCATTATTTTTACAGTTTTCATCTGCTCCTTGAAGTTTTTTGTGAGTGCTTCCTTGACCGCTTCACTGGTATCTAAATGTGCGTCTTCCACTGGTTTAACCAAAATAACATGTGATTCAGGCTTTCTTACCACCTTTCGGTTTTGTACTTTTCCTGGTTGGTTAGGCACATATTGAGCTCCATTCCTCAACGCCTCTGAAAAGGAGTGGGGGCATTGTTGCATTTGTTTTTCCCCCTCCTGTGTGAGAACTTCGATTTTTGCTTTCAGCCTCTCGTGGTCGACGTGCAATTTTTGGACCACTGTCTCCATTTTACTGAAGATCTCTATCACGTCAGTTCTAATGGCAGCAGTAATTCTACTTGATTGCTTAGCCATGTATTTTTCTAGGGTTCCTCTAATGGCAATAATCTGTTCCACTGGAGTCCCAGTCAACGGGGGAACCTGGGTAATAGGGGGTTCCTGACTCTTTTTTCCTTCATGCTCAGTTTCCTGACTCTTTTGTTCTTCATGGTCAGATTCGCTGAATGATTCATTGGCAGCCTCTTCAGAGACTTCCTTCGTTGTTGGGACGTCTGTAGCAGACCTTCTTCTACCCTTCTCTTTCTTCTTGGCCTTGGTCTTTGTAGGTTTATTCATACCTTCCCCAGTTGCCGGGGCCTCATTCCTTGAGCGGATTGGGTAATCTGTCTGTCCCTTAACTATCAGTTCAACTTCAGCGTCGCTCATGTTGTTTTAGTGGGTATCTGGATTAACGAGAGGAATATGGATAAACGATTTTCTACTCGTAGTAAGTGGAAGCAGAGCTCGTTGTAATTGCCAAAAAACCACAAGTAAGTGGTCAAATAGGGGCTGAACTAAGTTGGCGATTTTTTGGAGGCTGACTTCAATGTTTTAGAAAAATATATTTACATACATTGAAAATAAATGATCAAGTAGGGTAAATTTGTAAGCTCTGGAGATAAATTACCTTATTGTATAGCTTGCCCTTCTTAAATTCAAACAAGTAAACAACAAACACTGTGCACTATTAGCTACTTTCTATTTCCTGAGAAACAAAAGGCAGAGGGTTGGAGCCTTGTTGCTCGAGGCAGGGATTAGCCTAATTGCGAGTACATGCAGCAGGGTGGCATTCGCTCTAAGTGCTATGATACACGTGCATCCGGTCACTACTGCTAAAGCATATAATTATGTCTATCTAAAATTATCAAAAGTAAGTTTACCTCAAAAATTCGGGGCCGATAGTTGGAACTTTTGTATAGATGACATCTTTAGCTTTCAGGATATTCAAAATAATCTACACTTGGTTGCATAATTGCACTTGAAATTAAAGGAAATGTAAGAGCACAAAATCACTAGACTGACACACTCACCGCCCCTGTAATGGTGTCATGGGGGGTAGGCAGGCAGGCAGGGAGGAGAGGAGCCAGACCCCCCCCTGCCTGGGGATGGGGTTTTAAAGTGAACCAGGTTAGAGTACCCAGTTCAGATCGCCAAAGAATGTCTTCATCATGTCATGCCCAAGCAGTGTCGAATTTGGTATGAAGGTCAAGCTGCCCATCCCTCCGGGAAGGGATATGTTAGCTGGCATGGGGAACCCACCAGGTGAGGGGGTACTACACTGACAGTGATAGAGAACAAAAAGGACCTGGGAGTAATTGTGCAGGCAGATATGAAGTTCTCTGAGCAGTGCAGACAAGCTGCAAGAGTAGCTTATGGTGTCTTGTCAATGATATACAGGAATTTTTCTAGCAATGATAAGGAGGTGATTATCCCCTTGTATAAGGCAATGGTCAGGCTACACCTTGAGTAGTGTACACAGGTCTGGAGGCCTCATTTTAGGAAGGATGTAGAGCTGTTGGAATGAGTACAGAGAAGGGCAACAAGATTAGTGAATGGAACAAAGAGTTGCTCTTACGAAGAAAGGCTTAAGTTTTGCAAATTACAGTGTCTGGATACTAGGCACCTGTGAGGTGATCTGATTAAGGTTTGAGCATGCTTGAGCATTCTCAATGCTGTGATGGAATTCTTTCTCTTGCTCAGAATAATCGGCTGTGAGGGCATAAATTCAAATTGAGGAAAGACAGTTGTAAGATAGATGTGCAGAAGTTTGCCTTTAGCCAGCGGGTAGTTGATTGGTGGAACAGACTTCCATCTTTTGTTGTAGAAGTTGATAGCCTAAATAAATTTAAGTCTGAGCTGGACAGGTATTTGGAACGAACAGAGGGGTGAAATAAGAGCTTTTTTTTTTTTTTTTTGCTGATGCTGCATAAACTTGCTTTCTTGCATCATATGCCTCTACTAATGCTATATTGGTTGAAGAATAGGTAAATGATATTAAAAGGGTTCTGCATTTTTTTTTTTTTTTTTTTTTTTGTGTGTAACAAATAAAACACCGCCTACCTAATACCATGTTGGGTCACCATTTGCATGGATTACAGCCACTATTCTCCTAGGCATTGACTCCACTAGATGTCTGAAGACGTCTGTAGGGATATGCAGCCATGCTGCCTGTAAGGCTTTCCACAGTGTCAGAATGATGATGGTTGCATGCCGCACTTTCCATTCCAAAACATTCCACAAAGGTTTTCAATTGGATTTAAGTTAGGCAGATTGGGAGGCCATTCAAGGTGGATGACATCTTCACTGTGTTCCTCAAACCATTTCTGCCCAGTGCAGGCCTGATGACATGCCGCATTATTGTCTTGGAAGATCTGTTTCTGTCTAGGAAAAAAATGCAACTTGGTAGGGTGCACATGGTCTTCTAAGAGCTGCCATTAGACCTCACCAGTGAAATATTGGGTCATATGCACCAGGCATCCTAATTCTTGGCACAAAACATGCCCCATATTAAGCAATCACTCCACGTGTTTGTATAGTGGGCACCATATACGATGGATCCTTGGACTCATGTTGCATTTTGCTACACACAAATGCATCTATTGGCATGTTGCACCAGGTATGGACTCATCCAACTGGCACACTCGTTTCCAGTCCTCCAGTATCCAACCATTGTATTGTTAACACATCAGCATTCACTATTGATGATAGTCAGCAGTGAGGAAAGGGTGTCTCTTGGGTTGTCTGCTGTGGAATCCCATATGCCTGACTGTGTGGGATATTGTTATTGTGATGTCACCTGTTGCACATTGACCTGCCATTGAGTCTGTTCAGTGTGCTGAACCCTTCACTTAACACGAACACTTTGCATAATCGTTTACAGTTCTATATGTGAGAGGTAGTTCGACTTGTTCAACACCATTTTTGCATATCTTAACCACAGTGGGTCATGAGCAGTTGACTAGACATGGGTTTCCGATAAGGAAGCACCTGACCAGGCACGGCGCTAGGGTTTTTTGCTGTTGCTAGGCAGAAATGTATTTGGTGCCCTTGAGATACTTTTATTAAATATTATTATAATAAAAATTTTGAATTTCAGCTTCCCCAGACGTTGGCACCCCTATTCCCTGCTTACCTTGTTCAGCCCTGCACCTGACGCACAAAACCCCTGTGATATCTTCACTACATCCCATAACTGCTAATTTATCACTTTGACTTGCATGACCAGATGCAAATTACCACTTTGTATTTTTTTTTTTTTTTTTTTAAGGAGCATTACCAACTAAGGCCATATTGCTCCAGGGATATGCGGTGGTCATTCCCCGACCTTTCAGCATTCTCTGTATTTGGTGGTCATGGGCTTCTTGATTAGACCAGGGTTTGAACCCTGGTCTAATCAAGTGCATAGTACACGCTTCTTGATTAGACCAGGGTTTGAACCCTGGTCTAATCAAGAAGCGTGTACTATGCACTGCTGCTCCTGCTCACCTGGCTACTGAGGTGCCAAATTACCATTTCTCTAGTGAACAAAGCTGTTTGGCTTTTTATACTGTCAGCTACACAGCATAGTCCATTACAGATGTGGTGATCATGAGGGTATATAACAGTTTTAAACTGTTTTTCAGAATCTGTGATTATCTTTTATGGGTAACTCTCACAGATAGCAAGTAGTTACAGTCACTGTCCTTTCGCTCTGCAAAAAAGTTCTGGTTTCCTTAATCCTCAAGGTGGGAGGAAATTTGTGGACTTTTTGTTATAGTGGCTGAGTTAATCTGTCTCAGGTGAAGATTTCACAGTCAGCTTTCATCTTTTTCATCAAGCAAAACCCAAAATCAACAATAAAATGCACAAATTTATGGGCATAATACATTGATACCTCTAGGCTTGTTTTCTTTACCACAAAACAAACTTTTCTGGATGAGCAGTAACATAATGCCATATTAATGATATAAAAGGTAAGAATGATGTAATAGATAAGAATACATAAATTAGTATTCTGCATTAAAAAACTGATGTGTACAGTGGATTTGCTATGAAACGTTTTTATAGATACCTCAAGAAAATATAGTAAGTTTATTAACAATGTCATCATAAAATGAATAAAAGTTTATTAATAAACACTAGGGGGCTTTCCCCCCTGCTCGCTGTGCTCACTTCTTTTAATAAAGTAAAATAAAATACTTACAGAAGCCTTCGAAATTGTCTCTCTCTTCCTCTGCTATGAATATATAAATATGTTACACATGGAAACCAAGCATGGTATCGCATGGTCATGTTAGATAAACATAGCATGTGATTGATCACACTTAAACAGAAGCTTGTTTCACCATAGTAAAACAAGCTTCTGTTAAGTATTTTAGTATTTGTTACATATTACCACGTAACTCGCATGTCCCTTCTCTCATTGGCTGAATAAATATCACTAGAAGGGAAATTATTTTAATGTTTAGAAAGATATCTCGTGACTTGGTTATTCAGGTCTTCATCGTGCCTACCTACTCAGCTATGAGACCCTAAGCAGGGTTAAAACTGGCAGTCTGTGGTAGTTGGCATATACTTTAAATGAATAGTAATATACTTCTCCATTGGGGCAGTTTTTTTTTTTTTTTTAAGAGTAGTGTAACACCAAAGCAACTTGTGGCAAAGTGGATTCCACAATATGAGATTGATGCACTAAGGTGCAAACCTAGTTTGCTCATTGCTGCATACAAATTGAGACTATGCTCTGCTTGTATAACATAGCAGGCCTTGGGTAGCTGAGTGGTTAGGAATAAGAGTGCAGTAGCACACACTCCTTGAGTAGACCATTGAAGCCCATGACTACTAAATATGATTAATGATTGTATTTATGGTTTATTATAAACTCCTCTGACCTGGTGGTTGTGCCAAAGTATAAACAAGAATGGATATAAATTATATGGAATGTTATATGTAGTTGCATGTAATATTAAAATATAATAAAATTAATTAAATGTAAATTAACACTAATTTTATTATTTAGTCTAATTAGTCTATTAGACTATTTATTAATTTAGTCTATCTCAATGTAGTTTACCTTAGTTTTGATTCTGAAGACATTTAAGAATTACTGGTAGAAAAGAGGCTGGCAAAGCGGATTTGTTGGAAATGGAATCGGAGGTAAATCAATCAATTCAGAGGATGATAGTGCAGATAAATTCTGAAGTTCCAAATTTTACAACAAAAAGCACGTGGCAAAGCATAATATTAGCCGAGCAATTAGAATCTTATTTTTTTTTTCGAATGCAGATCCTTGGATTGGAAGGAACACAAAGTCCAAAAGGGAGCTTCAAAAATTCTTAGCTCCATACCATGCAATTTACAAAGATCTATCAAGCAAAAGCAAACAATCCCAGAATACTGATATTTTAAAGAGAGCAGAAGATATGTGAAATCTAGATGCTGAAGGTGAAGGTGAAGGTTCAGAAGGTGAAGATATTCTGCAACAGAGAAATGTTCTCGTTTGATTGTGCTTAGCAGCAATGAAGTGGAAGAAAATTAAATGAACGTACATTAATTGACATATTATGTATCACAGTTTGTAAGATGTTTGTTCAGTTATTACTATTTTTAATAAAAAAATGTATTTTCATTAGCTTTTGGAATGTAACCTTCCTTTTTGTTTTGGTTCTTAGTTCCGTATAACACGGTTTCGTACTACACGAGATTTTATAGGAACTTAACTACCGTGTTATAAGAGGGTTACCTGTACTTATCAATGTCGTTTACTTTAGTTTGCTTCTTCACCAATTAAGAAATGGTATTTTGGCACTAAACATGCCATTAGTGATCGGGGGGCATTTCAACCTGGATGTGCAGAACCAGGCTGGCAAAAATTAATTTTTTTTTTTTTTAAATAGAGGTATAATTGGTACAATGGGTGGCAAATACCCTTGAAACGTTCCATTAGTGATATCCCAGAATTAAAGTTATACTGTAATTGATACTTTTGAAATAGCCTTTTGTGACATCATTGATAACTTATATATTAACCTATTGCATATTTTTATTATGATTATTATTATTATTAGCCATATGGTGCAAGGAAGCCTGAGGCTTATGCTGTACCAACAAAAAAAAATAAATAAATAAATAAAAAAAATAAAATTCCCAAGTTACCCTGAGAGAGAGAGAGAGTCAAAGTAGAAAGGAATCACCAAGAAAGAGAAGAATGATGATATCCAGCTCAGGACCCTAGGTGTGCCAAGCCCATACTCACCAGATGTGAGTCCCTGGGGTAATATGACAAAAAAGATTAGTGCATAAATCTTTCCTGTGATGAACCTGTTTTTAATTGGACTTTTTAAGCTCTGATATTTTCTAAACAATTTTTGTAATGTGTAGAGCTCGGTTTTTATATTGAGTTCACAAAGAGTCTGGAAATGCTCGCCTGAATTTTAATTTGTCTTTGTAGCAACAACTTTTGAATAAATCTGTTGCTTTTAGAAAATTTTAATTCCAAAACTTAAAAATTAGTTGTCATTGGAGTTGCTCACTATTTGTTTTTGGTTCTTGAGAATTTTGGGCTTTTTGTCTTAATTTCTGTTTACTTAATTCTTTTTTTTAAATTAGATTTTTAATTTTCTGGCTGCATTTGATTTTCTTCTTAGTTTGATCATTTAGATGTCTGATTCTGGATTCCATTTCTACATCTGGCATTGTCAACTGCTTATTTGACTTTGGCTTTCCCAAGGGTTTCATTTGCTTTTGTAGTAATCATTCCTTGTGCATTCAAAGTTCTGCCTTTCTGAGTTTTGAGACTTTCATCCTGCAACCAGTACCTCCTCGTTCTTTGTTTAATTGTTGTTTCCTTCCATGGGAGACTTATCACTTTCTCCCATCTTGAACATTTCAAAATACCAATGACCTTACAAATACTTAAAATAATTGGTATCTCAACTTATACTATTGTTTGAATAATTATAATGAAAGGGAAAATAAATTCTTCAGCAAATCTTAGAAATATGCCAAAAATACCTGAATATGAACAGTCAAATTAATATACTTGTATATACAGTAGTTACCAATCTTTTAAACTATTGTAATTATAAAGTTCAATATTCATTATACTCACAATAAAATGAATCTATATCAGAACCATTTATGTTGAGTAATGCTGCTTCATGTTACCAGCACCCATAAAATGTTACATACCAAAAAAAGATGCACAGCATGACCTCACATTTATGCTCTAACAGGCATTTTGTAGTAATGTTCCGATTGTTGCAAACAGTTGGTGCATTGCCAAGCATGATATGCAAAAGTATTTGGGCCTTCAAAGTAAATAATTGTTTCAGTATTTTCTGTCTCAAGTGAGTTATATTAATATTTCATTTTAAAATAAAAAAAATATTTGAAGCATTCATCTTCATGCAATAGCAGACAAAACTTTTTTAAATAGGGGGTTATCATGAGAGGTCAGAAGAAAAAACTATTATTATTTATTTTTTTAATGCTGTTATCTGAAATTGTGTGTGTGTGTGTGTGTGTGTGTGTGTGTGTGTTCAAATGAATATTTTGTTTTCATGAGATTATCAATAGTAGTTCAATGTGTTTCAAGGCATGTTTTATTATATACCCCCACTTTCTTTGCAATTGAAAGTTTACTGTTATGTAGATATAGCATTAAATTTTCATTAATTTTTTTGATAAAGAAATTTTATCATTCTTTTTGACACTTGCATATGCATATTTAGATGAGAGAAACAGGAAATATCGAGGGTAAAAAAAGATTCAAACAATTTTTTATAGAAAATCTGGAAAAAACAGTCTCTTAAATTATTCTAAAAATATTTGAATGCTTTAATATACTTAAAGTTTGAATGAGGAAAGATTATGGGGGGGGGGGATCCGGAGTGGTTTCACCTTACAAACAAAACTAAGAATATAAACTGAAGGTAAAACCTTTGGTTGTAGTTTAGGCAGATTAACCAGTCATTATTGGATTGATAATTCATAACACTTTAAACTCTCTACATTAAAGTACCACAGTATATTTCATAACAATTATGTATGTATTTTTTTTTATTCCTGTAGGCATCCTTCTGGAACTGTTCGCTCTACACTAGTAACATTGAAGAAATTTATTTTGTTCTGTATTTTCTCCCATTTTTTACTTCCCATTGTTCTTAATAACAAATTGATGATATAATTTATTTTTAAATATAAATAGACCAATTTTTCTAAGTTTTGTTATCATTATGATAAATTAATGCTACAGCTTTTGTTATTATTTTTTTCAATTTAAATAAATTTACAAAATTTGCTAAATTGTTTGATTTTTCTTTTGCTATAACTGTTGCAAATAACTCCATTTTCACTATTTTTATTTTTTAGTATACTGGACTAACAGAGGAACACAAGTTCATCCACTCTATACGTGCCAGCAGTGTCAGAAGCAATTTACAAATCAGACTGCTTTTTCTCGACACAAAAGAATACATACACCAAATTTTAAAATGCATTGTTGCAAGTTCTGTGGTTTCTCGACACACCGTAAAGATCATTTACATTACCATCAAAGAAGATGTTACTTCAGTTCTTCATTATAGGTGACATTAGTTTGGGTATGTTAAGTATACATATAAATATATAAAAATGTATTTAAAATGTATATATTTATAATGCAATAAAAAGTAATTCTACTTGCCTTATAATTTGTTTTATATAATATGATGTATATACTTGTGAATTAGCAGAGATGCTCAAATTGCTGCCAACAAACTGCATTTTTTTTCCTTTTTTTTTTTTTTTCTTTTTTTTTTTTTTTATTTGCAGGTGGCAGAAAAATGGTTTGAACTTGTCAGTAACAATCATAAGACAACCAAGAAGAGTTTGCAAATGCATTCATGATGCAACATATGTGTTGAATAAATTGCATACATACCAGCAACTGTTTGAGATTAACATAGCAAATGTTTACACTTTATTTCAGTTTTGGGGCAGAAATTTGAACATTTTTTCCAATTCACATTGGCAGCTGAGTTTTGAATCAGCATGTATATTTAAACAGAATAGTCATACAGAATATAGAGGATTATTTATAATAGCAAATTGTTTTAATGATTAATAATCACAAAGAAAAAATGCATTCCAACAAAATGTAAAAGCATAAATGTTTATGAATACTTTAGAAATGTTGCAGTGAGTTGAGAAATATTTCTTTGATTAAAATTATCACGTAAATGTAATTAATCTTTGTAAAAACACTATATTTGCCAGTTTACCGATAATTGTATCGTTAAATTGGCAAATATAACTGTCAAGCATATATCACTGTTCCAGATACTCTCAGATTATCTGTACACTACTATATCAAAATGATATAATAGCGTAGAGTTATTCAGTGAAATAGATCCGGTGTTTAATTTATTTTGTGACATAAATGTAGATGTGTAATATTAGAAATTTAGATGCTTCATATTATATGCTGCTAATTTTAATGAAATGGCGTTAAAGTTATTGTTAAAATAATTTTATCGGCAGTTAAAATTTATAAAATAAATATGTAAACAGTCATTTTCTGATCATAAATATGTGATTAGTGGTTAGAAAATTCAAAATTATGCTGTTGAAAGTGTGGTAGATCCTTTATCCAATTATTTAAAATGTATATTTTTTGAATAATTTATGGTACTTTAAAGCACTCCTAAAAATATAGCTTAAAAATTGCAAGAATGGAAGTTATTTATACTGGAAAATAAATACAGTTCCTTTTGGAATAACTAGGACCAATAGAATATTATTTTTATTTGTTAGCTTTCTACAGTATTTAAAGTTGTTGATGGTGAAATTTTTATAAGTGAAATACAGTAATGCATCTCACCATGAGTTAGGTGCATAATCTCTAAATTTAGAGATTATGTACCTAACTCATGGTGATTATTAATAAAATGTTCTTTTTTAGTTAATTTATAAAACAGTTAATTTTTTGTGTGAAATTTATTCTTTTTTTTAATATATCTCACATAGCAAATTTATTGTTTTTTTTTCTTGTCATCTGAATTACTGTTAATTAAAAAACTGCTCCTTATATTAAAATTATCATTGTAATTTCATTTTTTATATAATGATATCTTGCTTTAAAGTGTTTTTGCTTTGACTGCATGCTTAGGCATTAACGTTGCTTGTATAGATTGTGAACTTTTTTTTTTTTTTAGCTAAAATACTTTTATAGGGCCTTATTCCTCGTCATAAATCTATCAGTCTTACAATAGTTAATGTATGTTAATAAGTTAAATTCTATTAAATATATATTAAAGAACATATGCTGTACTTCTAATTATCTACAGAGGATTTCAGCTTTAAATTATGAGTTTGAATATATTTATATATTAATATTTTATTGAAATATTTTTAATTTCCTGATTTTTATAGCAGTTATTTAAAAAAAAAAATTTTTTTTTTTTTGTTAAAAATTCAGCCTAATGATAGAAAGGCTAATGGTATTAATAATTATCGAATAATCTCATATTATGTAATAAGTATTTGTAATACTTTCTATCATTAGACTATGAGACTAGAATTTATTACTCATCTTCTTACTGAATGTTATAATTTATTTATATACGCTTAACTACTCAATAATAAAATAATTCATTTACGAGACAAGATCTGTTATAGAAAATTGACAAAGTTCTGTATTTTAGTTATAAATTTCTGATAAAATGTGGATATTTTTTGTATTTTTTTATTATTCATTATATAATGAGGAGTTTACTTTTCTGTTCTTTTCAATT